>NC_061109.1:84413404-84439428 GCF_015104395.2 Macrobrachium nipponense
TAAAATATAATCCTTCCTCTGTACAAAAACTCTTGTGATCATCCCTTTAATCCTTCCTCTATACAAAACTAGTCCTCTAAGAATAAAAAGAATTCAACTTGGAACTTACCCAGAGAGATTATCAAAAGATCTGACTAAATCAGTCGTCGATCTTGATAAAAATGAGAGACGAGAAAGGTTGAGGTGAGTTTTGTTTCCTTCCTTCCTTAATCTAGCGCTTCTTGGGGGTCATTATATCGAAACATATGGCTTCCACCTAAGACTACTACACACCCTTTAAAAGAAATAATCCATTAACTTAAAAACAGGAATCTTATATAATATGCCTATACAGTGGTCGCCGCCCGTATTCGCATGGGACGCGTACCAGACCCCCCCCGGTGAATAGTTAGAACCCGCGAATGTTTGGAACTCCTATAAAAACGCTAAAAACAGCCTATTTTGTTAGTTAAAACTCAAGAAAAAACATGATATTGTTATGATACAATAAAGTTTGTTCATACTTACCTGGCAGTATATATATAGCTGTATTCTCCGAAGTCCGACAGAATTTCAAAACTCCCGGCACGCAGTGGTCGGCCAGGTGGTAGTACCCATTCCCGCCGCTGGGAGGCGGGCGTAAGGAACCATTCCCATTTTCTGTCAGATTTTTAGTGCCACTGTCTCCTGAGGGGAGGTGGGTGGGCACTTGATTATATATATCTGCCAGGTAAGTATGAACAAACTTTATTGTATCATAACAATATCATTTTGTTCATGAATCTTACCTGCCAGATATATATATAGCTGAATCCCACCTTTGGAGGAGGGGAGACAGATTCGATTTTGGGAAACAATTTCATATATATATGATTGATATTTTTGGTTCCTTAACTGTTAGCATAGCTGACTTCGTGAGTACCGTCACCCAAGTCTGCTTCTGCTTTCTACAGAGACTCCAGCTAGGTAGTGACCTGTGAAGCTGTTGAGTTCTAGAGGATCTGTCAACGGGGGCGTGACCACAATGCAACTAGATCCTATATTTAAGGACCTCCAATTTCGGTACTTGCAATTCCTAGAGGTGCCAGCAAGGACGTGACCTGTGTAGCTGGTGCGCTCTAATGAACTGTCACGGGGAGCTGACCACAATGTGACAGATCATATAGGTGTTGTTTAGACACGAATGCTGTTAATGCTTCACTGGAGGTGCAGCAAGGAGTGACCTATGTAGCTGGGTGCGCTCCAGATGATTTGTCAATGGGGGCGTGACCACACTGTGACAAAAACATTTACCCTACTATGAGGGCGAAGCAAAAACATTACCACCTGACCTAGCCTATCTGGTTAAACTTCGTAAAACCAAGGCTAATGGAGGGAAGCCGCCTAAGGCGGCCTACCCAAGACCACAAAAAACTAAACACCTACATAAACATAATAAAAATAAAAATAAAAAGAAGAAAATAAAATTTAAAAAGTCCAAACTAACATATTATTTCTAAAAAGATAGGAAGAGTGCTACTCTCTGTCCCAAATATATTGTCTGCTGCGACATATGGGCCCAAAGAGTAGCAGTTCTCGTATGTAATCCTCACCTCCGAAGGTAGTGAGAGGCAAACACTGAATTACTACGCCAAATGTGGCATTCAAGATGTCATTGAGTGCCATGTTCTTTTGGAAGGCTACCGACGTAGAAATAGCCCTCAGTCCATGCGCATTCACCTTCAACACTTTCATATCACTGTCTTGACAGGATGAATGCACTTCCTTGATGGGTTGCCCTCAAGAAAAAACCCAAAGCATTCTTTGACACTGGTAACCTTGGCTTCCTGACCAAACACCACAAGTTATCAGAAGGACCTCTTATAAACCTAGGTTCCTATCTTTTCAGACGTACGTGGGTTGACTTCCTAGCTATTGCTTAGGAGTCTGCTTCGTCTCAAGAGCCTCAGCGCGGATTGACATATGGTAAGATTTTTGTGGGTTTCAGATGGGGTCCTTATCCACTTACTTGGCAAAGCCTAAAAAACTGGCATTTGTCAATGAGGTGCCTAATCCACTCATATGACCATATACCTATGCCTATTAGCATTAAATTAAGGAGCCACACACACCGATCCCGATCACCTGATTCCTAACACGAGGGTTAGAGCTTAATTTTAAAAAGAGTTAAACTAAAAATTAACTCACTAGTTAAGGATCAGTGTCGGCTCCCTATCCCAGCAACGTATCCGCAGACACGAACAACCAAGAGAAAAGGATCTCTTGTAGGTTGAATTGACATCCTTCGTGTAAACGGGAGGTCAACACAGAATTGCAATCTCCCGTAAGTGACAGCTCATTATGTCCTTTATGACATATTGTTATGGAACCAAGAAGAATTCATAAAAGCTCGCACTTCATGCATAGGTTCGAATGGACTGACATGAGGAACTTCAGAACTACATCCAAGTTCCAAGACGGCAAACTTGGGTTGTTGAACCTTCATCGTTTCGAAAGATCTCAAGAGATCGTGAAGGTCTCTGTTGTCCGCCAAGTCCAGGCCTCTGTGCCTAAAGAAAAACAAAAAAACTAAAAGGCCACACTCTTATAACCTTGATTGTAGAGACTGCAAAGTTTTAGATCCCTTCTCAGAAAAGGAAGTCAGCAATCTGGCTCACAGGTCGTGGTGGAGGAAAATGCCGTTCTTCTTGCACCAACTCCTGAAGACTATCCACTTCGATTGTACACTGCGTTGGAAAACGCTCTTCTTTGCACTGGCGATAGCTTTCGCCATTGACGTATAAAGCCTCTCGCTCTGGCCACTTTTGGATAGTCTGAATGCAGTCAGACTCAGAGCGAAGAGGCTTCTGTGGTACCTCTCGAAGTGGGGCTGTCTGAGTAGATCTGTCCTTACTGAAGCGTCCTCGGGAAGACTTACTGCAAAGGCCATGACCTCTGTGAACCACTCTCTCGCAGGCCAGAACGGGGTGAACAAAGTCATTCTCGTCCCTTCCGACACCGCAAACTTTCTCATGACTTCCCCTAAGATCTTGAACGGGGAAAGGCGCGTAAAGGTCCATCCCCGTCCAGTCCCAGAGAAGTGTGTCTATCGTCACTGCAGCTGGGTCGAGTACTGGGGAGCAGTACAGTGGAAGCCTCTTCGTTCTGGACGTCGCAAAGATATCCACGCAGCGGACGTCCCATAACCCCCCACAGCTCTTGGCATACCTCCTGATGCAGTCCTAACTCGGTTGGCAGAAGTTTGACCTGTCTGCTGAGGAGATCTGCCCAGACATTCTCTACTCATGCTACAAACTTCGTAAGGATCATGACGTCCAGTGCCCTTGCCCACAGCAAAGATCTCCTGCCTCCAGAGCAAAAGGGACTGAGACTGTGTTCCTCCCTACTTCTTCAAGTACGCCAGAGCTGTGGTGTTGTCTGAGTTGACTTGGACTATTCGACGAGAGACTTTTTCTTGGAAAAACTGGAGAGCTAAAAAGATGGCTGCCCATTTCCTTTAGGGTTTATGTGCCAGGACACCTGTTCCCACCCTCATCCAGGTGCCTGCCAACTTTCTTCCCCCTAATGGATGCGCCCCAATCCCGTGGTGGAACGCGTCGGAGAACAACACTAGGTCGGGGCTCTGAAGCTTGAGAGACACGCCTCCGACAGCTACACTGGATCTAGCCAACATTTCAAGTGATGTTTTACCTCTCCTGAAATTTCCAAGATCATGTGTAGATTCTTGTTTTCTTTCCAATTGTACTTGAGAAAAAATGTAACGGTCTGAGGTGCAGTCTCCCCAAGGAAACAAATCCAGCGAGGAAATGGTCCCCAGTTAGACTCATCCATTCCCTCACCGAGCATGAATCTTTCCTTAGGAAGGCTAACACTTTGTCTAAGCCTTGCTGCTGACGTCCCTGGGACGGAAAAGCTCGAAAAGCCACTGAATCCATCTGAATCCCCAGATACACGATGGATTGGGTTGGTATCAGATGTGACTTTTCGAAATTCACCAGTAGTTCCAGGGACTTCACCAACGATAAGTGTTTGAAAATCCTTCAGACACCGCGTTTGAGTGGAGGCATGAATGAGCCAGTCGTCCTTCGAAGATAACAATTGCGAAGGGAGGAGGACTGATGGGGCCGCAGGCTGAAACTATTCTTCAAAAGAGGCTCGAAGCCATCGAACCAAGGGACCTTCTTCTTCTCAACTGACACACGTTCGGGAAGATGTACCGTGCTCTCTTAGACAACCTCTGGAGAGCTGCATGAAATCTAGGAGAGCAAGGCAACTGGCGAAAAGAGCGGAGAACGAGGAGAAGGAGAAGGGAACTGCCTGTACTCTTGATTGGCCAGCCTATCATCCTTCCTCTCGCGATGTGGCTTTGCCTTAATTCATTCATTCCCTCAACCGAGGCATGTTTCCTTCCCTAATAAGGCTGCGTTTCACTTAAACAGGAGTAATTTGAAGACACTGTAGAAGATTGTTCATTTGTTTCTTCCTAAAAGTCTCCTTCCTGAGATCCATTACTATTCTCTGATTCTCGGCGAATGTCTGAAGAAGCATTACGTTGTGCGTCCATCCAAGCGTCCTGCGAGCGTCGCGCTCGGCGCTGTCGTATTTGGCAGCGGAAGGAGTCCCCTCATAATCGAGCAAGGGACGTCTCGGCGAGCTAATATGCTGCATCTCTTGCACATCATTCTTGTTTCGAGGGAAATCATGTGTGCTATGCCGCTGTAGACTCGGACAGAATTCTGTTACCATGCGGTAAACAGAACGAAAAAGGTCTAATACATATATATGTATATAAACAACACACCACATAACCATGTTTACACAGATAATCTATAACAATATTATATAATAATATATATATAGATATATATATATATACAATATAACACCATAACATAGATATATAAAACAGACGACATCAAACAATATAGATAATAAATATAATAATTTTTTATTTTTTTGTTTATGAAAAAAATTCATTCTGCCAAAGTGAAGATGTTCAGCCATGTATGCTAGAATTCCCCTCAACCCGAGGCTAAGGCCGTGATTGTAGGGTAGAAATACGGTTAGTCCGTCAATCCCGCAGGAGAGAGAGAGACAAAACCTACTGCGCATGGCAGACAATAAGATGGAACTGAGCACTGGCATTACGCATTAGTGACAGCAGACTCAGAGAACGTTCGTCGTTCTCGCACTGCTCTGCCTGAGTTTGCCACCTACACCATTCTACGATGAATAGGTTTACTATCATTATAGAGCAGAAACCAAAATCCATCAAACTGGTATATTTAAGCGAAAACTGAATTTGCTAAACATAAAAGGCTAACTTGGTATTGTCATAAACAATACCTTAAATGTTTAAAAATAGGGAAACAAAGGCAACCCCTGAATAGTTGCAGGAGAACCGATTAAATGTAATAAGAAATAATCGTACTCTCGGTTGTCCTCCGTAGGAGTAACTATGGTATGAGTATATAACTTGAACCATACAACCGTTTGATAGCAATATGGACGTAAGGCAAAAAAATAATATTACTATGATACAACATCGCTTGTTCACCTTTACCCGGCAGATATATATATACATATATCTGACTGGTAAGTTTTATGAACAAACGTAGAGTATTTTAGACACTTGGACAGCTACCTCCCTACTACATTCTGCCTCACCGAGGTAGGGAGAGCCATCACGCGGTAGTGTTTTGTCAATGAGAAATTATACGCTTACGCGATAGAATGAACACTCATGGCATTATCACTATACTTCACTATACTACTATAACTTTCCAATGCAAAAAAACATGATTCCAGGCTACGCAAAGATTTAAGAATCACAAATAGGGTATTACCCTCCAAAGACCACCCTATTTGTAGCCCGAAAGAAGGCATCCACAGGTCTTTGGAGGGATAAATTCTACTGGACGGGTAACTTGTGTTACACGCCTGGAGGAAGACCTCCTTACACTATCACGTTCTAGTTTACGTACCTATGATTCATAAGCCTTCCACGCAGAATCAGACATATTTTCACACTCGTTGCAGCGCTCATCAAACATACAAACATGTTTCCTACAATTCGCGCACCCACTGTATGAGGGTCTACCGAAGTTTTCGGTAGCCTAACCTTGCATCTTCCACACAACATACTCTGCCTAGTTCGAACTAGATCCAGACATCGTAAGTTTAAGGAAAAATCAAGCCAAAAACTAAAAACAATCCCAATTAGCGTATGCCTAACCACCGATCCTAATCAAATAACCAAAAATCAATCGGGATACTCAAGTGACCAAAAGAGTTCCAAAATCCAATGACGGAGTGCAGAAAACACTTGTTGTCTGCACCGGCGACAGAAAATATCTGACAGAAAATGGGAATGGTTCCTTAGCCCGCCTCCCCAGCGGCGGGAATGGGTACTACCACCTGGCCGACCACTGCGTGTGCCGGAGTTTTGAAATTCTGTCGGACTTCGGAGAATACAGCTATATATATATCGGCAGGTAAGATTCATGAACAAAACTAAAAATTTTCATACTTGGTTTTTTTAATAGTTTTATCACAAAAGTGCATTTTATGATGAAATTGATCAAAAAAAAACCAGGAATTTGTGGATATTTCTAATAGAAAAATACCGCGAATGCGCAATTTTCTGCGAATAATGCGGGGAAACTTTCCCGAGGCAAATGTTGTGAGTCCGCGAATCCGACGACGAAACGGAATACGGGGGGCCCACTGTATACAAAAAGTGCACACTTTAAAAAAAAAAAACACAAAAATATCATCCAAAACTATTAAAGTTAATCTAAACAAAAAAACTACAAATCAACAATATAAACAAAAAATTACATTTTCATAAAAGTTTTAGTCATACTTACTCAGTAATTACATAGCTATTAGTTTCACTTATTTGCAACAGTTTAGATTCAAATTTCGTGGTAACGGACACAAATATTGTGTAGGTGACACCAGTCTCGCCCCTAGCGAGAGGGTTAACGACACAGCAGAGTAGATCTTTAACTTTACTAAGAGGAGGCAAATGCTTCTCTAAAATCTGAGTGTATCCGAAGATAAAATCCATTAGTGTAAATGGCAAGATGTTTCTAATCTGATGGACTTTATCTTGGATACACTCAGATTTAAGAGAAGCATTTGCCTCCTTTTTAGTAATATTAAAGACATTAGTACACCCTCTACCTCCATTAGCTTTCAAGTGATATATCTTGTACGTCCATACGAAATTCAAACATTCTGGTAGTATGATCACTCTTCATTTCTCACAGGGTTTTGAAAGTTTTTTTTAAGAAGTATTGAAATTTAGGCAGTACCTTGAAAATTTAGTTACTGGCATGGCATCATGGAAGGAAGCATAGGATTCTCTCCTATTGTCAAACCTTCTCTTTGTAGAGAGGATTCAAACTTTAGGGAGTCAGGAGGGTAAATTGTACCCAGATACCTGCCACTTTTAGTGGATGGGTTGTGGTTTTACTTCAGTGTAGGTTACATCACAATCTAGTTGTTTTCACTGGGGTACATCTCCCAGGGCAAGGGCAAAATTGTCGTCCTTGTGAGCAATTGGAATCATCCTTCCTACAAGGCTCCCCATAAGTACAGGCAAACCCTTGGCTTTACTGCTGTGCCACTACAGGGGTTAAGTTGAGCACCACCAAGGCCAAGTCTTCTACTGGAAGCTCTCTTGACTAACAAGGAACAACAGGCACTGTTTCAATGCTAGCAGCACTTTTATTTATTTATAATTCATTACATGACTTAATATTTTTTAAGAGTAGCATATGTCCATGTGCAAACAAGGAATAATTAAGACAAATATATTTAAGACACCATTGTGAATGCAATTTGCATCTGTTCTTTATGAATGAGAGGACGCGATGGGCTGTGACATTCCTAGAATGTAGGGATCATCAACTTAGCTTCTCCTTGGAAACAGTGGCCCGAAGTGACAAGCTTTGTAAGTGCTGACATATCTTCCTCGGGTGGCGCGATGCCGAAAGTTGCTACCTAAGTAAATCAGACCATGTCCTGTTTTCTAATGCACGGGCGAATGCAGATATGCCTTATGAATCTGTTTCGAGGCTGTTCTTGGGGCTGTGAGCAGTGTGTTACGTTACTTTCGTCTGTGCGTGCAAAACTTATTCCCTACATAATGAGAAAGTAAGTTAGCCAAGAGGGGGGAGCGGTACAGAGTCGGCGAAGGCCAAGATGGCCCCTTCAATAGTATTTTAGTGGGAGTGTGTGAAAATCTGTGTTGAAGGGTAAGCACACTTATTCTTTAGCCAAAAAGTGGGGTTTGACTGTATTTTGAATATTGTTTCAAAGATGTTCTATTCATTAGACCTTTTTATTTTGCTTTTTAATCTTTTGCTTATCGACGTATGTTCTCCTGTCTTATAGGTGGTTCTGAGACCAAAGGGGAACTGATCTGGTATTTAGAAATGGGAACTTAAACTGATGTTCCGTGGTGTACTAAGTTAGACTGTGCAATGACTTTCCTAGCTTTATGACTAAACTAATGTTGGTTATTGTAAAAGAGGGATGAAGTGAGCTATCTGAGTTCAACCTTTCATTTAATCATTATGTTAAGAACCTGAATTATTTAGCTAATGCTTTGCTCTTAAATAAATGTATTTTTGTAGTTCACGAGTATGATTTAATTCCCTTGAGAGGAGAGAGAGAGAGAGAGAGAGAGGAGAGAGAGAGAGACGAGAGAGAGAGAGAGAGAGAGAGAGAGAGGATGTCTTTCAGTGCATAGCTGCAAAGTTCATTGCTACAAAAACCTTTTAAGATTACCGAGATCGGAACCTCAGTAACAGAAGTCTCGTTTTATTTTTTTCATGTCCCACTAATTCTCATCCCGCTGCCACCCACTTCTATTACCGAGGTTCCAACAGGTATCCCACCTGTCATTGTTGGGGAATCAGTTATGAATTAATTAATTACTGGGGTAGGTTACTTAGTTTAAAAATGACCGTGTTTTTATAAATAAAAATTTTTTAATTAATACGAACCCAGTAACTTACATGATCAGAGCCCTCCTTTCTCCCTGCTGATGGACAATATGCATAAATGGAATGAGCTAGTCTGTGGTGTCGTTCCTAACCCACTCATCAGGGGGTGAGACTGGTGTCACCTACACAATATCAGTGTTGCTACCGCAAAATCTGAATCTAAATTCCACCTGCAAATAAGTGAAAACTAATAGCTATGTAATTACTGGGTAAATTACTTAATTAAAATTTCCATTTCAATCACACCGGAAATTTATTAGGTGTAGTTATGTAGTTAAGAAAAATTACATTTTTTAAAGTAAAATGTATTTCTCCCTAACCATACAAACCTGGAGTCGTTTACATAGGAGCTGCAATCTATCCTAAGTAAAGGACTCCAGGTTTGTATGGTTAGGGAAAAATACATTTTACTTTCAAAAATGACTTATTTTTTTCATGTCCCACTAATACATCACAAAATGTAAGCATAAGAATGGCAAACAAGGAACTCCTATCATAGTAATCTTGGAAAAATATAAATTTTAACTTAATGATAACATTGCATTTCATAGTGAGAAACAGATTAAAAAATCAAGCTGCCAATGCCACAGTTCTTCAGTTCAGTACCATATGTATGACCATGTGTATGAGTCTAAAATGCTAGGAAGAATCCTTCGAGTACTGTAGCCTTTACTATTTTAATTTTTTGTTTATTTTAATAAATTTTTCATCAGTATACCCCGTGACCTGGTACAGATGCCAATAGTCCCTGGATCTCACAAGTATATTTTTATTTCTACCAGTTTCCAGCTTGGCGCTAGTATTATCCTAATGTTAAGACCCCAAAGGTTTGTTTCGTATATGAGCAATTATATTTTCTCATAGGATGATTTTCGCTTGTTCAATGACTGTATGAGAAATTCTATTTTTTTTCATGGGATGACTCATGAGATGGGTCATGTTCATCAAGTGTAATGAATTAAGAACTGGGAAAGTTACAGCATCTTTATGTGAACTATATTGCATTTTTTGTATATCTAAATGAATCCCTTACTTTCTAAACAGAAGATACAAGTGCTATGCCATACCTTGTGTCAGCCTACTTGGTTTATCCACAAACTGAGAATTGACCCAGCACTGTGCGTCAGGACGTGACTCTAATGTAGCTTCACCATCAACAAGATGAATTGTGCAATGTTCTTCCAATACTTCACCACCCTAACAAAAAGGTAGTTCAATAAAAAAAATATTCTGCTGGAGATATTCCAGTTAAACCTGCATACTATGTACTATAAAGAAAGAACATTTAATAAAATTCACCCACTACACCTGCAGACTATTCATATATCATTTACAGATGGCTGAAGTAAGTTATCAAAACAAAGAATACTAATGTTTTTTAAAAATAAATACTTTGTATAAGTTTTTCCTGCCATGGGCTGACAAAATAGACCACTTACTGCTGACAAACTACCAGTAGGGTAACAACTGTGGGTAACACAAAGTTGACATTCCCACCTCTTCCCTAAATAAAAAGGAGAGGCCACAGTTTCAATCTTTGTAAATCACAATTTCCTTATCATCATGTAAATATACTCTTCACAATAAAGAGTTTTGATTCTGAATAAAAGACTAGTTGGTGTAAAGTATTCCTATCATATACAAAGCCTATCCTACTCCAGAGAGGCCAGAAGTAGGGGAAAGAGGAGAGGCTGCACCTGTTAAAGAATGAGCTGATAACTTGTGAAGAACATGAGACGAATTACTCAAAGAGGCAACTATGCAACACATGGTCACAAGCAGCTAGAAAAAACTGACAGAAGTACAAGAAGGCCTCAGTAGATAATGAGAAGTGGTGGAAAGGCAATAAGACTTGGAGGTGGCACCCTTGAATGGAGAATGTGATGTGAGATGAGATCATGTTTGGAGATTTGATAGAAATACATCATGACTGACTGAAAGATGATCGATGGTATCTGAGATGAAGAAGCTTACCAAAGCAGACATACAAAACACTTCTGTTGTGGTGGCATTTATAAGTTTCGGTTTGTGTGATTGAATTTTTGTTTTAAAAGTTATGCTTTTTCATTATATTTATTTTTTATGTCTCTTAGTGAGTAAGTAATTGATTAGTATTCACATTTTTTTTCCTTTTTTTAACTTGCAGTTTGCTTGAATGTACTAGGGTAGACTGAGGGGCTCCCCTTCTACCATAGAATGTACCAAGAGCAAAGAAAGAGCCAATTAGAAGAGCTGTTGTAAATAGAGGAAGGGATAAGGCAGAGAAGTGACAAGAAACATAAACATAGCAAGAGAACTTGAAGCTGCCAAATTGCAGAATCAAAAACACTTGGTTAGGCAGCCCTTCTCCCGTTCCTCCATATATGACACTACATCCTGAAAGATGCTGATCTCGACACACTTTCAGTAAAGAAAGTTCAACAGCAATTGGAACAAAAACTAGGTGTTGATCTCTCCAGTTGGAAGAATGATATTGATGAAATACGGGCTGATGTTGAGCAAGCAAATTACCCATCTGAAGAGGTTTCAGAGACCATAGTTGGGGAAAAACTATGGTACTGGGTTTGAGGAATTAGGTTGGGGTTCTTTTGATAGTTGTGGGAGGATTGTAGATTAAGATTGATAAATTAGGTCAAGGTTCTTTTTAGGAGGTTGTTGTAGATTAAGACTGATAAATTAGGTTAAGGTTTTTTCTGGTTGTTGTAGAATAAGACTGATGAATTAAGTTGAGGTTCTTTTTTGATGATCGTTGTAGATTAAGAGTGATGAATTAGGTCAAGGTTCTTTTTGATGGACATTGTAGTAATTATGATTGATGAATTAGGTTAAGTTTCAGTCTTTAATGTTAAGTAATTGATGTTTGAAGTAATATTAGAGCCCCTACACTCGGCTTGAGGAAACTTGGGTAATAGGGATCTCACAGGATGAAGTGGGTGTCCACCACACAAGCAAAGTATATCTTGTAAATAAAGAAGTCTGCAGTAATGAAGAGGAGGAATCACCAGTCGTGGAAACTGGAAGACCAGCCAAAAGAATGAAAGGAAACCTCCAAGGTGGGAGTATCAAAGCAGAAGCAAACATGAAAGCACTTGAGAATACAGGCAGTCCCCGGGTTAAGACGGGGGTTCCGTTCTTGAGACACGTCATAAGCCAAAAATCGTCGTACGCCAGAACATTGTCAAAAATTCTAAGAAAACCTTACTTTTAATGCTTTAGGCGCATTCAAAACTATGTAAACTGCATTCTTATTGCATTTTTCATCAAAAAAAAATTTAAATATTGATTAGTATGCATTTTTGGTGTCATATTTCATCTGCCATATCAGCGTTTGTGGGCGTCGTAACTCTGGAACGTGTCGTAACCCTGGAACATGCGTTGTAACCCTGGAAATAATTTCTGGTGAATATAATTGAAAAGCGTCGTAACCTCGGAACGTCGTAAGCCGAGACCGTCGTAACCCAGGGACTGCCTGTATATTGAAGTCAAGATCAATGAAGAGTACAAGGCCACCAAAGATGTGGAATAGGTCATGGCAGTAGGACACATGGTTGAGTAAGCTGAACACTGAGAACATAAGGCAGTTGAAGATGCAGGGTCAGACTAGCAAGCAGAAATGGTAAAATACATGGGAGCAATTGAATACATGGTAGCAGCTAAGTTATTAATAGATGGTAACATAGTAGCACATAGGAGCAGACAAAAAAAGACTGCAGACATAAGATTCACGGCAGTTGAACACACAGAAACAGGGCAATGCTCAGAACTAGGCGAGTATGAAAATGGACTCGTGAAGAGGATGCCAAAGCTGAGGGGACCAAACCAACAAGAGCAGAAGCCTTAAATGTAGACATTGAGGCAAGAAAACACACCAAATTTGACAGTGCAGCTACAGAAGAAGCAGGTGGAGCGGCAACTCATAAGGCTACAATCAACTCCTTCGGGGAAGAATCAACTGTGGCAAGGAAATAGCCTTGAAGTACAGACAAAGTCTTTGTCATGACCCCAGCCAGGAAGTCATCAGCAGAGCCAATGAAGTTGTAGAAGACAAAGGAAACATAGGAGCTGCAGATGACAAGACGTGAAAGAATTCCCATTCATGGCTGGAGAATATCAGGAAAAGGGATACCACTGTAAAACTTATTCTCCTCTATAGCACTGACTTTGTTATCCACAATCTGACAAGTCTTTGAAAGAATCACAAGAGAAAGTTGCATAGTCCTTTTAATTACTGAATTACTGGAAAACACTGTACTGAATGTACTAAATAGCATAAGAAAATTTATAAAATTAAATTAAATTTAAATTTTACATAAAATCCACTATGATTTACCTCTAATCTAATATCCTGTGTTGGCAATGAACCAATGGTTGTTGTACCATCATTCAAATGATATAAGGTAACTCCAGTAGTCAGCAAGTTGTCATCAATCACCACAAGATGTGGTCGTTCTGAATCCAGAATGACACCATGTCCTGTGTGGTAAAGAAATGCATTGTATGTGCCAGGTAAAAAATAAAAACTTTTACAATGAATGAAAAAAATTATTGTAGATATTAAATCAATAACATTCTCTTTATCATAACAAAACAAAATATAGTCTTGCTAAACAATACATGCGCCTGAAAAAGCTATGAGGGCTGACATATTACACTGGTGAATGACAAAGTTAAATATCATGGATTCACTATTTTTCCACACTTTATACAACCTTTATCTGTCACTTACAGAGGGTACACAATTGAATATTGGTATGATCTCCATTAGGGTTATCATTGGGTACTTTCAACTAGACTGCCTATGATAATTAAGCAAATACCAAAATTCACTTAGTATTCGATTCATATTTCATTTACTATATATGTAATTACAATAAGAAATAAGTCATTCTTAATGAGCATGCTCCATTTGCATTTATAGAGCACAGGGTATGCCAATTTACTCTTGCCTGATTTTCATAGCTTTCATGTCCAGGTTACTCTTCTTCCAGCCCCATTTTTCTATATGAAGTACATCACATACACCACCATTTAAACCTCTCATGATAATTCCACTTGACTTTATCATACTTTTTTGTATTCACTATATATTCTCATTACTTTCCCTTTTCTTCTTTTCTTGATGTTTTCATATTTCCCAACCTTTTTTATCTTTATCCCAAAACTTCACTTTTATTTCTTATTTGCCTACTCTTCTTGATAAACGTCAATGCATCATGCTTTAGTCACCATGGAAAGCAATACAGCAGGCTGTAAAACATGAACACCAGTGAATGATATTTGACATGTCAGTCAATTCTAAAATATTCCTATATTTCAGATCCCTTGGGTAACTTGCATGGTTGAGTGTGGGTCTTGAAAAAATGACAATTCTTTAACCAATTTGTATTTTTCATAACTTACAAACCTGAGGTCTTAACATTAGAATAAATACTCAGCGCCAGCTGGAAACCTGTAAAGTTTAAAATAATTGTGTACGCAAGGGACTATTGACATCTGTACTTGGTCACGAGACATGTGAAGCCACCCACATACCCCTCATTAACTCGTGACCCCGTTAGTTATTCTTCCAACCCAGGTTAGTTGACAGAGGGGTGGTTAGAGGTGGGTCTTTGTATGTTAAGACCTCAGGTTTGTAAGTCATCAAAAATACAAATTGGTTAAAAATTTGTCATTTGTTCATATACAAAACAAACCTTCAGTCTTAATATTAGGATAGACTTACTCTTGGTAGGAGGTAAGTACTATTAACCAACTGGTAGTTTGCCACCCTTGATCAGTTTTCTGAATACCAGAATTCAACGAAACAACTGACCAGTATTCAGAATCTAAGACATATATGAATATTATAGAGTCAGACTTCAGGGTTCTACACAATGTCATAGTTCATAGCATCCAAGGAAGATATGAAGATCTGTTCTTCTAACAAACCAATTCATCCACTCATGTAGGTTTTGTTATCATTCCTCTCCCCCTTGCTAAAGAGGGATGCGGATGCTACTGATAGATATCTTACTGATACTAACCCTAACAGTACGGCTACTTCACTCACCTGTACCTTTTTTTGTTGAGCAGCCACCAAAGAACCCAAGGAAATTGTGTCCAAGGATCTCTGGGCAACCTTATTTATATACAGGAAATTGAAAGTGGGTTTTCATAACAAAGAACCCACTCTCAAATTTCAATGAACAAACAGACACCTTCTTAACAATGCTCAGTTTTGAGCTTCGATACAGTCACAGACCAACCGTCATGATCATTTTAACAGATGTGTTCTTAATTGCCAGAAGGCCCTTATTCCTCTGATGACCTTCTCTTCTGTATAACCTCATTGGTACAACTTGACAACAAGGAGTAGGCTTGACCGATCGCCTCTGTTTGGCCTGTTCCTTTACGTCTACCACCTTTATGTTCTAGGTGACGTAGTTCTTTCTTAACCACAGAGTACTTTGACACGTCAAAGCCGGCCCTCCTGAAGGTCTCTCACACATACTCACACCGTACTGAGCATGACTAAGAAATGTATCTGTCATCATGACCTGGCTGGCATTGACTCATTATCCTGGATTCTGGAGCAAATTGGAACTGATGTTCATAACTACTTTTGAGTCTACGTCAAAAACCTGGTTATTGAGTACTCCCACTCTACCAAGGTCAGAAGAAGACCACCATCCACGGTCAGTTTCCTGTAACATGACTGATGTATGTGCCTGGTGGTAATCCATCAAGTCTACTCTGATACAGAGTATGCTTTCACTTATCAGATCGGAGTTCTTATGTGCCCCATCCAGTTCACTGCTCCTGATTCATCTGAAGAATACTCAGTGTGAAGTGATATTCACATGCCCAATCACCAGTCCAATGTATATCACCATACATGTAATTGCAGAGAGAATTCCCTCTGTTCTGACAACCTCTCCACCAGATCATTGTCTACTGACCGAATGCCTTTAATGGACCGAAACCTCCTCTACACAGGCAGTCACGGCCAAAGAGTCATTCTGTATATTATGTGAGCCGAAGACCTTTGGAGTTGTGTTACATCTGAGGTGACACTCTACACCCCAAATCTTAAAACTATTAGTTCGAAAAGAGATACTGAGCAACCTCCAGACCTTGAGATATTAATTCTACCTATCGGTGGTGCCTCTTCCCCACACGAACCTGGTAGCGATGACTCTGCTAAGATAAACTTTATCAGTCACTCATCTTGGGTCCTCCTTAATTACTGGAACCCATTCTTCTGTTTGGGACATGGAGAAACAGGTAGAACCTAGTTTGCATAGCCCCCAGGTTATTCACAGTATCGCAAATGGAATCCTCAGGCTCGAAGGATGAAACCCCTGAGACAGCTCTTACATGGTTTTTCCATTATACAAGTTCCTCTCTGGACAAGTGGTTTGTGCACTCATCTACCAAATCGGTGGTCCGAGGTCCAACTCCCGGCTCTGCCAACGTGGAATCAGAGAAACTTATTTCTGGTGATAGAAATTAACTTATCGATATAGTGCGGTTCGGATCTCACAATAAGCTGCAGGTCCCATTGCTAGGTGACCAATTGGTTCCTAGCCACGTAAAAAATATCCAATCCTTCAGGCCAGCCCTAGGAGAGCTATTAATCAGCTCAGTGTTTTTGTAAAAACTAAGATACACTTAATTTTTCCAATTATATGGACGATATGATAGGAAAAGCCCAGGAGCATGTCCTATGATAATATATTCTATTCAGACACGTCCTAATTATCCTCCTGTCCAAGGAATTAATCTGTTAACAGGACATGGCTCATTCTTCCACAAGCAATATTACTTCCCAACCACGAAACACATGTGGTGATCTGTTACAATATATGGGCATATGTTCAATATGCTACCTTCCAAAGAGAAATCCTATATTGCCAGAAACCACCATGGTGCTATTCTCGAGTAACCTAGCCCAGAATTGTACCCAACGTCACTTCACCCCACCTCACTCTTGAAGAATGGGAAACTCCCCACCTTCTTCCACATATGATGAAGTTCTAATGCCTTGCTTCAGCCAACTGGAGCTCGAACCCTCTATGTTAGTTCAAGACTTCAATATAGAAACTAGACCAGGATGGAAGAGACCCATTTGCAGATTCTAGGTTAATCTAGCCAACAACCACTTGGACTATTCTAAGTAGGCATAGTCAATTAAGAATTGACTAACTTATTTTAAGTTGGCAAGACCAGATTGACCCTGGCTTGGTTAGGCTAGGCTATGTTAACTCTTCCAATTAGGCTAGGCTAACTCTTCCATCATTTAGGGTAGGTTAAGTCCATCAGAGATGTACTCTTAACTAGGCTAGGCTAGTATAGACTAGCTTAATCTAGAAACTAAATGACTTAAGTTAGGGTGAAGTCGTTCAAGAAAATTTTGGGCTATACATGCTAGGCTACAACCACAACCTTTTAGGCTGAGGTGGTAAAAGTGTTTCGCATGGGTAGCCTAGATACTAGTTTATGCTCGGATATACTTATAACCTTACTAATTCGCCCAAGCTAAGATAAAAAAGCCATGTTCAAGAAGCCAGACCATGCTAAGTATCAACCCACTGTCAGGCTAAGTTGAGATGTACGACATGTATGTTGGCCATCCAATCTATGAGTTAGGCTTAGCTAACTAAGAATTGTACCACTCAGACTAAACTAGGATAGTAAATGCAGGTTCGAAAACAAAACCACAACCATTAGCTAGTCCAAGCCAGCACATGCATACCCAAACCAGTTAGTTCGGACAGTCTAAGCTAAGAACTACTACTCAGATTAACTAAGATGGTAGCAGTAGACTGGCTGGAATAGGCTACAAATTTAACCACTGGCAATAGTATCTTATGTTACAGGTGCCCTAATTAGGCTTGGCTAATTAGGGCGAAAGAAAGAAGTTCACCTCCTCCTTTCGACTTAAGTTTCCATGCGGTTTAATTAAGAAGAATGGTTCTACAGTACTTTACTTCTAAGGAACCAAGCTGTCGATTAACTTTAACTACTTGTGTACGAGTCGAAGCGTTTGGTCAATATTCTTATAGGAACAAACCAGATTATAGCAACAAGTATATAAAACATGGGAATTCTTCTTACCTGTAAAGGTTTGAAGTTTTCTGGGGTCAACCCAAAGTATGCTAATTCCCACCATTCAGGCTGTATACGATTACTAAGAGGAATCCATAGTCTTCCAGCAATCCGTGCATTTACGTGTTGTAAAACGGACTCTACATGACTTGAACAAGGTAATTCATACACCTTCGTATCCTTTTTCAATCTAAACACCATGTCAATCCCCAGGGGAAGCATACTGGCCAGTGTCTCGGTGCTCCCTGAAAGGTTATTGAATTGACGAATCAAATCAATCACCTCTGCGCACAAAGCCTATCCTCTGACAAACGTCCGGGTGCGCCATGGCTGTCCGACCATGTGGCTGCGGCATCTTTGATCTTTAATGGCCACTCATGGCTCGATCCCGAATAGTCAGTAGGATTTGAGAACGTATCTATTTGCAATCCTACATACAAATATGAGAGCAATTTTATCATATTTCATTACTCTGACATCTAGAGTCCATGAAAAAGTTTGTAAAAGCATCGGTGTATGTATCAAGTTCACCAACAGCATTGTAGTCTCTCTTAGACTCTTTGTAGTCTCCACTTGCAACTCCGCATCGGCCGCTAGCCCAGCGACTGTCGACGCTTTCGCTCGTTCGGACTCTTGCAAACAACTTCGTCCGCTTGCTTTGAGCTTACCAGCCACTGACTTCATTACTTTCTTGCTGATGGGGATGTGACCATCCTGGCTCGAAGATGAAGAAGAATTTACTCTTCTCCTCTTGTCCCGAGGATCAGTCACGAAATCCCGTACCCTCCAACACTTGACTGGTACACACAGTGACGTCATCAAACTTAGCGATGACACCAGCTAGAGGAAGAAGACGAAGAAGGAGACGAATCACACCTTTTCTTTTTGTCTTTCTTAATAATTTTCACCTCTAGATCTTGTAATTTCTTCATTACTGTGTGTACCAATGAATCAGAAAGCATATTTGGTTACGGAAGCAGCGAAGTAGATCGAGAAGCAGTAGGCTGTGACGTCATCGCAGCGTCATGGATCTACGGCCATCATAGCTCTACAGCCGACATGGTTATCACACCCTAGTCTACCACTGGACTGCTGACAACCTAAACGGCAACCGTCTAAAGTTGACTGAGCTAAAGTACTTCTTAAGCTTTCTTATTTCCAACATAACTGGAGCACACAACGGCACAGCCGCTTATTCTATGAGAAAATTCATACTATTTCTCCATAAGTGTGTGGCCCCGAAATGAAGGCATAATATAATGATGCCACCGAAGACGACGAGAGGTTTGCATCAGTAGGCTGTGACGTCATGACTACCGCCATTTTGCAAGCGGTTTTAGCTATGACGTCATCACGCTTGATGGAAGCGTGAGGCTGTTGATGGTACTCTTGCAGCCAAGATCAAGAGACCCAACATGCTGTGGCATTTCTACTTTACAAGGATGTGACAGTCCTGGCTCAAAGATGAGGAAATTATTCTTCTCCTCTTGGCACGAGGATCAGTCACAAAGTCCCTGATTCAAGCCTTCTCCAACTCTTCACAGCTACACTAGACTAAACTTCCATCATTCACTTGTTCGACAATTAACAACTTACTTCTTGATGCTTTCATATAAATAGGGGATGTAAACAATCCTGGGCTCGCACAAGATGGAGAAGAAACTTCTCCTCTTGGCTCGAGGATCACCTACGAAGTCCCTATTCTTCCAGGATTGGCAGGAGAATGCACTGGCGTCAAAGCCAGTCACCTAAGCTTGTTGACGCCTAAGCAGAAGGATACAGAGGAAAGACTTGTGTCTTTTCCATTATGTGACTGTTATATTCCTAACGATTGTAATTTCTCTCAAAAACAATGTGCATTAAAAATCTCCAAATCTGAAAGCATAGTTGTAAAGTACTCTTGTACCTCAAAGTGAAAAATAGAAGAAGCATGTCTCCGTGTAGGCCGCAGCTGTGAAGGGACGTCATGGCAGTCGCCATGTTTGTGACGTCACTGAGCATCTCAAATGCGAAGTCAGCACCCTACCGGAAGTGCAAGGCTGTTGATGATATTCTCGTAGGCACAGCAGCCTGACATTAAAGTCTGCCATGTTGCACTATCTGCTTCTTTACAGATGGCGACGCATCCGACCGCCATTCAGTGCATATTTAGGAAAAAAAAAGGGAAACATCCATCATCTGGACCCTGGAGTTGGCAGCATGGACCATTATAGCAGCAAACTCCAACTGTCCTCCTTGGGTTGGATCTCCTGATAAGCCCAACGCCGACTGCACACCTGCATCATCCCTACCCACGTATCTGGAACGAAAACAAGATGGCGATGCACACCTCTCCCCACAGGGAAAGAAGCACAATTAGTCATAATTACTTCCCAAAGCACATCCTGATACATCCAAACTTTGGATTTACAGGTAATCGATGTGAGTATGTGATATTACAAAGCACAGGTAACAAATTAACCGTAACTTGAGAGTTTCTGTACCTACGACTTACTACACGAAGAATTCCTTGACGTCGAAATCGTTGAAGAAAATATCCGGTCATTTATCTTCTTCTTGTGATATCCAGGAAGTCTCAAAGCATGAGAAGGCTTCATGTTCACATGCCCAGGAATTCCAAACAACAAAAGCAAAACAAAAGGAGGCAAACTAAACCGGCTTTAAAAGGACGGAGGCAAAGCACATCCTCTCTTAAAGAAGGTAAGAAAATAACTAACGGGGTTACGAGTTAAAGTGGGGTATGTGGGTGGCTCCACATGTCTCGTGACCAAGCACAGATGCCAATAGTCCCTTGCGTACACAATTATTTTAAACTTTACTGGTCTCCAGCTGGTGCTGAGTATTTATCCTAATGTTAAGACTGAAGGTTGTTTCGGTATATGAACAAATTTAAAAGTTTCAGTTAAACTGAACTACAGTAGGGCCTCCATAATCGCGGGGGAGGGCCCAGACCCCCCTTATAGTAAATAAATACCTGTTGTTATCCTGGTACCCCCCCTCAAATTTGCTTTAAACTGCCACTTTTAATAATTAACCCACCCAAGACCACTATTTCCCAAAATGTTATAATGCCTACTTATTTACATTATGCCTCCTTTGTTTGTATGTATGTTTAAGTTATATGTCTATAATGTCACAAATCTTTTATAAATTTTCCTATCTTCAATTTCCCCTTCATCAGATCAGCAAACAAAAGTATATTACCTAACAATTCCTTTCTATTTTCATGATTTGGCTGCTGCACCAAACTAAAAGTACATAGTACATTTATTTCGAGAATGAACATATTTATGATAAAAAAAAACATGATTTACTGTAATGATTACAGCACCCGACCATAATATTAATGTATAAACAGCAAAATACAACAATAAAAATCTATTTTTGTCTTTTGTTTACGTTTAGAATCAGCTGAATGACGTTTATTACCAAAAGAATTATTTTGGAAAATATAGTTGCTAAAAGAAACTAATTTATTAATGGAATTATTATTTTTAACTTTGTACATAATAGTTTATGATATTATGATAGAGTAATTCATATTTCACTGAGAGAGAGAGAGAGAGAGAGAGAGAGAGAGAGAGAGAGAGAGAGAGAGAGAGAGAGAGAGAGAGAGAGAGAGAGAGAACAACTTTAATAGCTTGAGAAGGACGAGAGTAACTTGACTAGCTTAGCTCAAGAATAACATAATGAAATTTGTATTTTAAATATTTTTATGGTGATAAGAAATGAAACATCGATAGTGATAAGATATTCTCTTGTATACTGTTATAATATGTGATAATCATTGAGTCATCTATAAAAGTTGTATTGAAGCACAGTTTCGTAAATCACAGAAAGAATAAAAATATGGCAACACGTGTACCTACAAATGTTGGGAACCATCTTGTTCTTTTATTATGATAATAATAGATCAGTATTATAGTTTGTTTTCTGTAAGTGATGAGAGAGAGAGAGAGAGAGAGAGAGAGAGGAGACGAGAGAGAGAGAGAGAGACGAGAGAGAGAGAGAGAGAGAAGAGAGAGAGAGAGAGAGATGATATGATTATGTTCATAGTATTTGAAAATTTGTAAATAAGTTTATCCTAAAAATGTATTATTCATGAAAAGAAGATGAAAACACAAACAAAGTAATTAGTGAATCTTGCTCTATGATAAAATTCGCGATTTAGTTAATTTTCTGGGATATACGTAGCATTTGGGCTCCACAAAAAAGTAAGTAAAGTGATTTATGACAGTTTAGAGGATACTTATGTAAAAATACATCAATAGTTTGTAGAACGGTGTAACCACTATCTCATTGTGTAAAAATATTATGTACGAACGAGACTGTAGGTTTGGTGACGTCACGTTGGTCACACGTATTCTTTTCGTGAATGAAAATACATTTATGATCAAAAATAGTTACTGTACTGCTTACAGTACCATACTGTAATATTAATGTAATCACATCAAAATGAAGTAATCAGTGCATACAGTAAACTTGTAAAGTGTATTTTTGTCTTTTGAAAATGCATTCCCCAAGGAATTTTTCCTTGAAGAGGCTTTTTATTATGAAGATATGCCAATAATATATAAGATATGTATTTTATTATGAATATATGACAATAATATATAAGGTAACAATGGTTTTATTACGTTTACGCTTCGTCGCCGATCGCAAACAACAATATGATAATCTACGACAATTATTGTTTGTATGACTGCAGTATTCAGAGAAGTTGATTACGTTATACCAAAACAATAATGAAATTCCAATTGAAAATTAATGTTTTCCTAAATGTTATTACTACTGTAATTACACTACTACTATTAACATTTCTAAAAGGTTAAGAATGACAAAGGTCGCTGTGAAGTGTAACTCAATGTTTAAATTTCTGCTGTCCACTCAACTACAAGTTGATGTCAATGATGTGGAATTATTCCATGAATAGGCTATTTATTATGAAGCTATGCCAATAATATATAAGGTGAGAATGGTTTTATTACCTTTATTGTCAGTTAACCCTTAAACGCCGAAGCGGTAAAAATAAAAAACTCCCCCAAATGCCGGAGCCGGTTTTGAGTGAGCGCGGAAGCGGAAAAAATAATTTTTCTAAAAATCACAGCGCGCTTAGTTTTGAAGATTAAGAGTTCATTTTTGGCTCCTTTTTTTGTCATTGCCTGAAGTTTAGTATGCAATCATCAGAAATGAAAAATAATATTATTATCATATGTAAATAATGTGATATATGGTAGCAAAAAAAAAAATTCATACATAATTGTATTAAAATCACAATGTGCAAAAAACGGTAAAAGCTAACGAGTTTCTTTTTTTTCGTTGTATTGTACACTAAATTGCAATCATTTTGATATATAATACATCATAAAACAACAAAAGCAACACCGGAAAAATATTATCACAAAATGATGTACGAATTCGTAACGCGCGGACGTAAAAAGTTTTTTTTTCAAAATTCACCGTAAATCTAAATATTGTTCAAGAAACTTCCAATTTGTTTCAAAAATGAATACAAATGATTGAGTATTACGATACTGTAAGAGTTTTAGCTTACAATTGCAGTTTTCGACCATTTCCGACGAGTTAAAAATGACCAAATGTCGAAATTTTTTATAAATTTTTTCTATATGCAATTATTTGGAAATTAGAAAAGCTAGAACCTTCAAATATTTTTCTTTATTTCTACATGAAATTGCGCACATTTTCATATATAAAACTCTATGAAATGCCTAATATGAAACGGAGCAAATTTTCCGAGAATGCGATGTACGCAATTCGGACATTTATGGCGGAGAATCCGCGCGCGGAGGGAAGGAAAGTTTTTTCATAAATTCACCATAAATCGAAATATTGTGCTAGACTTTCAATTTGTTGCAAAATGAAGGTAAATGATTGAATATTACTAAAAAAAAATATAAGTTTTAGCTAACAATTGCGTTTTTCGACCATTTCGGTAGAGTCAAAGTTGACCGAACGTGGTTTTTTTCTATTTATCGTGATTTATATGCAAATATTTTGAAAAATGAGAAAAGCTACAACCTTCAATTATTTTTTCGTTGTATTCTACATGAAATTGCGCACATTTTCATATATAAAACTTTATGTAACGGCTAATTTAAAATGGTGCAAACATTACCAAAATCGCACGTATGATTTTTCGGAAGAGTTACTGCGCGGACGTAAGGAAAATGTTATTTTTTTCATAAATTCACCATAAATCGAAATATTGTGCTAGAGACTTCCAATTTGTTACAAAATGAAGGTAAATGATTGATTATTACAAAAATATAAGAGTTTTAGCTTACACTTGCGTTTTTCGACCATTTCTGGGTACTGTCAAAATTGACCGAAGGTTGAAATTTGTCACTTATCATTTTTTATATGAAAAAATATTCAAAAAACTGATAAAAGCTACAACCATGGGTTGTTTTTAGTTGTATTGTGCATGAAATTGCGCACATTTCCATATATAAAACTTTATGTAATGGCTAATTTTAAAATGGTGCAAACATTACCACAATCGCATGTACGTGTAAGATTTTTTTCGGAAGTTACCGCGCGGACGTAAGGAAAAAGTTTTTTCATAAATTCACCATAAATCAAAATATTGTGCTAGAGACTTCCAATTTGTTGCAAAAATTAAGGTAAATAGTTGAATATTACTACAATATAAGCGTTTTAGCTTACAATTGTGTTTTTCGACCATTTCGGTAGAGTCAAGTTGACCGAAGGTTGAAATTTTGGCACTTATCTTCATTATTTATATGGAATATTTCAAAACTGATAAAAGCTACAATCATGAGTATTTTTTAGTTGTATTCTAAATGAAATTGCGCACATTTTCATATATAATACTTCATGTAACGGATAATTTAAAACGGTGCAAAAATTTTGTCAAAGTGACGAAATAATTTTTGAGATGTGTCACTGATACTTTTTTAGTGCGACAAGAAAGATATCGCGCTGCGCGCCTGCATAGCGATTGTAAACAAAACAACGCTTGATCCGTGAACTCCCAGCATCCCCCAAGGCGCGTGATTCAAAAGTTTTCGGCTGGTAGGACTATAAATATTTTTTCCGCGAATTTAAAAAAAAACTTTTTTGAGGGGCCGACGTATGGTAAGTCCCTCCAATTCGGCAATTCGGGGGAGTATTTTCTGACTCGACGTTTAATACGTCCATTCGGCGTTTAAGGGTTAATATCATAATATGAATCTGTTCATGCATTTGCTGGTTATCGGAACCGTACGAGGCTTAGCCTACCATGGACAAGCCTGCAATGCTGCGATTCATACCAGGATATAGACTGAGAAGTGGTCCAAGGAAAACCCCATGATTAAGTGAATCCGTGATTGCTGATCCGCGACTAAGCGAGGCCCCACTGCACCTTTATATCTCCGAATGAATAACAATAGTTTTATATAACATGTACTATCACATATAATAATTAAATAATTATTATTGAATAAAATACATACCAGCCTTCCTCAGGCCAAGTGTTTTTTGTTCTTGAAGAATAGTGTGAGTTTCGCTCCACTTTTCTGTCCACTGATCCGTAAGCTCCTTTTCTTTAGCTTGCTTCTGTGTCAACGTTGCCATGATACTTCCTTTCTCACTGTTTGCCTTAAATGAAAAGCCAATATTATTAGGAAAGTATTTTACTTGGAAGATATTATATAAAAAAATACAACCAAAAACAATAATAAAATACACTGCAAACCTGCAATTTTTTATATATACTGTACAACACTAAATGTAAATTTCTTAATAAATTTTTTTATCAATATAATTTATATAAATATATAGTGTAAATATATTAGTATATCCAGTAATTCTCCTACAATATTAGTGAAAATAATGCTATTACATACTATTACAAATTTTCTCAATTACAATTACTCAAGCTTATATACCACTTTACACAATTTTCCCATTTAAATG
>NC_061109.1:84439928-84569928 GCF_015104395.2 Macrobrachium nipponense
GGAAGGATTATATTTTATTTTTTTATTTTTTTTGCTTGTACTGTCATATATTTGTTTTCCAGGTTGGAGGGTGATACAGAAAAACAGCAGTGTGAAAGTAGCAATGTTTCACGTTTAGGAAAGGTAAGAGGATTATGTTGTACTGGTCACAACTAGTAGTATCACATCTTTGAGTGCAGATACTGACTAAATTGTCTTAATAGTAATTTTATTTTGATTTGGTTGTCAGTTTGAATATAGTATCATTTCAGACAAGTTGATTTGCAAGCCCAGTGAAGTGTTTGTTTTATTCCTTGCTTAAGAACCTTTCATCCCTTCCAGTTTCTTCCTTACCTGGTGAATGCATACAAGATAAGGAGGCAGAGCTTCCTTTGCCTCTTAGTGACTCAGCTTGCATCGTACTTGAAATTATAGCATAAGGAATAGAAGTTTGCATTTATGAAACCTGAGATAAATTTTTTATATTTATGATAGACTTGCTGTGATATGAACCACATAATTCAAATAGTAATTTGTAAATATTTTACCACCAGATGACAAGACTGTCAGAAACTACTGACCTTTGTGAAATGTCTACTCAGACAAGTCTCCATACACACAGTCAACCAACTACACCTCTTGGCAGCCACTTAGATGATGGAAGAGGATGCAGTCATGCACTGAGAAAGTCAAGTTTAACATTACCACTCTTGAATGAAAAGGAAGACCCAGGGGGTGGCATAAGTTGTAACTCCACGCCTGCTTCCGAGACCTTTTATACAGCTACCTCAGTTTTGTCTCCTGATATACGTGACTTGACCTCGCCTTGGTCTCCCCTTCCAGTTGAAAGGTCTCTCTCTGAAATGAGAGAAGGTGAAGGACTGGGTGCTACTTGTAGATCCTTTGCTCAGGGAAACTGTGATTTACCGCCCAAAGTGCCTAAAAGCGATTGCGGAGTGATTGAGGGCATATCCCATTTTGAGAGAGATGATGACTTGTGTTCTTCTGTGTACAAATCTCCAAGTGCCAGTAAAACTGAAGATGTTGCGTGTTTAAGCGATGTGCTCAGTTCAGAAAATATTAGTGAAAATAATCTAAATCTTAATCAAATAGCAAAAGTTCGTGATAGTAATACTTGTGATATATTAGGTTTACAAGGGTCCCCAACATCTCCCATTCTCCAAACAGGAGGTCATCCCCACTCACAAGATTCTCCAGGAGTAGAAGGGGCAGCTACTTCTACTCCTGTTAAATTTAGATCTAGTCAAGGAATTAGAAAAGAGGAGTGTAGAAGAATGATGTATATTGATGATAAAAATAAGGAAAGTTGTGTTGCCTTACCAAAAGATTATGAAGGTAATTACAATGAACTTACTAAATCAAACATTGCTGCTGTTATTGCTAATGCATCAGATTTTAATAGGCAATCTATTGTTTGTAATGTGGAGGCAAATGCAAATAATAATTTTAGAACTAGTAAAAATGGAAATGCTGATGCATGCATAGCTTTTGAAGAGGAGGTTAGGAAAGAGAATGACAATATCCCAGAAGTCACAGATTGTGAAGGAGATACTAGATTGGTTAGTGATGAGGGTGAATCATTACTTTGGCATCCTGGGTTGGAAAATATATGCAAATCAAGTGTGTTACTATCACCAGATGCTGATGTTACTAAAGCTGCAGAAGTATTAATAAGATTGAGGGAAAATGAAGATAAGTCGAACATGAGCATGGAGGAAAAGGTATGTCATTTCTTCTGCATTTTTTATCTTTAGCTATACCCTTTACCCAAAAAAACTGAAGTGAAAAGAATCTGGCGTGTCTTCATTTTGATTTGAAATTTTGAATTTATAACTGCTTACACTGATATAGTAATATGGTGACTCCTTTATAATATAATTTCCTTGATATATTTTTTATCAATTTTTTTTTTTTTTACATTATACTAGTATATTGGAAAGGCTTTCATTGGCTCTTGGAAAGGCAAACACCATAAAGATATGTGCTATTCATTTCATCCCTTGATAATTTAGATAAGATTTATACATCCTAGTTTCTTTTGATTCAAATACTTGCAGTTACCAGGTATCAGCTATATGTCTGTTGCGTTCAGGAAAATTGCAGACTCTGAATTACATGTATTCCTTAGCACTCATTTGAAGCAGATTGACCATGTGTCAGTATCTTGAATTAACCCTTAAACGCCGAATGGACGTATTAAACGTCGAGTCAAAATGTCCCCCGTATGGACGTACCATACGTCGACTCAAAAAAGTTTTATTTAAAATTCGCAGAAAAATACTTATAGGCCTACCAGCCGAAAACTTTTGAATCACGCGCCTTGGGGGATGCTGGGAGTTCACGGATCAAGGCGTTGTTTTGTTTACAATCGTGACGCAGGCACGCAAGCGCGAATTTCTTTCTTATCGCACTAAAAAGTATCAGTGACACATCTCAAAAATTATTTTGTCACTTTGACATAATTTTTGCACCATTTTAAATTATCCGTTACATGAAGTATTATATATGAAAATGTGCGCAATTTCATTTAGAATACAACTAAAAAATACTCATGATTGTAGCTTTTATCAGTTTTGAAATATTTCCATATAAATAATGATGTGCCAAAATTTCAACCTTCGGTCAACTTTGACTCTACCGAAATGGTTGAAAAACGCAATTGTAAGCTAAAACGCTTAGATTGTAGTAATATTCAACTATTTACCTTAATTTTGCAACAAATTGGAAGTCTCTAGCACAATATTTTGATTTATGGTGAATTTACGTCCGCGTGGTAACTCTTCCGAAAAAAATCATACATGTGATTGTGGTAATGTTTGCACCATTTTAAAATTAGCCGTTACATAAAGTTTTATATATGGAAATGTGCGCAATTTCATGCAAAATACAACTAAAAACAACCCATGGTTGTAGCTTTTATCAGTTTTGAAATATTTTCATATAAAAAATTATAAGTGACAAATTTTCAACCTTCGGTCAAATTTGACTCTACCGAAATGGTCAAAAAACGCAATTGTAAGCTAAAACTCTTATATTTTAGTAATATTCAATCATTTACCTTCATTTTGTAACAAATTGGAAGTCTCTAGCACAGTATTTCGATTTATGGTGAATTTATGAAAAAAATAACATTTTCCTTACGTCCGTGTGTACTCTTCCGAAAAAATCATTCGTGCGATTGTGGTAATGTTTGCACCATTTTAAATTAGCCGTTAAATAAAGTTTTATATGAAAACGTGCACAATTTCATGTAGAATACAACGAAAAATAATTGAAGGTTGTAGCTTTTCTCATTTTTGAAATATTTGCATATAAATCACGATAAATAGAAAAAAACCATGTTCGGTCAACTTTGACTCTACCGAAATGGTCAAAAAACGCAATTGTAAGCTAAAACTCGTATATTTTAGTAATATTCAATCATTTACCTTCATTTTGCAACAAATTGAAAGTCTCTAGCACAATATTTCAATTTATGGTGAATTTATGAAAAAAACTTTCCTTCCCTCCACGCGCGGATTCTCCGCCATAAATCTCCGAATTGCGTACATCGCATTCTCGGAAAATTTGCTCCGTTTCATATTAGGCATTTCATAGAGTTTTATATATGAAAATGTGCGCAATTTCATGTAGAATAAAAGGAAAAATATTTGAAGGTTGTAGCTTTTCTAATTTCCGAAATAATTGCATATAAAAAAAAAATTATAAAAAAATTTTGACATTTGGTCAACTTTAACTCGTCCGAAATGGTCGAAAACTGCAATTGTAAGCTAAAACTCTTACAGTATCGTAATATTCCATCATTTAACTTCATCTTGAAACAAATTTGAAGTCTCTATAACAATATTTAGATTTATGGTGAATTTTAAAAAAATATATTTTTTTACGTCCGCGCATTACGAATTCATGCATCATTTTGTGATAATATTTTCTCGGTGTGTGTTGCTTTTATCGTTTTACAATATGTTATATATCAAAAAGATTGCAATTTAGTTTACATTACAACGAAAAAAAAAGTAACTTGTTACCTTTAACCGTTTTGTGCACAGCGCGATTTGAATACAATTATATGTGAAATTTCGTTTTTGCGCTATCATATATCGCATTATTTATATATGATAATGATAATTTTTATCATTTCTGATGGTTGCATACTAAACTTCAGGCAATGACAAAAAAAGGAGCTAAAAATAAACTCTTAATCTTCAAAACTAAGCGCGCTGTGATTTTTTGAAAAAAATATTTTTTCCGCTTCCGCGCTCACTCCAAACCGGCCCTGGCATTCGGGAGAGGTTTTGATTTTTACCGCTTCGGCGTTTAAGGGTTAATGAAGTAATAGTTCATAGCAAAACATCCCCCTGCTAGGGAGTTTTACTGCCTCATGAGATTAGAGGTTTTAAACTTATTCTTTGGTTTATCAAGAGCTGGCATGTCTTCAAGTATCCTTCAGTTACTTTTTAGTTACCTCTTCATCATAACCCTTTCATTATAGGTGTATGAATATTTTGTTAATTGGCTTACAATGTTTACTGCCCTTGATTGATATTGATATCAGTATCCTTTATGTGTTTGGAAGAGATTGACAGTGTTTATGAAAGCCATTATGATTCTGTGAAAGGATTGTTGAACAAACTCATTTGTATGGCTATGAAGTTGGGATATTGAATGATATAAAATTAGGTAGATTCAGTAAGTTGAATTTTTCATGTAATGTGTGGATTGAGAACAGTGGAAAGAATTTGTGTAAATCCTTGCACCTATTGGGCAGTTATGTTGCTTATCATTGTTTTTACTTTTACTTTTTTGTTTGTTTTGCATTTATCATACCTTCTGTAAAAACTTAGAAACTGTATGTGATGCATATCAGTTTTGCATCATCCATCATTGTATCTAGAAAAGGCAGTCCATGGTTTTTTTTTTTTTTTTGTGGGGGGGTTTCCACTCTTGCGGGCGCCATAAGAGCCATTGTGATGCTGCTGTTAGGTATGTTATGGCACCATAACTGTATTATTGCCAATAACTGGAACTCAGCCCGTTATGGTGCCTTTTATGGTGCCAGACAAGTGCCTGTAGTACTTGTATTACACGTAAGGTAAACTGATAAAGGTATAAATATTATATTTTTTTCTAGATACGTGAACTAGAAGCTCTGAAGCAACACTATAGTAACCTTGAAGACCAGCTGATGAATCAGCCTTCTGTTATAAGCAAAATTCCTGGAAATAAGAGAAGTGAATTAAGCGATAATGCCGTGGGATTGCAAGACGATCAAGAACAAGTTTTTGAGCTTGGTAGACCAACTGATCTTCCTTTAGATTCATCTTTATTGCAAGAAGACAGGTATTTTATTAATATTTTATCTAATTTGTTTATTTTTGTCTGGAGTAGTGGAAATATTTTTAAAATAAAAAGTATAGCATGTATTTATATAGGTTGCAAACCATTATCTTACTGGAGCTCTCAACAGATAGGTATTATAAAGTTTCAGTAAATATACATATTATAGCTAAGAATATTTTTTTACCCAACATGCAGGTGAAAAGTGCCAGGAGCTGTGATTTAAGGGTCACTAAAGTAATTTTCACAATTTTAATTTTTGGTTCTTTCACATAACCCCCTTAATCATATATGCCATTTTTTTTTCTCAACAGACTAGCGTTGCTTATTGAGCGAGAAGTTCAACGACGAGTTTTGGAAGAAGTGGTTGCACGTGAAAATGCGGCTTTAAGTTCAAGATCCCAGTATAGACGTACTTATCGTTCAATGAGTGCTTCTATGGATCCATGGAATCTGTAAGTTTGCTACTTTTTGTAAACTACTTGTGAAATATTTGTATGGTTTTAAAAATAGTTGTAGAATTAACAAAATTTAAGTAGTTATATTACCAATTTGTAAACAGCCATCTAATGTTGATCATTATTACTCCATCAGTGGCCTGAGGGTACTTTCTCCAGCTGAAGTGAGACCGTATACATCAATGAGTGTAAGTTTCCATTTCTTTAAAAAATATACGTAGTAGTTACAAATAATACTTAAAACATGCATGTGATGCTTTTAATAAAGTCTAACAGAGTCAAGTGATTCTCGAGAGCCTCACCCATATATGTTGTGTAAAGACTTGCTTGTAAGCATGCAATTTGCAGCCATAATTATTAGTTTAATTACTGCTGAGGACAACGTACGTTACGCAGTTCTTATAACTAATATCCATCTCTGGCCAAAACCTTGAGAACTTCTATTGTAAATACTGGATTAATTAATTCAAGGGTAAGGGTTACATGTTTTTAAGGTCTACTTTTACTTTAGGGATTCCAGCTTGTACTCATAGGAAATATACTTCTACCTTGTAAAGGGTATTAGTAATGATACAGTGTGTCCTCTTGACTTACAATGATTCTTTCTTACAGCACTTTTTCAGTGCTGTTAACGACGTTTTACAGTTCCTTAACTTGATTTAGCATCAAGTTAACTGTGCTTATGCTTCTGTAACATCAAGTTACAGCGCCAAGTGCTGTTAACAGTGAAAAACTGACTTATGGCAGAAATCGACAACGGATCACTGTATGTCGAGGATGCACTGTATAGGTTTTAAGGCTCTTTTAGAATTCTACACAATGTTTATTTATTATGAACCCACAAGTCATGAATACGTAGTCTTATATCTATGCAAATGGCTCTGCAGTTGCACCAGTTTGTTAGGTCATGAAATTAAAACACCTCACTGCATGTGCCCAGACCACCTGGCATATTCCTCTTAGGATACCATTATTCCTTGCCACTGGTACGTTCAGATGTATTCTGAGGTGGTCTTTCAGGATTAGCAATAGTACTGTTTTTCAAATAATGTATTACTTAAATTGTCAGCCAACTTCAGCAATATCATTTTGTCCAGTTTCAGAATGGACAGTGAAATAATTAATTAAAGTTTGAAAATTCTTATTGTCAGAAAGAAACTTGCTTAAATTTATATGAGATCTAAGTAAGAATTTTAGTTGAATTCATTAATTAAAATAAGGAAATAGCCTCGAGCAGGCTAAGCACTCTGATGTCTCAAAAATTTCCCATCACCCTACTTCATGTTATTTGCTGGATATGTGCCTGTTCTGTATATTGATTTCATGGCAGCAATAAACAGATTTTTACGTATGAAAAACCTATTTTTTGGTAGGAAAAACCTATTTTTGGTAGTCGTCTCATCCTCAAGGATTACCCTTTCCATGGTCTAGCTAGAGCTCCATGGTGACCAGACAAATGTCAAAGAATTCTCTTAACTGGTATTGTGGCTGGGTATTGTGTCATAATAATAAACATTATAAAACTTGATTGAATATAAATGGACTCAGAATAAGAGGGCACTTTCTATTATCCTCAGCAAACGCTAATACACAGTTTACCTATGTTATAACCGCAAGAACAAGAAGCGGTTATGAGCATATGCACCATCATATCGTTTACCTACGACCAAAATCCAACCAAGCCGCCATTCCTTTCTGTTGGTTAGTGCAAGATGATCCCTTACCCAAATCCCATGTCTTTTCATCAGGGAAGTGGGAGGGTTTTGAGGACTCATAAGCAACTACCAAAAATAGGTTTGTTCATATACAAAACAAACCTTTGGTCTTAACATTAGGATAATACTAGCGCCAAGCTGGAAACTGGTAGAATTGAAAATAAGCTTGTGAGATCCAGGGACTATTGGCATCTATACAGTGGTACCTCGACATACGAAAGGCTCAACTTACAAAAAACTCGAGATACGAAAGGAAATATGAAAAATTTTACGGCTCTACATACGAAAATTGCTCAAGTTACGAAAGGTTGTTGCTGTAAAGTCCTGAGATTCGCCCGGACCACCGAGAAATATTTTAAAACTCCCGCGCCGCTAACTTAGTAAACTCGCCACCATCTTCCCGCTCTCCCATTGGTTCCTGATGCTAGTCACCCCATAAGATCCTGCTCTCCTATTGGCCAGCATCTACTCCTTGTGCTTTAAGTATTCTATTAGTAAAAGGATGTTGTAAATTGAAAAACTTATTCACGCAATACATTTAATAAAAAAAACATTAGGTAAAGATAGAATAAAGAATAGAAATTAATGGTTATTATACTGTTTGGTAGTTTCAGTAGTTGAAGAGAGATAATGAAAAATTATGGCTTACTGTGTACTAGGAAAAGTGATTGCTTGGCGATCGTTCGATACTCGTAAGTGCTGGATGTAAACAGAAGTTTGGAACCTTTTTTTTTTTTTTGTTTATTATAGTTAATGGTTACTTAATAATTATTTGAAATGAGTACATGCAATACATTTAATAAAAAAATTGTGAATTAGATATCATAAAATATAAAATAAATCAGACTGCTATCATCAAAGCCAACAAATACGTATTTTTTAGAATTCTTCTTCTATTTTAATATTACGTTACGTATATGTTTCATTATAGCTGTCAGTAATTCGGTATCTCCATTAGGTAAAGATAGAATAATGAATAGAAATGAATGGTTATTATACTGTTTGGTAGTTTCATTAGTTGAAGAGAGATACTAATGAAAATTTAGGGTTTACTGTGTCCTAGGAAAAGGGATTGCTTGGTGTTCATTCGGTCTCGGAAGAGCTGAGTGTAAACAAACGATTGGAAGGTTTTTTTGTTTGTTTGTGTATTATAGTTAATGATTAATTAATAATTATTTGAAATGAGTACATACTGATTATTTATACATTTTATTGGCATATTTTAAGCTTTTAGCTTCTTAGGTTTAGATGTCAGAATCATAGACTAGGCTACAGTAGCAACCGCTAACAGCTTATTGCTAAGGGACATATGCTAAAGTCCTAATATATGCAGTAAAAATGGGGTTGAACATTACGTGCAGTTGAATATTACTCAAGTATGTACAGTATTTTGCCTTTTTGGAGTCATATTTCTTCCGTCGGATCGGCGTCGTAACCCTAGAACATGTGTTGTAGGCCTGGAAATATAATTTACTAGGGTGTTTTTGTAGGGCTTGGAACGGATTAGGCATTTTACGTGTAAAATGCGGTTCAAGACACGAAAAACTCATGATACGAAGGCCGCCTCGGAACGGATTAATTTCGTATCTCGAGGTACCACTGTACCAGGTCACGGGGTATGTAGTACCCAAAATGTCCTTGGTGTCCCGTGACCTGACAGTTACTTTCCTACCGCCTTTAAGATAGAACGTGATTACTTTTTATCTGTTTTAAAGCCAGTTTTAGTGTGCCTGATTTTATTCATTTTTTCCCTTTTTACTTTTTCTTTCTCTTGGTGTTCTCAGTGTGGGTGTGATCTGATAGGTGTGTGTACTTTGTGAGATGGAGAATTTTGCTTCACCAATGGAAATTTCTTCAGGCTCTCGAAGAGACAAAGGAAATGCCCTGGAGTGAGTGGGTTTCCTTTTTCAAGATTTTTAACATCGTTGTCTACAGATCCACATCCAATGTGTAGTAGGTGCAGAGAAAACGTATTTACTATTACTAATCCTTGTTCAGTTTGTTATGGTTGGTTGGTGGAACAGTGGATGAAGTTTTATGGGAAGGGCCAGTACAAAAGAAAGGAGACGACGCCATCTTTGGATGACCAAGCGTCGTCGGCTTCTTTTGTATCAGCAATACACCAGACTGCTTCATATGTTTGGTTGCCTGCTTTTGATATTTCCCATACTCCTTCAGTTTCTTCTAGGGATTTGTTATCGGAAACACGAGGAGGGGTTTTGGGTGATTTTATGCATAATTACGCTCCGTCATTCCCAGCAGGGAGAGGGGGAGCATCCCCATCTTTGTTACAGGTGTGGGCTCCCGATGTGCAGAGAATGGAAAGAACGTGGTTGGCGTTAGGCCTACCAGGCGTACCAACCTTGGAGGGGTTGCCGTCTCATTATATGGCGTCGCGATTCCACCAGGGCCCGACAACGTTGAATGTTCATCATCCCCCTGGCCTGCACTTTATGGGAGCTAATGTTGCAGCAACGACAACAGCATCAATGTTTCCGGCAATGCAGAACGTTGGAGGTAGTTTTGCAGCACACGCAGGGCTGCTAACAGCAGCCCCTCAGTCTCTCCCTACAATAGTGGTGACGTCACAACCTGAGTCACACACTGACATGGCAGACGCGATGACATCACAGCTTTATGCTTCTCTATCTAATTCATTGCCTCTTGAGCCAAATACGCTTTCTGACTCGTTGGTACACACAGTCATGAAGAAATTACAAGCTCTAGAGGAGAAGATAGATAAGAGAGACAAAAAGAAAAGACGTGAATCATCTCCTTCTTCATCTTCTTCCTCTATTCGGCGTCATCGCGAAGTTCGATGATGTCACTGCGTGTACCAGTCAAGCGTTGGAGGATACGGGACTTCGTGACTGATCTTTGGGCCAAGAGGAGAAGAGTAAATTCTTCTTCATCTTCGAGCCAGGACTGTCACATCCCGGTCAGCAACAAAGTAAAGAAGACAGTGGCTGGTAAGCTTAACGCTAACGGACAAAGTCGTTTACACGTACAGACGTCTGAATGAGCGAAAGCATCGATGGTCACTGGGATAGTGGCCGCCATGGAGATGCCAGCAGAGACAACAAAGAGCCTAAGAGAGACTACACTGCCATTGGTAAAATCAACGATGAGTGGGAAGAGTTCAATAAGGAATAAATAAAAGATACCAGTGTCTCCTGTAGGACCTTTTAAGATACGGAGAAAGGATGAGAGAGCTCCCATTAAAAAGTCGAATAATAAAGGGTGGGTAACCTCTTCTAATATGCTGGTGGAACCAAAGAAAAACTTCTTTCAGTTTTCTTCTGAAGATTGAAAAAGAAACCCACAAAATCAATGTGTAACGTGTTTACTTCTAAGTATTTACATTTAATTTTACCCCACACTCGAGTACTTTCAGGCCTTATCTGTGACCCATTTTCAAGAGATGTTTGGGATGTTAGCCTGGGTCAAGGCTGTTCTGGTTTTCTTGAGAGTTGCCAATCCCCTCTTGTCGCTCTGATATCCTGAGCTGATGGTCAATGGGATTAACCCTTGTGGTAAGGGTGTGGTCACCAAAAGTCTGTTGGGCAGGAAACCTAATCTCCAGGTCAGCAGGGTCAATCTTAGCTTCTTTTAATGTTAAAGCTCAGAGATTAGGTTTTCTGCCCAACAAACTTTTGGTGACCACTCCCTTACACAAGGGTTAATCCCACTGGCCATAAGCTCAGGATATCAGAGCGACAAAAGGTGATTAGCAACTCTCAAGGAAACCAGAACAGCCATCACATAAATGACAGCTCAACGAGAAGAAGTTCCAGAAGACTGCTGGGCCTTGACCCAGGCTGACAACCCAAACATCTCTTGAAAATGGGCCACAGATAGGGCTGAAAGTACTCGAGTGTGGAGTAAAATTAAATGTAAATAGTTAGAAGTAAACACGTTACACAGTGATTTTGTGGGTTTCTTTTTCAATGCTGGTGGAAGGCGTTGTTCGACTCGATGAGAGATCAAGGCCGAATTCCCCGACGGTCATTGGAGACAATATTAATAGAGATAGAGAGGAAATTAGCTTTCGAGAGAGCCTTCATCTTGGAGATATAGGCGGGGTTCTCGCTCTAGATCTGTGAGCAGAGAAGGAGTTAGGCAGTCTTGTTCTCCTACTGACTATTTGATATCGAGCCCTCAGCGGCCATCAGAGATCAAAGATGCTGCGGTCGTAGGGTCGGACGGCCATGACGCACTCCTACCTGCTGACGTTTGTCAGCAGGTAGGAGTGAGAAGCTTCCTGTGGCTGAACACAATACGTTAGAACCGGAGGAAGGAGAAAACCAGGAGTTTCTGGCTTCGTATGTGGAGGTGATTGATTTGATTCGTCAATTCAGTAACCTTTTGAGGAGCGTGGAGGCACCTGCTAGTATGCTTCCTCTGGGGATCGACATGATGGTTGGATTGAAAAAGGATACATTGGTGTCTTATGAATTACCTTGCTCAAGTCATGCGGAGTCTGTTTTACAACACGTAAATGCACAGATTGCAGGAAGGGATAATTCCTTAAGATCGAATAGATCGTTTAAGTTTATTTCCCCCCAATGATGAAACATAGGAAATATAATCAGAGGGCATACTGGAAGAGGCTATAGTAGATAGAAGAAGGACGGACACTAACGACAGATTAGTACAGCAGGCAGTTAGGAAAAACATCTGGAAGTCAAGCTAATCCGATTGAGGTAAGTCATCGGCAAATACCTCGTAAGAAGACAGTGAGACATAACATCTCTAATAGAGCAACAAGACCATCTTTCCCAAAGAAGTTAGCTCATCGGCCCTTTCACAATAGACCCAATAGAGGAAGGGGGAGAGGTTCAAGACCATAGGATGGGCGCCTCTCATCACTCAGCCACACCAGTGGGGGGTTGCCTAGCGAATCACTGGAAGGTGTGGCAGGACTTTGGAGCAGAGCTAGGGGTGGTGGATATTCTCAGAGTTGGTTATTATATTCCGTTCGAAGTAACCCCACCCCTGACAGAACAACCATTAACGCACCTCGCTTATGCTCAGGAATCTCAGAAGGACATTATTCTGCAAGAGGAAGGGAAGATGATGGAAAAAGGGGCTGTGGAACAAGTATCGATTCCGTCAAAGTGGTTTTACAGCCGCATTTTCCTTGTCCCCAAAGCCAACGGGGATTGGAGGACAGTAATAGATCTGTCAACATTGAATCTGTTTATAAGAAAAACCAGATTCAGGATAGAGACCCCAAAGATGGTTCTAGAAGCAGTCAGGGTCAAGGACTTGATGCTGACAATAGACTTGAAGGACGCATACTTTCAGATCCGAGTCCAACAGTCTTCCAGGAAATTTCTCCGCTTCAGTCTTGCAGAGAAAGTTTTCCAATTTAGGGTTGACAACGTCTCCGCAAGTTTTTATAAGAGTATTCACTCTCGTGTCGACATGGGCGCATGTTAATATGATACCTAGATGACTGGCTGGTGATAGCAAAGTCCAGAGAAAAATTACTTCGAGACAGGTTTGCCCTTCTGCAGTTTTGTCACAGCCTAGGCATTGTGATGAATCAGGAGAAGTCAAAGTTGGATCTAAGTCAATGGCTGGTGTATCTGGGTATGATTATAGACACAGTAAAAGCCAAAGTGTTCCCAGCAGACCAGAGGGTAGAGAAATGCAAACAAGTGGTGAATGCCTTTCTGGAAAAACAAACATAGCCAGCAAGACAGTTTCAAGCTGTACTGGGAATTCTAACTTCCTTGGAGAAGCTGGTACCACAAGGGAGGCTACACCTTCAATCTCTGCGATGGAGAATGAAGGAGTTTTGGTCGCCAATGGTAGATCACCCATATGAGGAAAGACCTACTTGGTGGGTGCAGGACAACAATCTGACAGTGGGAGTTCCCCTTTAGCAACCCTCTCCGGACCTCTTGCTGTTCTCAGATGCGTCACTCGAAGGTTGGGGAGCCCACATGGAGGAGCTGATGATTTCAGCAAAATGGAGTGTCGAGGACAGAGAACTCCATATAAATGTGTTGGAGTTAAAAGCAGCGTTTCTGGTGCTTCAGGAATTCCGGGGGAGGGTGAAATGGCAATCAGTGGTATTGATGTCAGACAACACCACAGTAGTAGCTTACGTAAACAAACAAGGAGGCCTCGTATCTCAGCAGTTGCACTTGATGACAGTTCAACTTCATCAGTGGGCTGTAGAGAACTTAGTAGACATCAGGGCCGGATATATTCCAGGAAAAAGAAACATAGTGGCTGACAAGTTGAGCCTGAGGGATCAGATCCTTGGAACGGTGTGGTCTTTGCATCAACAGGTAGTGGACGGAATGCTCATGTTGTGGGAAAGGCCGATCATAGACCTATTCTCAACCAGGTACAACAAAAAGTTGGAAGTGTATGGTTCAGTAGTCCCAGACGTAGAGGCAGTAGCAGAAGATTTGCTACAACGCCCATGGACATTCTGGATGTTTACGCATTTCCACCATTTTGTCAAATCCATCAGGCTCTGAATGAGGTAATGCGGTCTCAGAACCCCAAAATGACTCTGGTAGCGCCTTTATGGCTGAAGGCAGAATGGTTTCCAGATCTGTTGGAACTCCTAATAGACTTGCCGAGAGAGTTACCTCTGTGGAACAACCTACTATGTCAGCCGCACGTGGAGAGGTACCACCAGTCGGTGAAGTCCCTATCACTTCACGGGTGGAGACTGTCAAGTATCTCCTGCGAGCAAGAGGCTTTTCTCAGAAAGCAGCAACACAGATTACAGGAAATATTAGGTCATCTGCAGCGTCTACCAAGGAAAATGGTCCGCATACTGAGATTGGTGTCGTAGAGGGAACTTGTCTCCACTCGGAACCACTATTCAACAGTTAGCAGATTTTCTGATATATCTCAGGACAGAAAGGCATATGTCTATATCTGCTGTAAAGGGGTACAGGGCTGCTCTAGCCTCGGTCCTATGCATGGAAGGTGTGGACATTTCGTCTTTATGGGAGTTGGCTATGTTAATGAAGAGTTTTGAGCAGTCCTGTTCTCCAAAGGAACTAATAGCCCCAGATTGGGATTTGACCATGGTACTGAGTAGTCTTACAAAACCCCCCTAAGAGCCATTAAGACAGTCCACAGGTAGGAGCTTGACCCTGAAGACAGTCTTCTTATTGGCCCTAGCCTCAACCAAAAGGGTGGGGGTACTGCATGGTCTGTCATATGTGGTAAAGCATTTGAGAGGTTGAAAGTCTATGGTATTCAAGTTTGTCCCAGAATTCATAGCCAAAACACAAAACCCATCAGTAGTGGATGGCAGATTCAACTCCTTTTCCATACCTTTTTGGCAGAATTTGTAGACAATGACAAGGAAGAAATGCTTCTGTGTCCCGTCAGAGTACTAAGAGCTTACTTAAGAAGGACGAGGCATCTCGTCCTTCTTAAGTAAGCTGGTATTTGGCAACACTAAACAACTTTCACTTCTTTTTATTTAAAAGATGTTGCCCATAGATCCTTGGACACTTTTTCCTTGGGTCCAGTGGTGGCTGCCCAGCAAGTGGTATAGCTCATCTAGTACCCCTGGGCAGGTCAGTTTGTGTCTAGTCTAAGATGAAGGTATGAAAGTAGAATGAATGAGATGACTGGTCTTTCTTCTTTACTACTTTCTTTCTACTCCTTAATCTACGGGCAGCATGAAGGAGAGTACCATCATGAGCTGGAACGGACTAGATGCAGGTGAGGAGGTCAACCGTACTGTAAAGATAATAATCTAGCGTGTAGTATACTTTTCAGTAGCAACACACTCCTCTCAATAATAGGGAGAGAGAGGGGTGATAATAGATCCAGATACAAGGGACAGGAATGGTTTATGAGAATGGAGAGTTCTCCATCTCCCGTAATGTAATAAACCATGACATCGTAGGAACACTCAGAGAGGGAAACCAATAGGTTCTCATATATCTTTGGTTCAAGGATTAATAGTCCATCGTCGTAGAATACATCTACTATTCGGAAATGGATAAAGGTAGCAAACTCCCTGTCAGTTATAGAGACTTACCTCCCACCAATAAGTAAGTCTATCCTAATGTTAAGACCGAAGGTTTGGTTCGTATATGAACAAATGACACATTTTTAACCAATTTGTATTTTTCATAACTAACAAACCTGAGGCCTTAACAGATAAGGGCCTACCTCTAACCACCCCTCTAGCTGTCTAAACTGGGTTGGAAGAGTAACTGTCAGGTCATGGCACCCCAAGGGCATTCTGGGTACTACTTACCCTGTGACCTGGTATAGATGCCAATGGTCCCTGGATCTCACAAGTTTATTTTTAATTTTATCGGTTTCCAGCTTGGCGCTAGTATTATCCTAATGTTAAGACCTCATTTTTGTTAGTTATGAAAAATACAATTTGGTTAAAAATTTGTCATTTTCCCTTCATCAAAACCTGTTTTATAATAGTGTAGTTGCTATCTCATCCTCAAGGAGCTTTACAAAGAAATTGACAGGTGATGAAATGCGCTTGAATTTTGATCCCAACAGCCCAGAACCATTTTTTGGGGTAGGATCAAGTCACTAGTTTCAAGGACATATTCTTTATTCCAAATACCTTTAGATTTGGTAGCAAAGAACAAGCAACTAAATGCGAACTCACATTTTTTAGGGTGAAGTTCTGTGGTGACTTACCTAAGCATGCTGGGTATGATTGCAGTATTGTCAAACCTTCCCCAGTGATAGTTAGCATACCTGCCTGTTGGGAAGACCCGTGGTTTGCCTCTGTAGCACCTATGGGTCTAGACTATCCATGCCACCTACCAGTACACAGTGTAGTTGAATTTGTTCAAGCTCACGGCAACTATTACTAGAGTGTAGGACAAAACGGATCTTTTGGGATGTCTGCCATGACCTCTAGGTAAACCTTAAGTGCTTGAACTGGGCATAGTGTTAATCTGCTAATTCTAGTTTACTTAGAATAGGAGATTCCCTTCTTAAAGGAATCCCATTCTTGATCAGGAATGATAGGCCAGAGGATAATAATTAATACAATTGATTGTCAGCTGTTTGGGTGATGTATTGTCATTGTCTAAGGGAGCCCAATTTGCTAATACGAGCTCATGATGCTAATGCAGTCAAGAAGATCGCATATTGTAGCTTGAGAGTTGTGGTTGTATGAGGTCCATTGAATTGAGGGGCTGATTGAAGTGTAAGCACCTTGTTCAGGGACCAAGTCATTGGAACCCTTGTAGAGTGGACCATTGTAGTGCAAAGGACTACAGAATGGAAGTGACAACTTATATACTATAGTTAAATCACGAATTTTGTCCTCAAAATGCGTGAGAAATTTAAAAATTGTTTCCCTAGAACTTTTGACCAGGCTCTGGGTATTGATTGATATAATAATCTAACTATATCTTCCATACATACTGGTATTGCCAGGTATATATGAAGTCTGTGATTTCTGCACTAGGTACCTAGCAGTGTTGGGTGAGTAATTTTCACTGTACAGTGGAACCTCGGTTTTTGTACATAATCCATTATGGAACTTCCACAAAATCTGAAATGTACAAAAACCGAAACAAATATTCTCATAATATAAATACAAATAAATGCGTTCCAGACCCCCAAAAATATTTTTTTTAAATACATTTTATGGGGAATGAACAGTTTTACATAAAGAAAACAATGAAAAATAAACATAAATGACCAATGAAATTAATAATAAATGAACATTTAACATCACTCTTACCTTTATGGAAAATGCTTATTAGCGTATGGAAGATGGAGAGGAGGGGAGAGGGAGGAGGAGTGGTTATTGTTTGGAAGGGGAATCTCCCTCCAGGACTTCAGGTATCAACGACCTATCTGGGTTTACTTCTCTTCAATTCTTACTGGCACTATCTGAGGTTACTTCCCCTCTTTGTATTTTACTGGCAGTAGGACCAGCTTGAGAGTTACTGGACCCCTGTCGCACAGCAAAACTGGGATGATAATTCTCCACAAATTTTTTGCATCATTCCCTTAATCCCTTAATCCCTGAAGTAGGCCCATCATACATGCCCATTTGTTTTCTGAATTTTTCAAAGCAGCCTCTGCTGACCTTGAATTCATTAACAGCAACACTTGTAGGCATTTTCTCACTGAGATTAGCATACAACTTCCTGTATATGTTTCCATTAACCTCATTAATGAAATTAATAGAAATTCTAGGGGCTACCATAACACTCATAAATTGTAAAAAGCGCTGACGTGTGCTGGCGAAATAAGGTGATTATGACTTTTCATGCACAATAAATCATTGTTCCACAGTCTAAACTAAAAAAGTTTTAGCTGGAAATTTAAATTGTGCTCATAGCTGAATCAATAAGTGAAGAATGGACTTCTCCGAGCTCTTGTTTCTTGACCGACCAGAAAGGGAATGGCGGCTTGGTCAAATTTTGGTCATATGTCAACAATATGATGGTAAATATGCTCATAACTTCTTCTTGCAGTTTTGACGTAGGTAAATTGGGTATGAATTTGGGTTTGCGGAGGATAATAGAAAGTGCCCTCTTATCCTGAGTCTATTTATACTCTATCACATGTTATAATGTTTATCATTATAACACAATACCCAGCCACAAGACCAGTTAAGAGAATTCTTTTACACTAGTCTGGTCACCATGGAGCTCTAGATAGACCATGGAAAAGGTAATCCTTGAGAACGACAGCACTACACTATCAAAAATGAATTTATTTCAGCACTTAATGAAGAGCATTTTTTTTAGGTGATCTTAACGCTGAATTAGTTTATGAGCAGTAAATAGTTAAGTAACTTCGTAATCTAATTAAGAGCCTTTTCATAAAGAAAAATGAATAGAGTTGTTTAAAGGCCAGTTTACTAAATTAGGCTGCTGCTGAGATGTTCAAGTTGGATATTTTGCAGATTTATTTCAAAATTATTTTTAATGGATGGGAGCAGTATATGTAGCCTTTTATATCATAAATGCTTGTATGGTTTATGTTTTGCTTGTATCTAGAAGTATTGAAGTAAATAGTGTATGTATTTTGTTACCAAGTCCATTCATCTAGCTCATTATACTTCAGAGCTGACTGTTCAGTAATTTTGACATTAATTTTTTATCAGTGTTTTGGGCTGGTTTACAAAAATATTTTCTCTAGGCTGGTTATGAAATGGAAGGGGAGGGCGGAAATCATCTGTATCAAAGTACGACATCAGCAGATGATCTACTACTAACTCCAGGACCATTGCAATCTCCATTAAGTAAGCACAAAAAAATTCAGCTTGGTGTCCTCTTGGTAAATTGCAAATTGAGGATTTTTTTTCTTTAACTTTGTATTGGTGTTCTTGGTCTATTAAAATATTTTTGTATGTATGTCTTAAGTAATTACATTATTTTAGAATTTTTTCTTTGATATAATATTTAAGAGCTTACATTCATTCAATCTTTCTAATGATCATGATATATTTTGAGTGAGGTATTTTTTAAACAAATGTTGTTGTAAGCACTTGGGCAGTAATTGTTACCATATGTTTCCATGTATAAGACGACCTTTAGATAAGACAAGGTAAAAAATTATGGTAAATTTTCATGAATTTCTCTCATATCTGTAGTATGTACAATAAGACAACTGTTAAATTACAAAAGCGTCTGTGTATAGGTCAACTTGCATATCATGCGACTTTTGAAGACCTAATTTTGAAGCTAATTTTAAGGGGGCTGCATCATACATGAGATATAAAAATGGTGCATGTCATGTTCACATATTAGTACAGTACTGTAATGTAAAATACAGACAGTCGCCATGCATCTTTTCCATGGATCTCTGAAAAAGTTATGCTTTACTTCATTGTACCCAAAAACATTGTAAGTATGGTATTCTCTTGTATTATTGTTTTATAAAATGCAAACATAGCAATCATGTGCTATTTGCATTGTTTATGTTTTCATGAACATGGACGATGATATCATTCAGGAATTTTTGTTTAGGCATCAATTTCTGTATAAAGGTAACCCTGGAGGGAAAGTTCCGTCCCATCTGCCATACACATTAAAACAGCAGTTAAATGTGTTTTTTCATGCCCAGTAACTTTGATTGAAAAAGTTTTCTCTCCAATTTTATTTATGGTCAAGTATGATGGCACAACAAAGTTTAGGGGAGTTTCATCCATGTTGCCAATGCACGATGATTTATAGTCATTAGAAGCTTGAACATTGTTTTCTCAGCTTCAGCTACAACTTGCAGCTTAACTTTAGCAGAATATTTTCCTTGCTGATCTTTTCTCCATAGCGAATAAGGGTATACAGTACTGTATACCCTTATTCTATTCTACTTAACCCATAGTGGATGGGTAAAAAATCAATATTGAGCTCCTCAGGCCGGGTAAACTTTGAGGTGGGTTTATTAAAAAAAAAAAAAAAAACAATGAAAAGAGGAAGATATGCAAATATGTTTTTTCTAATAAATAATTTTATTTTATTTTGTAAAATTATAATTACAGCTCACACAATATCAAAACAGATAAGAAATAAAATTAGTAATAAATTCTTAGCATATTTGTTGAAAAATATTTACGTAAATTTACCGAGAACGAAGATTCAGTAACTTATTTTGTACATGTTTTTTGTAATATTTCTTTGCACTTTTCTTTGCAAAATAACATTTACAACCCACATACTATCGTAAAAGACAAGAACAAAAGCCAACAGCAACCCCTTGGTATATTTATGAGCAAATTTACCAAAAGACGTCATATGAGAAGGAGATACAGTACAGTCCCCCTTGAAGTCAGAAGCAGAACTGAAGTCCTGAAACGTCAGATTCTTGATTTTAGTCACTGTAAAAGTTCCCATTAGTGAATTTATGGGCTATAGAAGTATTGGCACCTCTTCCCCGCCTGATTCTTTCCAAATCGATGGCGCTTAATATTGCTTCTCTACAGGATCAATGCGTCCACCACCCCAAACCTGTTATTACTACTACTGAGAAGCTATCCACCCATTAAGGGTTAACATCATTTGTAACATATATATATGGTAATTATTTACTATTGTTCGATGGTTGGTATGCAAGCAAAACAGCTGTTGTTATCTTGATTTGGTCGTTCATACCAAAACAGCTGTTTTTTGTTTGGTTGTTTATGGCTGTACATGTTTATTCAAGGACTATAGCATTAATATAATGATACTTTTATCATTCTCTTTTACTTTTCAACTTTTTTAACTAGAAGATGGGATGAATAGAAGGAGACAAAGAGGTTAGTCTAATGTATGATAATTATCGTACATAATCGTTCATATGACTGAATTGTTTTAAACAGTTGTATGTAATCCAAAACTGTTATCTCGCCAAAATGAACAGTACATTATCCTAAATGTTACTACCATAATTACACTTATCTTTAAAATTTCTGAAAGGTTACCGAAAAATAAATGTTTCTGTAAGCACAACCATAACACTATGGTTACATTTTCTCAGCTAGGCTCACATACATAAAAATTGATTTCATTGCTATGAAATTATTTCTCGAATATGCCAATAATATATAAGGTAAAAAATGGTTTAACTATCTTTATTATTGGTTTATATCATAATGTTAATCTTTTCATGTATGTCAGTGGTTATCACAATGATGCTTGAGGCTAGCCTACTTACTATAGACATCACTTAGAACTCAAGGTTTGAGCTTTAGAATGGTAGTGTAAGACAACCCCCAATTTTTAGGGGTGAATTTTAGGATTTAAAGGTCATCTTATACATGAAAATGTATGGTAACTGTCTGAATATTACAGTTGAATTTATCATAGCTGTATTCATAGAAATTACCATAAGTTCTCTTGTTTTTAAAATAGCTGATTATGATATGTCATGTGGGATATGTGTCTGCATTCCTGGTTATGAATTGAGAGGGTCTGGCTCATCTGCTCACTGGGAGTATGAGGTAAGAATTTTTACATCGATGCTGTATAGCCTATTTGCTAATCGTAAGTTTTATAAAATATTTGCTCTTTTATTGGTAAATAGATAAATATTCAAGCTCATTCTATTAGATAATAATTAAAACTACCAAATATGTACATTGTAAGCAGTGTGAGATGGTCCAAGAATCTGTATTATTGTAGAAAATTACAACACTGTATGGAAATAGTGGGGGATTAAAGTGAGAGATTTGGTAATTGATGATTCCTGTTTGAATTAGTGTTGTAAGTAGAAAAAAGTTTTTGGATACATAGTAAGAAGAGTGGCTGAATCATCTCAGAACTTGATTGAGAAGGGCAAAGTTTCTGGGTTCTCCCATCAACAGTAGAGATTTGAGGTTCAAGACCATTAGTGAGGATTCCATCGGAGAAAAGCCTTGCAGCTAACTATTCATCATATCTATGTAACTTTATGAAATCTTAGGTCATCGGTTCATCTCAGTGACCTGTGACACAGTTTTTTGAGGCCCCTATCAACCAAACTCCTAGCTTATTGCCTCACTCACCCTCTTTGTAGACATGTTCTGTGTTTCTTATCAGACCATTCTGTGTCTGATGAAGAAGTGTTACTATTTCTGTTCTTTTAAGTATTTAATGGCATCTCAGAGGAATGTGTTCTTTCTGCCACAATTTCCTTTTATCAGTGGCTTTCAAACCCCATCTTGCCCTGACCCTAAGTATGTAAATAGTTTGACCTTACATTAATAAATCTTTACTTTCCTTTTCAAGCCTCTTCAGAAGTTTGATCATAGTTCTTGCTTACTTTTGTTATTTAACCTTTCTCTGTGCATTTATTTCACTGTACAGCTACTCTTTTCTACCCAAAGTTCATGTTCACTTTTTTCAATATATTTTTTCATGACTTCTTCTTTTTCTCCCATACTGCTTGGCTACACTTTACAGCCTCCTTTATACCATCACATATCTCTTTTGCCATGCAGCTGCACCTTATATCTGTTCTTTTTTTTAGTAAATTTCATACTTCCTTATCCCACCAATTAGTGTTTTTGTTTCTGTCTACCCTACTGTAAAAATCAGCTACCCCAGTTGTCCTTGTGACTCCATCATAGAATTTTGCAAATTCATGCTTTTACCTCCATATTTTCAACCCTGCCGCAGTTTTTCCACTGTTTTATTTTATGATCTTATCTCTTCCTATACCCCCTTAATGTGTGAAGTGCTCTTGAACACTTGGAATTAATTCCCATGTTCAAGTTCAAGAGCCCTCATAATTATTTTTTCTATGTTAAATTGTGTGGATTTTTCTTCTGTTATTTAATTATTGGTCTTGAAAAATGGGGAAGGTATCATGGCTGGGATTAGAGCTATTTTTTTTTTCAAAGCTAATAGTAGGAAGTTTGATAGGAATGTATATCATCCAATAATGTTTGGGCCTGAGAGGTCTTAATATAACTTATTAAGGCTCATTTTTTAAGATAGTAGGAAGTGTGATGGGAGTATCTATCATCCAATGATATTGGGACCTTAGAGATGTTAATGTGACATATAGTATCAATACCTTGAGGCTAGAACTGCCTCAGTGGTCTGCCTTTGGGTTCCAGGGTAGGGTTGATGCTTGATTTAGGTTCCCAGCATTTTATGTGGTTCGCCCACCAACATAATTGAGTAGTTGATGATTTATGGATAGGGAGTCAGTTCTTACTAATGTTATCAGTGGAGACATGATCCTCATTGCAAAGTCTCTGATGTCTTTTTAATATTTTTAGGTGCTTATTTTTTTTATTGATTTTTTTATCCAATATATTACTCATTGAAAGGTCCCATGAATATGTACCCCTGGGCCTTTATAGACATCTGTGCTGGCAAGAAAACTTGAAATTGCTGGCTCTATCATCTCTGTGTAGTTTCATTTGAGTGCGCACCTCATTCCAGCTTGAATTCTATCAAGGGTTTGAGTTATGCTTCTCAGCTGAAGAGAAATAAAAAGAAATAATTTTAAAATCATGGTTTCAAAGGTTGAGAGGAGAAAAATAATATAGTATCTCAATGTACTCATCTTAACACTGAGCACTAAGATTGACCAGAATGTATCTATTAGGATGGATTAGATTAGAAATAAAACTGTACATATATACCAAGACCCAGGAAGTGTTTCCACTGCAACAATTTTGGGCACACACTTATAGCTTGTAGATCAAAGATAAAAGGCAGACTACCAATATGCATAAATTGTAGAGAGGAAGACCATGTGTGTACAAGGAATCTAGACGTGCATTGCAATGAGGGTCACTCATCTTCCTCGAACCAATGTGACATTTACCAGTTTGAGAAGAAAATTCAGGCAATAAGAGTAACAGAAAAGGCAACAGTTAAGGAAACAAGGATGAAAGTAGTAGGTAATTGTGTAAAACCAAGGGTAAGTTTTCCTACCATAGTTGCACAACTAAACTCATTACGCAATACTGGATAATGCAAGTAGGAACGTTAGAAGAGAAGCAGATAGTAAATAACTTAAAAGACCACTATCAGAGATGAACAATTCTGAGTGATGGTGTTTCAAAACCTAACTTTAACCATGTGAGAGAACCATCTGTCTAGCAACAATGTCCAGCTGCAATTTTGAGTCTTTGGCCACTTTGCTAGACACTGGCTTTGTGACGCCCCTGGCCATCCATCATCTGTGATTTTCAAATTTTAGCTGCCAGTACCTAGAAGTTCCTAGCTATGTAATTACTTGGTAAGTAGTATGCATAAAGTCTCATTGGATTAAATAAAAATATAAGATTCATATTCCTTGCAAGTTGCGTATAGAACATTTTTTGCTATGCAGGGGATGGAATATGAATCTTAAGTGTAAATAAGCTTGAAACTAACGTGATATTTCCAAATTGTATGTTTTCAGGTGAAGCTTGCTGCAGGGCCGGATTCCTGGACTGTATTCAGGCGTTATAGAAGATTTAGGGAGCTTCATATGTACATGTGCCATAAATATGGGCAGCCAGTAAGTATTAATTAGAATTATATTCTCAGTTGTTCCTATACGTATGTCAGACTATACTTACCACTATTTTTTTCTTTGCAGTTGTTTTGATCTTTTACTTCTATCTTTGCTAACTGTCTTAAATTCTATAACCATTCCTTGCTCTGATTTTCACTACTCATTTGATAACAAATCATTTGGGTAAGTCCTGTGAGGACTCATAAATGACTCATTGTTTTTGTTAAAGTAATTCATTCATAATAATGAGAATGTTTAATTTTACCTACTTATTCAGTTGAACTTTTTATTTACTGTTTTTACATTAAAGAGAAAGCGATCATAAACTTGTTAAGCTCATAGGTGGGGCCTATCATTCCCCAGAATGAGCTTAACAAGTTTACAATTCGTATTAAAGCTATATTTATTATGTTATCTATAGTAAACATTTTATAGATATTTTGCTGTATTTACATTAATATTAACATTAATATGTTTACAGTAATACAAATCGTAAACTTGCTAAGCTTATTCTGGGCCCCACCTCTCTCTCTCTTTTTAAGGGTAATGTAAGATGTATTTGAAATTATATTACTGTACTGTAAAGCGTTTTTGGATGAAAATTCGTAAATCATTTTTTACCATAAAAAAGTATTTAGTCATGAAAATAAAATGAAAATTGTATAGTAATTAGTGAATAATGCACTATGAAAAAATTTGCGAATTGGTGAAAGTTCCCTAGTAATAGTGAAAGATATGTTCCACAAAAATCCACGACAAAGTGGTATGGTTTGTAACCACAAATAAACTTATATAAGCTTAATTTGTTACAATAGCCTTTGGATTTTACTTGCTTAAGCAAAGTTTCATTCATATAGATTTCAGCCTTCATTTTAGTTGTGCACAGTTATTTTTCCCGTGGATTAATGGCAAAATTATAAATATAGATTATTCCGATATCTGTATAGATTATTAAATGACAAGTAAATCCAATATATCATCAATTTACCTATACGTAAATGCTTTTACATTTAACAAACTCAACGCTGTCTTCTTGACGGGCACATGGTATCCATCCAGGGACAGAAAGCGAATTGAGCCAAAAAAGTTGCCTCCCCACATAAACGTTGAGGTGTGCATGCGCAGCCATTTGGCTGGAGGCTTATCAATTCTGATGAACTATTTGCTCAAGCGAGAAAAACTGTGCAGGTTCTTCACATTAATGTTATGGTGTGCCTGCACAGGACAACTGTTCAAGAGTAACTGCACAGGCATTATACTAAATGTTAGGGGCATCCTTTAGTTAACCCTCTTACGCCGATTGGACGTATTAAACGTCGAGTCAAAATGTCTCCCGTATGCCGATTGGACGTATCATACGTCGGCTCAAAAAAGTTTTTTTAAAAATTCGCGGAAAAATACTTATAGGCCTACCAGCCGAAAACTTTTGTATCACGCGCCTTGGGGGATGCTGGGAGTTCACGGATCAAGGCGTTGTTTTGTTTACAATCGCTACGCAGGCGCGCAAGTGCAAATTTCTTTCTTATCGCACTAAAAAGTATCAGTGACACATCTCGGAAATTATTTCGTCACTTTGACATAATTTTTGCACCATTTTAAATTATCCTTTACATGAAGTATTATATATGAAAATGTGTGCAAATTCATGTAAAATACAACAAAAAAATACTCATGATTGTAGCTTTTATCAGTTGTGAAATATTTTCATATAAATAACGATAAGTGCAAAAATTTCAACCTTCGGTCAACTTTGACTCTACAGAAATGGTCGAGAAACAGCAATTGTAAGCTAAAATTCTTATATTATAGTAATATTCAATCATTTGCCTTCATTTTGCAACAAATTGGACGTCTCTAGCACAAATATTTCGATTTATGGTGAATTTATGAAAAAACTTTTTCCTTACGTTCGTGCGATAACTCTTCCGATAAATTTTTTCGTGCGATTGTCCTAATGTTTGCACCCCTTTTAAATTTGCCGTTACATAAAGTTTTATATATGGAAATGTGCGCAATTTCATGCACAATACAACAAAAACAACCCATGGTTGTAGCTTTTATCAGTTTGAAATATTTTCATATAAATAACGTTAAGTGCAAAAATTTCAACTTTCGGTCAACTTTGACTCTACCGAAATGGTCGAAAACGCAATTGTAAGCTAAAACTCTTATATTCTAGTAATATTCAATCATTTACCTTCATTTTGCAATGACTTGGAAGTCTCTAGCACAATGTTTCGATTTATGGTGAATTTATGAAAAAAAAAAACATTACGTTCGCGCGGTAAAACTCTTCCGAAAAAATCAGAATTTTTTTGTGCGATTGTCGAAATGTTTGCACCATTTAAAATTAGCTGTTACATAAAGTTTTGTATATGAAAATGTGCGCAATTTCATGTAGAATACAACTAAAAATGATTGAAGGTTGTAGCTTTTCTCTTTTTTTCGAAATATTTGCATATAAATCACGATAAATAGAAAAAAAACCACGTTCGGTCAAATTTGACTCTACCGAAATAGTTGAAAACGCAATTGTAAGCTAAAACTCTTACGGCCTAGTAATATTCCGTCATTTTTTCTTCATTTTGAAACAAATTTGAAGTCTCTAGAGCAATATTGTGATTTATGGTGAATTTTTGAAAAATATATTTACCTTCACTCCGCGCGCCGATTCGCGGCCGCAAGTCTCCGAAATACGTACATCGCATTATCCTAATATTTGCTCCTTTTCATATTAGCCTTTTTATAGAGTTTCATATATCAAAATGTGCGCAAATTCATGAAGAATACAATAAAAAATAATTTGAAAGGTTGTAGCTTTTTCCATCTTCGAAATATGTGCATATAAATAAATATATATATTAAAATTTCGACATTCGGTCAAATTTAACTCGTCCGAAATGGTCGAAATCTGCAATTCTAATCTAAAATCTTACAGTATCGTAATATCCAATCATTTGTCTTAATTTTGAAACAAATTGGAAGTCTCTAGAACATTATTTAGAATTACGGTGAATTTTTGAAAATAACATTTTTTTACGTCCGCGCGTTACGAATTCGTACATCATTTTGTGATAATATTTTTCCGGTGTTGCTTTTATTGTTTTACTATGTATTATATATCAAAAGGATTGCAATTTAGTGTACAATACAACGAAAAAAAAAGTAACTCGTTAGCTTTGACCGTTTTTTGCACAGCGTGATTTGAATACAATTATCTATGAATTTTTTTTTTTTTTGCTCCATATATCGCATTATTTACATATGATAATGATATTATTTTTCATTTCTGATGATTGCATACTAAACTTCAGGCAATGAAAAAAAAATGAGCCAAAAATGAACTGTTAATCTTCAAAACTAAGCGCGCTGTGATTTTTTGAAAAAATTATTTTTTCCGGTTCCGCGCTCACTCAAAACCGGCGCCGGCATACAGGAGAGGTTTTGATTTTTAGGGCTTCGGCGTAAGAGGGTTAATAGAAGTCACTTGATATCTTATAAGCATCTGGTAAAGTGAAGTATTGATTTGTCATTGTAAAAGAAGCATCCTTCTCAGATTATACTTGTAGATTCCATTTATTTATGTATTTACTTTGTAGATGTGCTAATGTATTGGGTACAGTTAAAGGAAATATGTACTACTTTGTTATTCAATCTACAAGAAAACAAAGGCATTATATATCAAGAGAATGGGAAGTATTACCTGTGTTTCCATGTTTATGTCATTATTAGATTTTTTCCTGAAATTAAGAAACCCACTGTGTTAATTACTGTGCTTTTATTGAAAAATTAAAGTATTGTGTTACATTTCTCCTTTTTAATAGGTTGAAGAGCTGTATTTTCCTCCCCGGAGGTTATTTGGAAACTTCACTGAGCGGGTAGTAGCTGAACGTCGCGGCCAGCTTGAGGTAAAACAGTTTACTTTTACTCTTGCATTATAATCCATATCTCCTAAAATTAACAGATGCTCACTTATAAATAAACACACTACTCTTATAAATGCCATATTGTGTTTGATAGAAGGAATCCTCTTTCCTGTTTGCTGAGATTGTCATTTCATTTCAATTTGGTCATCTACTGATGTGCATTGCGTTGATATTCTTGTGACCTTGAGCTCTCAGTGTTTTCAGGTTCCCTCATCACAAGTAATTTTCAGCGTTGTCAATGTTACCTTGAGAATTTTGTGAAGCTTTTTAATTGTTCTCATCTGGGGTATCAGATTTTGGCAAACTGTATGATTACTGAAAAATTTGTAATCTGCTGCTAGTGTGCACACAAAATTTTAGAAATACTTCTGAACTTTACATACAATATTTTGATTTTGTATACTTTTTTTGCATGTTCTTGCATAATTTTCATTTGTATTTTCTATATGTTTATATGTACATAAAGCTATTTTTGGATTACAGTATCTATTTTATTGCTGCCATATCTGTTGTTTTTTATTTGCATTATTGTTATTGAAATTGATAGTATTTTATGTCTTGTTTCATGATACTGCCTTTAATCAACAGAAAGATATAAGTCAGCCTTATGCAAACAATTTTTCTACTACCGTACCATTTAAATCTTTTCCTAATTGCAGGCATTTCTTATTTGTACATATTCCTAGATATGAAGGTAATGCCTACAGTATGATCTTTAATATAATCCTCATATGAGGTAACCTCTTGTAGTGGGTCTTCAGGAAAATGTGGATGATACTCAAAGGCTTTTTGCAGCATCCTCTTGGCTCCAACTTATTGTTTTCTGGCATTTTCATCTGTTCCCTTCATTGTCTTATGTCACTGTCCAGCTTCTTGAATCTTACTTTATTCCAATTTTCACCTCTCATTTAAGAACACATCTTTCAGATGTGCCCTACAAGATGCTAGATATGTTGTTCATTGCTTGCACAGTATTTAAGTAATATATGAAAACAATGAAAATAACAATGTAGGCATTACATGATAATATGAAAATCAGAATGAAGGCATTACCAAAGGTTCTTTCTTTATAGTGTTGCTTTGTATCATAACTGCACTTTCCCTTTGCTTTGCTTTTCCTCTCCACGATTTTGGCTCATACATACCTGAGAAAATGGAAAATGTGGGAAATATTTAAGAATTCTACTATCTGATTAACAAAAGACTAGTGAACCTGTGAATATGCAGAACCTTGGATAAGGCATACATATGTTTACTGGGTTGACATGAAGAAACATGCTTTACATTGTAAAATTTTTTCAAGTGTAAACACTGAATGTGCTTTTCTCTCTCCAATGGGCTGTTTGCATCTTTTTAATATTTCATTTTTTTATATAAATGATTTTCACTTATTAACCCTTAAACGCCGAAGCGGTAAAAAAAAAAATGTTTCCCGTGTGCCGGAGACGTTTCAGGGTGAGCGCGGAAGCGGAAAAAATATTTTTTTTCAAAAAATCACAGCGCGCTTAGTTTTTAAGATTAAGAGTTCATTTTCGGCTCCTTTTTTTGTCATTGCCTGAAGTTTAGTATGCAACCATCAGAAATAAAAAAAATTATCATTATCGTATATAAATAATGCGATATATGATAGCGCTAAAACGAAATTTCATATATAATTGTATTTAAATCGCGCTGTGCGCAAAACGGTTAAAGATAACAAGTTACTTTTTTTTTCGTTGTAATGTTCGTTGTAATGTACACTAAATTGCAATCATTTTGGTATATAACACATTGTAAAACGATAAAAGCAACACAGAGAAAATATTATCACAAAATAATGCATGAATTCGTAACGCGCGGACGTAAACAAATATTTTTTTCAAAAATTCACCATAAATATAAATATTGTCCTAGAGACTTCCAATTTCTTTCAAAATGAAGACAAATGATTGAATATTACTATACTGTAAGAATATTAGCTTAAAAATGCAGTTTTCGACCATATCTGACGAGTTAAAGTTGACCGAATGTTGAATTTTTTTTATATATATTTTTTTATATGAAATTATTTCAGAAATAAGAAAAGCTACAACTTTCAAATATTTTTCGTTTTATTCTACATGAAATTGCGCACATTTTCATATAAACTCTATGAAATGCCTAATATGAAACTGAGCAAATGTTCCGAGAATGGGACTTACGCATTTCGGAGATTTGTGGCTGAGAATCCGCGCGCGGAGGGAAGGAAAGATTTTTTTTTAAATTCACCATAAATTTAAATATTGTGCTAGAGACTTTGAATTTGTTTCACGATGAAGATAAATGACTGAATATTACTAGACTGTAAGAGTTTTATCTTACAATTGCGTTTTTCGACCATTTCGGTAGAGTCAAATTTGACCGAACGTGGTTTTTTTTCTATTTATCGTGATTTATATGCAAATATTTCAAAAATGAGAAAAGCTACAACCTTCAACTATTTTTTGTTGTATTATACATGAAATTGCGCACATTTTCATATATAAAACTTTATGTAACGGCTAATTTAAAATGGTGCAAACATTACCACAATCGCATGTATGATTTTTTTCGGAAGAGTTACCGTGCGGACGTAAGGAAAAAGTTTTTTCATAAATTCACCATAAATCGAAATATTGTGCTAGAGACTTCCAATTAGTTTCAAAATTAAGGTAAATGATTGAATATTACTAAAATATAAGAGTTTTAGCTTACAATTGCGTTTTACGACCATTTCGGTAGAGTCAAAGTTGACCGAAGGTTGAAATTTTGGCACTTATCGTTATTTATATGAAAATATCTCAAAACTGATAAAAGCTACAATCATGAGTATTTTTTTGTTGTATTTTACATAAAAATGCGCACATTTTCATATATAATACTCCATGTAACGGCTAATTTAAAATGGTAAAAAAATTATGTCAAAGTGACGAAATAATTTCCGAGATGTGTCACAGATACTTTTTAGTGCGGCAAGAAAGAAATTCGCGCTTGCGCGCCTGCGTAACGATTGTAAACAAAACAACACCTTGATCCGTGAACTCCCAGCATCCCCCAAGGCGCGTGATTCAAGAGTTTTCGGCTGGTAGGCCTAAAAGTATTTTTCCGCGAATTTTTAAAAAAACTTTTGTATGTCGACGTAAAATACGTCCAGTCGGCACCCGAGAGACAAAAAATGTCGACGTAAAATACGTCCAGTCGGCGTTTAAGGGTTAATGAAGAAAATACTTTATGCAAAGTATTTGTCTTTGAAGTAAATGGTTATAATTTTGAAAAATGCCAGTTTTAGGTTTAACAGGTGTAATGTTTTTCTTAGTGTACACCTTTCTATTGTATGTAGTACTGTACCTGCAATATTTGTCCTTGGGGGTGCACAAGCAAGGATAGTGTTCTTGGTGTATATTGAATGCATCTAATGACAAAAATGTTATCATCTATGGAAGGTAAAAAAAAAAAGAAATTTTAATATTTTAAAGGGTAGCTTTGGGAGGATGCCAGGAAGGGGATTGGGGATGCTTTAACCCCATTGTCCCCAAGAGTAGGGGATATTTTTAAAAGAATTATCGTTAAGCCACTGAACTAAAGAACCGTGAAAATTTTTCACCAGTTATCTGCAATAACAGATGTAAATATCAGGGAAATATAGTATCATTGGCAAGGAAATTTACTCTAATTTTTCATGGGGCTAAAAATGTCTTTTAATTTAAGAATATACCATAGGTATATGTACTATTAGTTCATATACTGAACAAACCTTTGGTCTTAACAATAGGATAAATCTTGTGGTGCCAGCTGGAAACTGGTTAAAGAACAATCAAAGATTGTGTATGCAAGGTATCTGTGGTATCCGACATCTAAAGCATAGAAGAGGCGGAGAGTGGTCACTGACCAGGCATGGACCCCTTGACACAGTGGATGTTCGTTTTTGCTCTCCTCCTCCGAAACTGTTTTTTTTTTTTTTTTTTAGATAATCTGTGATTCCTTCCTGGTTTTTTATGATTTTGGGTGTCTGTGTGTGCTTTGTGTGATAGTATGGATTCCTCCATATGTTCTAAGAAGTTGTGGGTGCGTCAACGCATATGTCCCAGGCTTCCAGGATTCCCTTGACTGACCCCCATACAACTTGCAGTAGGTGTTGTGCTAATTTTTCTAGTGTAACCAATCCATGCCCAGACGTGGTTCAACAGGAAGCTAGAGGTGTAGTACTGTTCATGGTCCCAGATCTGTTCACTGCAGTAAAGGACTCCCTTTTGCATGCTGGGAACAACTTGGGAGGATATGCCTTTCATCCGTTCTGCCTGTTCCATCATGTCCTGAACAGAGTACTAATGGGTTCCAAGTCTTAGGATGACCCTAGTAGTTCCTTGTGGCTCCGAACTGAGTGGTTGAGAGAGGTTCCACCTTAGCACAACCTTCTACGTCAGTCTTGTGTGGAGAGATGCCACCAGTCAGGAGCTTTATCTCTTCATGTCTGGGGTCTGTCCAGTATCCCTTTTGAGCAAGAGATCTTTCTTGCAGAGCAGTGACTCAGATGTAAGGGTACTTCAGAGGATTTTTGTCAGCCTTACACAAGATGAGGCTGAACGGAGGGAAGGTGTACACTTCTAGATTGTCTCAAGCATGCTGAAGGATGTGCTCCACCACAGGGAACGGATCCAGGACCACCGAACAGTAGACCTCTAGCTTCCTGTTGAAGCCCGTTGCGAAGAGGTCTAACATGGGTCTTCCCAATAGAAGAAATAGCTGGTCTGCTATGTTTCCAGCGTATGATGTGTTTATTCTTCAAACCGTCCGTAGGTATGAAGAAAGGAGAAAAAGGGAAAGAAACGAGATCAGTCATCTCACTCATTTCCTACTTCATGCAGTCATCTTAGGCCAGCTACAAACACACTTGCCATGGGGCACTGGATGAGTTACACTTATTGAGCAGCCTAGAAATCTACACATTTACTGTGGTGTGTCTATCTCTGTTACAGTAATTTTATGGACATTTATTCAGCGCAGTACTCTAATGTTGTTTACTTGGTACAGTAAGGTAGCGTTACATATACAGTACAGTATATATTTTCAGTCTGTATAAGTGTATACAGTATGCATATACATACACATTGCATTAAAGTAAACATTTCACTGACTGTGTGTGTGCTCACTTTTCTCTTTGTTTCTGTCCAAAATCTTTTGTCTGCCCCCCTCATTAGTTATTTCTAATAGAAAAATTAAATGTTGAGAGAAGAGAGAAAGGCAAGCAAACCCACAATAAGTGTGAAGTTTATCTTATGCAATTTGCATGTGAACACACTTCAACTGAAAAATGTATATACAGCATAGGGTATTATGCAATGCTGCATTACTGTGTTAAGCACAGTACTACACTGTATTTGAAAAATATCAATGAAAATACTGTACCAGAGTAAACTAACTGAAAATATGTATGTAACATTATATTACTGTAATAAGTACAGTACTGTATAGCATCAAATAAATTTGAATAAATAAGCTGGACATGTGTGGTTTGACTGTCTAATTTTCATAAAATAAAATTAACACTTGCTGGTGAGTTAATGCAATTATTGTGGATTTGATTTATTTTTTGCAGATATATCTTCAGCAGCTCATAGTTTTGTGCAGTGAATTGGAAGAATCGCCTTTATGTGGAGCGCCTCCTTGCCGTGCTACTCTAGCCCACTTCTCACCATTCTTTCAACGAGGCGTCTTTGAAACTTCTAGACACACAACTAGCTAACCTACAAGTTGGCTATGGCCTGTTTTTGTTTTAGATGCTTTGGTTAAATCAACTATAGTGAGATTCTTTTAAGGAAATATTTATTTTTTTAGATAAATGATTATACTGTACTATCAAATTGAACTTTATTGACTGTGAGCTTACTATATTTATCAATAGTTATACTGTAATAGTTATGCAGACTCATTTAACTGTTCCATTGTAAATTAAAGAAGTCGTTATAAAAGTAGTAATATACGTAGCTCATCTGTAACACCCATTAATAAATAATCAAATTTTAATATCAAAAGAGTTTCCTTTGGGAGCAAATAATCTTAATAATTCAATTATATACCCATCTAAGTTAAATTAAGTAATCCTTTTTATCATTGAAATTTTTACATCTGCATAATTCATCTTGGGTTTTGGTGCAAAATGAGTTTCTTTTCTGCCTGGATTTTCCTTATAGTTGAGATCTTCACCGAAGCCAGTTTCCCATGATTTTTTTGAGCTTTGTGCAATATCCATGTCTACTGTTATTTCATTATGTAACCATCAAACATAGTACGTACAGCCTTTTACATTGGATGCAGTCATACCAACTTGCGCTGTTACAGACTGAGAGGCCCCATAATAACTTGGCCAGACCTGCATATAATACTTCTGTAGTGGTTACTATTTCTTGTGACTTGAAATCATCATAGTTTCTCTTCCTGGGAATGCCTTCTGAAGATTTTCCTAGTGCTACCATTACAATTTCCATTCACTATTTTGATATAATGTTTTTCTTTTGCCTTGTACCTTTTGCAACAAATAATCAAAAGCCACCTTTCGTTGTCTTCTCAAAATGAGGTGAGTTTTTGTTAAACTTTCTTGAAAGTTATTACAAATTTTCACTTCAATATTGTTTAAATTCAGTTCTTTGTTGTAACTGTCATTCTGGGTGTCTTGTGATTTTACCTGATGCACTTCAAATTGATATTTCTGTGCCTGGGGCTTAGGATCATCACAATTTGTCAACATTTCTTCCTTCTCTAATGTGCAGTGATCATTCCATGTACATTGTCACTCTACAACTTTCTACCTTCATACCTCCATCCATGTTGTCTTCCACTCCACCAATATTCATTTTCTATCTTGTTATCTGTGTGGTGATTTTTTGATGCCTGAAGACAGTGCATTTTTAGATTGTGTCCAAGTTTTTTCAGGTGAGAAGAGAGCTGAGCCATTCATGATCAGAGGTTACCACACTCTCATTTCATTGCCTTCAGTTGCTTCTCCCATCATCATCATTCATTTTTAGAATATCCTTCTTCGTGCCTCTCTACCTAGTGACTCAAGCCCTCTTCTGCTTGCTTTTAGTGTGACTTTTAAGTCTGGAATACATCTCCTAGGATCTTAGAAACATGCCATGAACCTTCACATGGTGACCATGATCACCTCTTGAGCTATGGCCATGCCCCAGGACATCACTCATCTAGTCAACATGGGTATAAGTCTTCCTGTTGTGATTCAAACACTTCATGGACTGTCACCTCTATAAGGTAAGTTCAAGTCTTGATGTATGCTCATCTGCATTAGCTCCGGACCTCCCCAATCTATAAGGTAAGGAGAACTATCATGTGCTCTATAAGGTAAGGAGAACTATCATGTGCTTTTTCTTTGTAGAAAGCACCTGTGAACTCTTACTCATCCCATAACTCTACCCGTGGCTAGCTCTTTAAGTTGTTCTTTGGTGTTTTGCAAGAGGAGACATTTTTCTCCTGTAATCCACTCAGCCCCCAACTCTATATTGAACCTATTAGTGTAGATAGAGGTTACTGTATACACATTGATGAACTACCAGTGCCGAAATAGGTTTATTAATTGAGTAAAAACCAAATACAGTAGCAAATGCAAAGTTACAGTGAAGGATAAGAAAAAACAAAACTTAACTCAAAATGTCTTACAAGGAACCTTAATTTTAAAGACGAGAGGCAAAACCTGAAGATCAAAGAACCAAACAAAAGCTAATTTTCAAAGGCAGGTAAGTTGTCTTAAGCAAATTTGATAAAATACCAACATCAATATGACTGAAATTTACCCAAACTGTATGGAATTCCATCGCTTGCATGTTATTCACATGAACAAACAGGAATGACACCTACAAAATTTGTTTCAAATTACATGAGACTCTAGGCAACTGTTGGTAATTAATAAGCTAATCACCTTATCACTTAAGCAGAAACACACAATATGAGGTATGTAAAAGGATTGAAGAATGAATCAGAGAATTTTCAAGAATGGAAAATTAAAGGCAGTGCTGGAAAAGAAACGCTCAAGACTACGCAAGCACTGACAACTGGAGATCTGCCTATGCATGTGTAGTACCAGCTCCTGTTTTTTTAATTTTAAAATGGACTAAGTGACCCTGATGATTTCTAAACCACATAATGGGTTATTTTTAAGTAATGGGTTTGTTGTGGAACAAATTTAATGTAAAACACTTTGTATGCAAATCCATATTTCAGTCAAGAGCTAAAGATAAGTCTTTGCTCAAAGTGGTAATTATGATTTAGGTAACTGCTGAAGATGACCTGTTTGGCATCTTCCATTAGTTCCATTTGACTGGAGGTCTGATTTACTAGCACCCTTGTACCTGCATTCAATGAATTGAGTGGGGGGGGGGGGGGGGCACCAAGATCCACATGCTGCATAGATTATCACACTACGTACTTAGTACCAGTGTCTTTCATTCCTTTAAAACATTGGAATCAGTTCCCTGACACTGTTACTAATGTTGTAAAACTACTGTGAAATGTTTACTATCATTGTCTTACTACTACAGATTTGTATTGCTGTTCATGTATATATATTTCTGTTGATTAATCTTCATTGTATGTAATTTTTTTCATTTTTATTTTTATATTTTCACAAAATCATTCCATTCTTTTAAAGCCTACCATGCAATATGACAAATGTTTTATTAATTTGTATTTTTCATAGCCAACATACCTGTCTTAACGTGAGGATAAGCTCTTCTAGTGCCAGCTGGAAGCTGGTAAAAAAACATCTAATATTGTAGAACAAGGAATTAGTGGCAATGGAGAAGAGAGGTGACATCAACCAACCTTCTCCCACCCATGATGCATCGTTTCTTCCTTACTGCCTTGCTGATAGGGTGTGCTGCTGCCCTTCCCTCTGAAGCCACTGACTCCAGGGCATTTCCTTTGTCCCCTCTTCGAAACGGAAGATCCCGATAGTGAAGCAAAAATCTCCATCTCACCACTTATACACTCTTACAGATCACACCCAAAGAAAGAAAAATGAAAGTGAAATGGATAAAAACGGGCAAACTGAAACCAGCTTTAAATCAGGTAGTCAGTAAACACGTCTTATCTTAAAGGCGGTAGAAAAATAACTGGTGGGTCACGGGACGCCAATGGCATTCTGGGTAATACGTGCCCCGTGACCTGGTATAGATGCCAATAGTCCCTGGATCTCACAAGTTTGATTTTAATTCTACCGGTTTCCAGCTTGGTGCTAGTAAATCCTAATGTTAAGACCGAAGGTTTGTTAGTTATGAAAAATACAAATTACTAGTTACAAATTTGTCATTTTCTGTCTGATTTTCCTTCCCCTCTTTCTGATCCACCTCCATCATTTGACATACACCCAGGACTCAAAGCATCTAGCTCTTCAAGAGGAAGTTTAGAAAATGATGGAAAAACAAGCGGTGGAAGTAGTCAAGCATGCATCTCCATGATTTTGCAGTTGGGTTTTCTCGTCCCCAAGGCAACAGGTGATTGTAGGCCAGTAATAGACCTCTCGACCTCGAATCTATTCATCAGAAAGATCAAATTCAAGATGGAGATGCCTTGTACAGTCCTAGCAGCTGTCTTGAGCAACGATTTTATACTTATAATAGATCTGAAGGAGGCTTACTTCCAAATTCCAATCCATCGATCTTCCTGGAAGTTTCTTTGTTTTAGTCTGGAGAATGGTGTTTCAGTTCAAAGTCCTATGTTTTGGCCTTACAACAGCCCCAAGTGTTTACCCCAGTGTCTGTCAATGTGGGTTCATCCTTATGTTAAGACCCAGGTTTGTTCTGTGTTTGAACAACTGATGGTCTCTCAAGCTTGTCTGTGCTTGTTGATTTCAACTGGAATGATGATTTGTGAATATTGAAGGTGACTGGTCTACAATCAAACAGTCTGCTATGCAATGATAATTAAGTAGCAGCAGTAGTACTACTGTAATAATGATAGTAGCACTACTACCACTGCTATGACAGTTGCTTGTAGAAATATGAATGGTAGTACGTAACTCACTCAGTCCTATTTCCATGAAATATGGACGCCTTATCGATAGCCTCAAGCTTATTTCTACTTTACCCACTGTACTCTTAGACAGTAACTTTTCATATAGTATTAGGATAGATAAAGTTAAATCCTTACAGGAAAACTGCACTTATTTGTAATTTTCTTCTCATTGCTTTGCAATATTTATGGAATTTTAGTTTACAATTAGTATAAGGTATAAACTTGACATAACCATGCTCCTCTCATTGCCTTTCATAATATATGTAGGTATGTATATACAGTAGTACCTCGAGATACGAAATTAATCCGTTCCGAGGCGCCTTTCGTATCATGAGTTTTTCGTATCTTGGACCACATTTTACATGTAAAATAGCTAATCCGTTCCAAGCCCTCCAAAAACACCCCAGTAAATTTCATAATAAAGCTAAATTGACCTATAAACAATGAAATACTACAACAATTTGGACCATTCAGTACCTAAATTAAGAATAAAAATGCAAAACCTATAAATAAAGTGTATATTATTGTACAAGAAATATTATTACTGTAAAGTAAAATGTAGAAGCTTACCTTTCGAGTGAGGCTATCTCCGAAAGTGGCGGCAGAGGAGGAGGACAAATGGCAGATATGTACACTTAACTTTACGAAACACATAAAAAAATGTCAGAAAAACAAACTAAACTTTACAAAACACATTAACAAAACTATAACTCTTAACTTTACAAAAAACTTAAAATAAAATTTATTTTGTCTTTTTTTGATTTTTACATTTCTTTTTACTTTTTTATACTTTACGTAATTTAAATTTCTTCACCACCGAATGGATGCCAGTCCGTTTACGGAATTTTTCAAACCACCCATGAGAAGCCTTGAACTCTGGGGTTGCCGTTGATGTCCCCTCTCCGCCGTCGTCTTTGGCTTGGGCAATCAAATCGCCGAAAATAGCGCTGGCCTTCTGGCAGATTGCCGTCTCGGTTATCGTATCGCCATCGATTTCTTTGTCCTCGATCCATACAAGCAGCCGCCTTTCCATTTCATTATGCACATGGCTCCTCGTTGGACAAAATAGTCACGCCCTTGGAAGGTGTAGCTGCTTTGATGGCTTCCTTCTGCTTAAGGATGGTGCCTATCGTCGACGGATTTCGGCCGTATTCCTTAGCGATCACACTCAACCGCAAGCCGGCTTCATACTTTTTTATTATCGCCATCTTTGTCTCCATAGAAAGCATTCTCTTCTTTCTGTGAACTTCAGCAACTTTCTTGGGACCCATGACTATATGTACTGTACGTAATTAAGTTACGTATCTTGTACGTATACTAATTAGGTTCTCACAACACGATAAAGTAGCACAACGAAATCACTAACGAATTTACGTTACTAAACGAAATCGTTGGACCGAACGAATGCCGCATGCGTATGATAAAGATTCTGGTACGAGGTGGCCGGGGTAGGGACGCCACCACGTACGTACGTATAAGATGCATGATGGCAGGGATGCTGTCCAACAGGAGAGAAGGATCTCATGGCTTGGCTAGCATCAGGAACCAATGGGAGAGCAGGAGGATGGTGTCGAGTCTACTAGAACTAAGATGGCGGCGCGCAGCGCGAGTTTCCAGTTTCAAAATTGTTATGGGGCGAATCTCGGACTTTTAGAAACCTTTCGTATCTTGAAAAATTTTCGTATGTAGAGCAGTAAAATTTTTCGTGTCGGCTTTCGTATCTCGAGTTTTTCGTAAGTTTAGCCTTTCGTATCTCGAGGTACCACTGTACTACCAGGGGCATTTTATTATTCTGTCTTACATTTCATCGTGATCTTGCAATGGCTTTGTTAAGGAACTTTCATATTCAAGAGCAAATACATTGTACTCAAGTCAAAATGAGCTCACCTGTACGATGGTGATGCAGTAACCAGCCTGAGTAGAGCCGTTGTTAGGCTCAGAGGTCTGGATAAACTAATCCTTTATAATAATAATAATAACGATGGTGATGCAATGTTAAGTATTTCATTGAAGACTGAGATGGAGTACTTCTCATCAGAAGTACCACAACTTATGTTCATATTTGCTGCAAGGAATCAAATTTCCATCTTCCTTAACTTTTTGTCCACCAAGATGAAAGTTCTGTAATCATGAAAATTATTTCTTGTTCCGACACGGCATACAAACCTTCGGTCCTTTTACAATAGGAAGGTACTAGCGGCAGCTGGATAGGTCGTAAGCTTTCGAACAAGGGGTTCGGTAGTTAACTGCTTGTCCGACAGGCGCGCGCGCGCGACTGGGAGGTAAACAAATTACTTTTGCTTTCGGCCTCGCAGTGGATGGACGTGTGTGTTCGACGCTCTCTGCCCGCTTCTCGTCGTTTGCTTTCTGAGTATTTGGTTGTAATTGTGTATGAAAGAGTTATTGTAAGTACAATCATTCTCTCTTTTCATATTAATTGCTTCAATCAATTATTCTTATTTTTATGATGGAATCTCCTCGCCTCGCTACCCACGGAGACTTTGCCCGGGTATCGAAGGGCGTAAATGCGGGAAGTTCGATCGTTCCCGGAGATTGACCCTCATATTTTTGTGTGCTCGGTGTCGGGGGCGCGAATGCACCCGAGCCGAGCCCTGTGATGTATGTAATGATGTGGTCGGGAGGCCCAGCGGACCTTTGTATGAGGGCAGGAAGGAAGGCGAAGGCCTGCAAAGCGTCGTCGGAAAGCTCTCCCGCGACTCCTTTGGTGACGGACACTTCGTCTTCTTTCCTGCCGCCCGCTCAACTTCCACGTCTCGCGCCTTCCCCTTCGGGGGGGGTGTCTAGGTCCTTCTCCTCTCCTGACGTGTCGAGTGTGGAGGAGGGCGCTAGATACCCTGACGTAGAGTTGTACTCTGGGTCCTCTATCCGTTCGTCTTCGCGCGAGGGTAGAGGATCCTTCTAATCACCCGACTTTTGCCTCCTCAGGTGCGGTTGCCGCGAAGGATGACCTCGGACAGGTGTGGGCATCGTTGGGGCTGCAGGGCGTGCCGAGTGTCCAGGGGCTGCTCTATCATCTCGCTGGCTCCGTGGCGGTCACCCATGCAACGGTCACGACCACCACCACGACCCTTACCACTCCCGGCTACGCTTCACCTCCTCACCTGGTGTACACCAGGCAGCGGTATCTGTAAACACCTACTACATTCGGTGCAGGGGCCAGTCGCCGTAACTCGGGGGAGTGTGATGCCGCCACCTGGGTTTGCCGTGCTGCCGCGACCGGACTTCATGTGCCCGAAGAGCTCGCCCCTGGACCTCCCACCGGTACCTAGGACGTCTGTGCCGCTGGTTCGCCCATCTGGACCGCCCACACAGTCTGCCGTACCTGCCGTGACCACCGCTGCGTGTCCCTGACCTGCTCCTGCTGTCTCGTCTGCCGTTCCTGTGATGCTCGCACCTGCTGATGTTGTTCCTGTTCCTGGCGCCGCTGCTCCCGACGCTGGTCTGTTCGGACAGGTACGTCCGGGCCCTGTTGCTTCGGCAACAGCAGCCCCGGCTCCGTCCTCGATGACAGACCTGACGTCGGTCCTGAGGAGGTTGACGAAGAAGAAGAAGAAGAGGAGGAAGGTGTCGTCGTCGTCTTCATCGTCTTCTTCGTCGTCGTCGTCGTCTGCCGCCTCTTCTCCTTCTTCTTCTAAGGCTCCCCCGCCTAAGAAGAAGAAGGTCGCCTCCCCCCCCCCAAGAAGTCTCCTTCGGGAACTTCTAAGGGCCCGTCTCGCTCTGGTGAGACGGGGGGGGTTCTTCCGCTGGGTCGCCCTGCTCCTTCGGGAGCAGGACCCGTCTCTTCTCCCGCAAGGAAGAAGACTACGGGGACCAGAGGGGTGCCGGCTAACACGGCACTTCCTCAACCTGCTGTCAGTGGTTCGGCCACAGCAGCAGGGTCCCGGCTCGGCCGCTCGTTCGCGAGAGGTACAGAGTTGTTACGGTCGCCCTACCAGCGACCGTGCAGCCAGGAACCAGACCTCTGAGTCCGCTCAGCGTCAGGTTCACGGCACGGAGCGGAAGACTGGTGACAGCCGCTCACGCGACTCTCACCAGGCCAGCTCTCGCTCTCGTGGCGAGCAGCTGGTTACCCGGACCCGGGCGGACGTGACGGTCCATGGACCGGCCACAGGGCTGAGGCTGGGAAGAGGTCCCCCCGTTCGCCGGCACCAGCCACGGCTGGTACCAGCGAACTGACGCACCGTGAGGATACGCACCGATCTCACCGTGACAGTGGAGCTCGCCGGTCCGCCCCTGACCGTCGCTCTCACAGAGAGCGATCGGGTACGGCGACCAGCAACCAGCTCCTCTGACACACGAGACCGGGGCCGCTGTTCTCGGGTCCAGCCGTTCTCCACAGCGAGACGGCTCGACTAGGTCTGCAGCTCGATCGCCACCACGCGGGTTGGCGATCGCCTGCAGTCCTCCAAGCCCGCTGGTTCTACCAGCGAGCGAGGAGAGAGCGTCAGGTCTTCCTCTCCCATACCTTCAACCTCCTCGGGTTACACCGGGAGGGGCGAGGTATTGAGGAGTGATCGTGATTGTGCGCCCCTCAGGATCCCGCCACGTCGTCATACGCACCAGGCTCGGTCCTCGGACCAGCCAGGTCGTACGCACAGGTGGTTGGCGAGGAGACCGAGAGGGGGGGGGCTGTCGCTGCTCCTCTCCTTGAGGGAGGAGGGTCTCTGGGAGTGTTCTCCTGTTTGAGGGACTGGACGGTCCGACTCCGCAGGATGCAGTCACTCCTGAGATCCAGAGGAACTTTGCCGAGGTTATTGCGCTGATTCGTCAGCACAACGACCTCGGGGAAAGGATCGCCGCTCCCACATCCGAGCCCACGTCCCGGCTCGAGTCGTTCTGGGGCCCGAAGAGGGAACCCAGACCGACGGTGGGTTTGCCGCGTTCGGAGCTTGCGGACTCAGTGCTGGACCAGGTTGAATCGCTTGTCTCCGGACAAGACGGTTCACTCAAGTCTGGCAGGTCGAGCAAGCTGCTTCCACCTCCTCTGCTACGACAGCGGCGGTTTTACGTGCCATCTGAAGACCCGATGCCGCCCAAACAGGTGAACCCGGAGTTAGCTAGGCTGACTCCGGGTGTGTCTCTGCAACAGCTCCTGTCCGAGGTTCTCGCAGCAAGAGGCACTCGGCCTGGAATCTACCGCCATGGCAGCTTTCCAGGCCGTCTCCTGGCTAGATCTGTGGTCCCTCACAGTATCTAAGGTCGCAGCCAACTCCGGGGGAATTTCTCCCGAAGATGACTCGGCCTTCAGGAGAATTTGCCAGTCTGGGGGAAGAGCCATCTCCTTCCTTGCCCACCAGACGGTGAACCTGTGGGCCAAACCTGGTTCTTCTCTCCGACGAAGGGACGCTGTCCTTACTCGGGTTTCCAGGGCGGCCGGGCGTGAAGCGGAAGTTGGGACTTCGCAACGGACCTTTACGGAGTTCCACGTCTCTCTTCCCAGGAGAGATGGTGGACGCTGCGGTGGACAGACGGTGCACTGCGACAGTGACCGTCTGGTTCACCAGGCAGTCTCGAAGGCTTCTGGGCAACCTCGGACTGCGGCCAAGTCTAAGAGCTCGGCTAGCGCTTCCTCGGCGGCTAAGACGGTTGCTGCGTCGAAGCCCCGAGGAATGACTCTGTCTTCTTCGACTTCTGGCAAGGGGAGCCGTAACCAGCCCTCCTCCCAGCCCTCCTCATCCCGTGGAGGCTCTGGGAAGAAGTCGAAGAAAGGGGGGAAACGCTAGGGACGGCGTTCCCCCTCACCTGCTGCCGGAAGTGGGGGGGTGCCTGGCCAGCCATTGGGCAACTTGGCAGCGCTACGGCGCCGAGACCTGGATTGTAGATGTCCTTCGGGTGTAGGGATATCTATTACCCTTCGAATCTCGGCCACCCCTCACCTCCAACCCGGTCCAACAGCAGTCGTACGTTCCAGGGTCATCGAAGGACGTAGCACTGAGACAGGAGATCAAGACCATGCTGAGCAAGAGAGCTGTAGAGATCGTCACGGATCAGTCACCGGGCTTTTACAGTCGACTCTTCCTGTGGAAAAGTTCTACGGGAGGCTGGCGCCCGTGATAGATCTCTCTCCCCTGAACCGGTTTTTTGTTCGCCAGACCCGGTTCACGATGGAGATGGCACGCTCAGTTGCTCGACTCCATCAGGGAGAACGATTTCATGCTTTCAGTGGACTTGAAGGATGCGTATTTCCAAATACCCATTCATCAGTCCTCCAGAAAGTACCTCCGCTTCATCCTCGACGGGACGGTGTACCAGTTCAGGGCACTGTGCTTCGGTCTCTCAACCGCCCCACAGGTGTTCACGCGAGTGTTCACTCTGGTGTCTGTTTGGGCCCATTCGCACGGGATACGTCTGATGAGGTATCTCGACGATTGGTTAGTCCTGGCGAGCTCCCGCTCGCAGTTGCTACAGGACAGGGATCGACTGCTCGAGTTCTGTCACGATCTGGGGATCGTGGTGAACTTCGAGAAGTCCGATCTCGAGCCCAAGCAGAGGTATGAAGTACCTGGGTATGCTGATCGACACGGTAGCAGGGCGAGTCTTCCCCGCCAGAACTCGAGGATCAGCAGGATTCAGGGAGGTCAGCCAACCAGTTCCCTGTCTAGGCAGGAACAGGTACGCAGCGATGGCAAGTCGTGATCGGACACCTGTCGTCACTCGAGAAGTTAGTCCCTCACGGGCGTCTTCACCTGCGGTCTCTTCAGTGGAGACTAAAGGAGAGTTGGTCGCAGGCGACGGATCCCCCAAGCTTTCCAGTGTCACTGACACAGGAGGTGAGGCAGGACCTAGCCTGGTGGCTGGACGACAGGAACCTCTTAAGAGGAGTGCCTCTCCGCACTCCCCCCCCGGACATGCAACTGTTCTCAGACGCATCGACCGAGGGATGGGGCGCACACCTGGAGGAGTTGCTGACTTCAGGAGTGTGGGACGAGAACGACAAGCACCTTCACATCAATGTACTGGAACTCAAGGCAGCGTTTCTCGCTCTCCAAGAGTTTCAGGACCGCTTGATGGGACACTCAGTGGTGTTGATGTGCGACAACACCACGGTGGTGGCTTACGTCAACAAACAGGGGGGCCTAGTGTCTCTCCCGTTGTACCAGTTGACTCGGCAGGTGCACGAGTGGGCTCAGGCACACTCAATAGAGCTGTCGGCACGCTACATTCCAGGGAAGAGGAATGTAGTAGCAGACACGCTCAGCCGTCGGGATCAGGTGATAGGGACCGAATGGTCTCTACACCAGGACGTGGCGGAAAGGCTCTTCGACCTGTGGGGGCGACCAGTCGTGGATCTGTTCGCCACCCGGCACAACAGGAAGCTCCAGGTGTTCTTCTCGGCCGTGCCGGACCCATGGGCAGCTGCAGAGGACGCTCTTCAACACCCGTGGGACAACCTCTTCGCCTATGCCTTTCCCCCGTTCAGCCTGATTCGCAAGGTGATCAGTCGAGCACTGGTCACCCCGAATCTCAGGATGATCCTGGTGGCTCCCAAATGGCCACAGGCCATTTGGTATCCGGACCTGCTGGCTCTTCTCGCAGGAGAACCGAGAGAGATTCCCCCTTGGCACAACCTTCTCGCCAGCCACACGTCGAGCGGTACACCGAGCAGTCCAGTCCCTACGTCTTCACGGCTGGCTGTTATCCACCATCTCTTGCGAACGAGAGGCTTTTCTCGTAGCGCAGCAACAGAGATGGCTGGAAACGTCCGTCAGTCCTCTGCAGCTGTGTACCAGGGGAAGTGGGCCGTCTTCTGTGGTTGGTGTCGTAGACGGGGTCTATCTCCTCTCAGAGCCACTCTTCAGCAGGTAGCGGATTTCCTCGTTTTTCTTCGCCGGAGAAGCTTCCTCTCAGTCCCCACAGTCAAAAGGATACAGAGCCGCCTTGGCGCTCGTCCTGAAACTGAGGGGTTGGACATCTCGAACTCGTTCGAGATCTCCTTGCTTATGAGAAGCTTCGAAAGGTCTTGCCCACCCAGGGAACTCAGGCCCCCTGCGTGGGACGTGACTCTCGTCCTTAGGAGTCTGACTCGAACACCGTTCGAGCCACTCCGGGAGTCGTCAGACAGGGATCTGACCCTCAAGACCCTCTTCTTGCTGGCCACCCTGGCATCGGCGAAGAGAGTAGGGGAACTTCATGGTCTTTCCTATGATGTACGACACTCCAGGGGATGGGGATCCGTGACGCTCGATTTCGTCCCGAACTTCGTTGCGAAGACTCAGAAACCGTCGGTCCCTGACGACAGGTTCGAGTCATTCACGATTCCCTCCCTATTGGACTTCACCGATAATGATGCGGATGAGATGCTGCTTTGTCCTGTGAGGGCGCTATGGCGCTATCTGAAGAGAACTCGACACCTCAGGCCTGAGCGTCGACGCCTCTTCGTTAGCACCGGGTCACCAAGAAAGAAGTATCCAAGAACACTCTTTCATTCTGGCTGCGTGAGGTCATCAGGAGGGCGTATGAGGCTGATGGTAGTGACGACATCCGTACGTCCCGTCCGAGAGCTCACGAAGTCAGAAGTATTGGCCCCTCGTTGGCGTTTCGTAAGAACTTCTCCGTGGCGCAGGTCCTGAACGCAGGGGTCTGGTCTAACCAGACTACCTTTACGTCCTTCTACCTTCGGGATATTGCCCACAGGTCCTTGGATACCTTTTCCTTGGGACCCGTGGTGGCTGCTCAACAAGTTGTGTAGCTAACCCAGACCCTCGCAGGCTGAACAGCATCGAGTCCTGGTGTGACTGTGTGGATGGATGTGTGAGTGAGTGAGTGACTGGCTCTCTCTTCCCATCTTTTCCTCCTCCTCTACCTGTGGGCAGAGGGCCACGGTCGTCACTACGCTGGATGAGGACGAGATGCAGGTGAGCTATATGACAGAGCCCCATCCTATCCCTTTCACTAGGGATAGGAGCAGAATATCCACCACTTCCTTCTACAAGGGGGGGAAGTGGATGCCTACAAGAGTCAAACCCATGACTTTATATTTGCTCCTGTACAGGAACAAGTTCTTACATTGCTGGTACGAAGAGATACGCATGCCTCTCTCTTAGTACTCGGTCCAGAGGTCTGACCATTGATCCTGCGGTGCACACACCCCGATCAATCGGACAGAGGCTTGGATCCCTCCCTCGCTCTTACGACCAGGGAGGCTTCCAAGGTTGGGCGAACACCAGTCTGTTCACAAAAGACTCAGATTCCTCCCACCAAGAAGTGAGTCTTCCTATTGTAAAAGGACCGAAGGTTTGTATGCCGTGTCGGAACAAATGACAATTTGTCTAAAATTGCATTTTTCCTAACTATACAAACCTGAGGTCCTTTTACACATAGCCCCACCTCATGCCACCCCTCACTCTGCAGTTTTTGCTTGGGCCAAAAGCAAAAGTGATTTGTTTACCTCCCAGTCGCGCGCGCGCGCCTGTCGGACAAGCAGTTAACTACCGAACCCCTTGTTCGAAAGCTTACGACCTATCCAGCTGCCGCTAGTACCTTCCTATTGTAAAAGGACCTCAGGTTTGTATAGTTAGGAAAAATGCAATTTTAGACAAATTGTCATATTTCAAGCATTAGCAAACACTTTCATTACTTCACCATTCTGAGAGAGGGTTAAATCTGGCTTAAGTGCAATATCAGATTTAAACATCTCTGTATGTATATACTAGTACCAAATTTTTAAAATCTGAGGCCACCATGACATTCTTAGTGTAAATTTATCCATATTGATATGTTTTTTCTTTTATAAGTTTCTATATACAAGCTCCTCTGGGTAACAGACAAAAATTTAAGCAGTACATAATTACATATTAGGCTAATAAAGCACCCTTTCAAACTTCTAGTCAAATTACCCCAAGTAGAACCTATCCTCATCGTTAAGTTACTTTATATTGTCTTATATGGACAACAGGTATTCACCCACCAAGAGGCACATATCTCTTAAAATCTGAAGCCACTTCGACAGTCCTTGGATTAAATGCTCTTAGAAGGACCCTTTTCTCTTCCTAGTGTTGTTATATGGCTGCTGCAGTAAAATTTTTCTCTCTCGTTGAAACACACACGACATACACTATCAGTCAGAATAACACTATATACACACAAAACTGCATTTCGGTAAAGTGGACGGGGATGCCTCTGCACCAGGAATTCCTCATTTCTTTCATGTGATCAAAATATTGAACTTGCTGCCCAAAACTTAAAATATCCACTAAGAGTGTATGAAAACTATGAAAACTTTCAAGTGACTTTTGCAATTAACCAATCAGTGTCTGTTTCATGTATAATGTACAGTAGTACTTAATATATGTCATCAGATTATAGTACAAGTTCGATTATTCATCTGCTGATTTTTCAAACAGCTTGATTATGCTTCAAACTTCAATATATAGTTTTTCAGGATGCCTCAGTCATATAAATTCTGGCTGAATTCAGCCTGCTTTGGCCTGTTCAACTTTGAAGACAATTAATCAGTGATTATTAAATTAGAGAGAAATAAACCAATTGACAACTGAACAAACTAGTGTCTTCAAACAACCAACCCAGTGACAATCTGACTTGATCTAATTGTGCATATTAGCAGCATTACTCTTATTTTAAACACAAGTGCAGTGCTATTATAACAACAAAAGGAGAACAGTGTAACTATGGAGCCTGATGCTCATAATTATTCTTATGATCAAGTAATGGGTGGAATACAGTTAAAAGTCAGCAATATGCTATTCAGTGAAGGTTCCTGTAGCAAAATAATTTTGTATTGTGACTCCAACATTCCTTGCTCCCATGTCTTTCATATTCCTCATTCCTCCAGATTATCAAGAAATAATTCTGTACAACACTGGTATGAATATTACCAAGAGCAACTGTATGGTCAATACTAAAATGGTCACCATTCATGCTAAAGTCAGCAGCACTTAACCTACCTGTTTGCTATCTTTTGTTTGAACAAAAACCAAGCCACATATGTAAAGAAGTTAGTCATATTTCCAGTCATCCCTGGACTATCTGACAAAGTCCACAGCAATTTTGAGTGTACATAACTCATTTACCAAAAATTTCCTTTTTCACCCCCAACATCCTTTTCAATCTTGGTGTATCACCCACAAAATTGCCAGCTCTAGCATAGTCACTGTACTTCCTTACAAGCCAAAAATCAAAATGGTGAAATATTCTGTAGCCACATTCATCCATGGCATGTTTATCGAAGATGTTGTTGAAATCTTATTTCCCAATGATAGTACAGTCTCCACATTCACTCTTCTTTCCTAAGAGGATGTGCCAAGGATCTTTCATCCATGGCCTGTAAATAGAAGATGTCATTGAACTCTTATTTCCCAATCATAGTACTGTCTCCACATACTAACTTCTTTTCTAAGAGCATGTGCCAAGGATTTAAAGTGTTATGAAATTTGGTATGGAAAAGGGACTATAATAAACATTATGATCAACTGAAGGTGACCAGGAGGTACAAACTTTATGAGCACTTTGCAACCATTGTACCAGTTTCTGAAGTGCACTACTGTCCAGCACCTGGTGAACCAAAATGCCTTGTACATCAGTGTAATGCACCTGCTAAAAAGTAACCCAGACAAGCTGAGAGGTATAAAGTTAAACTGGATAAGCTCCTTTACAACCAATAACTACATTAGGAACAAGCACCTCAGTGGCGTGATTGGTATGGTCTAGGCCATCCACCTCAGTGGCTGTGAGTTTGATTCTCGGGCATTCCATTGAGGGGTTAGAGATGTGTATTTCTGGTGACAGAAGTTCACTCTCAAGTGGTTCGGAAGTCACGTAAAGCCATTGGTCCCGTTGCTGAATAACCACTGGTTCCATGCAACGTAAAACACCTTACAAACAAACAAACATTGGGAACATAGTGCACTGGATTTTGCATGTTTTGGACATGAAGAACTGCTAACTACATTTTTATTATATTGTATACCATTGAAAAAGAAACCCACAAAATCACTTTGTAACTTGTTTACTTCTAAGTATTTACATTTAGTTTTACTCCACAATCGAGTACTTTCAGGCCCTGTCTGTGGCCCATTTTCAAGAGATGTTTGGGATGTTAGCCTGGGTTAAGGCCCAGCAGTCTTCTGGAACTTTCTACTACCCTCTTGTGACTAATTTTGTTGCTTTTGTATATAAGCCTACTATTTTTGAAGTCCATCCTATGGTCATTTTCCCAACAATGCCTAGCTATAGCACTCCCCTGAGAGTGAAGCTGTACTGCCCTTCTATGTTCTTGGACTAGTCCTTATTCCCCTACCTGATTCCTCCACATATCTGTCTCCACAATTGTTGCGGGGGTATACATAATCAATTGCAACAATTGTGGAGACAGATATGTGGGGGAATCAGGTAGGGGAATAAGGACTAGAGTCCAAGAACATAGAAGGGCAGTACAGCTTCACTCTCAGGGAAGTGCTACAGCTAGGTATTGTTGGGAAAATGACCATAGGATGGATTTCAAAAACAGTAGACTTATATACAAAAGCAACAAAATTAGTCACAGGAGGGTAGTAGAAGGTGCACTTATCACAGAGATTAAAGTAATTGAAAGAAACAAAGGTTTTACCTCAGAAGATCCCATAAGCTGAGCATTTATATTAAAAGAAGCTAAGATTGACCCTGCTGACCTGGAGATTAGGTTTCCTGCCCAACAGACTTTTGGTGACCACACCCTCACCACAAGGGTTAATCCCATTGACCATCAGCTCAGGATATCAGAGCGACAAGAGGGGATTGGCAACTCTCAAGAAAACCAGAACAGCCATCACATAAATGACAGCTCAACTAGAAGAAGTTCCAGAAGACTGCTGGGCCTTGACCCAGGCTAACATCCCAAACATCTCTTGAAAATGGGCCACAGACAGGGCCTGAAAGTACTCGTGTGTGGAGTAAAACTAAATGTAAATACTTAGAAGTAAACAAGTTACAAAGTGATTTTGTGGGTTTCTTTTTCAATCTTCAGAAGAAAACTGAAAGAAGTTTTTGTTTGGTTCACTGTATACCATGTCCATATACCATTCACAATGATACATTTCCCATTAAAATTTGTATTGCTGTCTACTGGTTCATACTTATATTTTATGCTGTTTACTTCTTCATTCACAATGATGAGTAAGTTTCTCGTTATATTTTAATCGCTATAGACCATTTCAATTATACATTTCTTGTACATGTTTTTACATTTTCTGATAATTTACTGTACCATGCACAAGGTTGAATATTTTTCTCAGTTGGTGTCAGCTGGTAAAATTAACTCCTGATTCAATTTAGATGTCATCTTGGTGATTGTCACTCCATAGAAGTTATGAAAGTTTGATGTAAGAAGGCAAAAATAGCTAATGAAATGGACCTATCATGAATCTTGAATACTAGTTTTTATTTCCTGTGAATGAATATGAGTGAATAATGTATGTCTGTAAAAATGTACCTCCACAAGGTGGGGTCAACCTTCAGGACAGCATTCCTGGAAAAATGGAAGCTGGAGCCATTAATGTAGGGGTTCAAGTTCGGCTTAACATAATTTCAACTGCAACCTTCTGGAATGCAGTGAAAAGAGCAAAGTGGGAATAAACCATTTCATACAAGTGGATTATTGGATAATTTTCCAACAGAGGCCATCTCGGCTTCTTTCCTTCAGAAGACAAACATCTTTTACTAAGAAAGGAAGATTAGCATTACGTATATGTCTTCTCTAATGAATGGTTAAGAAAGAAGCTGCTGAATGTTAGTTAGAATTTCAGCAAGTTCTTACTTGACCATAGGCTGAAGCCACTTCAAATTTATAATAGATAAGTTTGGTTAATTTTTAGGGGGAATCCTACAATGATTTTTGACAAAATTTAAAGGCTTAAGGGCATTAAAACCTGTTAAAAATTTGCTGGTACACTTAAGTACAGCTAGTGACAATTAAATGTTTAGGGGGAGATCTTATAATTAAAAGGTTGCCCTCATATATTTTTTGTTTAATTGCCCAACAAATATAAACACATGGATCAAGGTGTGAAAAAAAAAAAATTTGCAGTTTTATATTGAAATGAATGAATTCCTGCATTACTGGTCCATAGTTTGTTTGTGTAAACTTAATATGAAGATTGTATCTAAATGGTGTTATGACATGGAATAAAATTGAAGTAAATGTAAAGAAATAGTGGTCTAAATGTGGTTAGGTGTTTTGTTTCAGGATGAATTTGAAGATAAAGGAACAAGTGATTTAATAATGTTATGCAAATTGTTCAAAGTCCTGTTCCCTCACACTATTGTCCTATGTATGCTCACAGAGCACAATGTTGAATGGGCACAAGTATATATTGGAAGTTGACAGGTAAGCAGATCATCAGACACAAAAAGACCAAAGAGAGCAATGATAAAGATGGACAGTGGGTGGTAACTTGGAAGACAGCATCAGTTTACGATTTCTTCATTTCCTTGATATAGAACATTGTTCTGCTTTTCAGATCTCACAAGTCATCCAGTATCATATTATACTGACTTCCAGGCTAAGATGACAGCATCATCTGCTATTCCCTTCCCATCTTCTGCAATGATGTCTGAACATTGTCTCCGTGGCCTGTACAGCTACAAGATTTCAATACATGAACCCATCTTTTTGGGGTTGGATGACCCTGAGCTTGAGCCTGGTTATCATGGGCCCTTTGGGTTGATGATCCAGTGCTCCAGATGTCTATAGCAGGGGGCATCTACTGTTCCAGTTCCCACCAAGCAGCAGCCTTATTCTCTAAGCACCTTGTTATTTGGAATATTGTAGAAAGTTACCAGGCGAGTTATGAACTTTTCAGGTCTGAACAATCCGTTTTAATACAAAAACACTGGCTGTAATTTAAATATTTGTGGCAGTGGTATTTATGCATGTAAATCAACATATTGGGAACATCACATGTCTAGAACTAGGATGGGAGGGGACCAGGGTAAACTGCTCTTTTTTGGGAACTATGTTGGTGGGGCTTCAGTTTGTACTTTAATAAAGAGTGCACTATAGTAACTGTGTGGATATTAAACAGAGTTCCTAACAGTTGACCAACAAAACATAATTGGGAATGAGATGATCATTTGACATAGGTTTGTTCCTGAGGGAGCAGACTAATCGAACTTCTACTGTAATACTAACTACTTTCATAGCACAATTTCTTTTGTTTTAGTCAAACTAACATATTCATGTTGCAGATCATCAATATCTCATAGCAAAATCAGGAGAAAACTTACAAAAAGTATGATTCTGTATAAAACACCGCTAACCTTTCAGTGATAACACTGATACAGGACAAAACTTTAAGAGATCAAAAGAAAAAAAAAATATTTGTAAATGATGGCTGATTTTCATACACGATTTAGTAGTCTGAAATATAATGTAAATGTAAATACAAAAATCAACAAATTATTCTTTAGTGGAATTTACATTTTTACAGCACTACAAAATGGCATTGAATTTCCAATTACTTAATATACATGTGAATGCTATAAATCTCTGGAAAATTGGTAATTTTGTTGCCTGGCAGATCCAAAATTCTTTGGTTGCTTAAAATTACCTTACCAAAATATACATAAAATTGACCACAAAGATAACTCTACTGATTCCACCTTCGAATGTCTAAAATAATTGTGGAATCAATACAAAAGTAAATAATATGTGGACTAAGTAAAAAATACATACATTGTATCCATTAACATTCTCCTTCATTGGCTTTTGGTAGGTCTTAGAACACCACATTAATTTTTATTTCACTAAAAAGCCTTAAATCATTTAACTATAATCAAATCCAAATAGTATCTGCTTTACGTTTAAAAAAACCAGAGGAATACAAAGAAATTTACAAGACAATAAGTAATATATAAATAACACCTTTTCTAAGAAGGAAACAAAAATTTAAGTTTTGACTAGGAAATGGGAAATATTAAAATTTTTGATATTAACATTAGAAACACCAAAGTACAAACACTGGTAATGATCTATAAAAAGGAATGATTTATATGGAAACCACAAAGTTCCTAAATCTTAAAATATATATATATATCAATATATATGTATATAACAATTTTGTTAGTTACACCTTTGGTATAATGTCACTGGAAATCAATGAATAAAGATCTGGATGACTAACCTGACACACATTTCTTTAAAAAATTATATAATATAAAAATGAATAACAGCTCTCATGAATGAGCCTTCAAGAGTAATAAATCTATATAGAGTATAGCAATAATACTTATGACACATTCCAACTGTATATATCTGCAACAGTTAATATTTTACAGGTCATGGTTACAAATGTAAGTGCTGTTAGAAGTGAAAATCAAGTCAAGAGAAAAATTACTAATGCTGGTTGTATATTTCCATATGACCTTATGAAATTTTTATAATTGAGCATTTTGTTTTAATCTGAGTGATATGCATAACATTAAAGACAAGTGAAAAGCAAGTTCAAGCTAATGAAAATTGATGAATTTCCAATTGCAATGCAAAAAAAGTTTGGAGACTTCAAAATTTACATTCGTGTATCTCATACACTAACATAAGAGTCAATATGTTTCCCTTCAATATTGCAAATAAAATGAACACTTTATATATTAAGTAGTTAATTATAACAACAGAGCTAATCAATTTAGTTCTCACAGGGTATTAAGTAATAATAATTTAAGTTCGTTTATTAATTTATAATTTTTTAAAAAACATGATTGGGTTAATTGAAAAAGATGGAGAGTATTAAAGACTAATAGTGTGTACATGTGGAAATATGGTGTAGACTAGCTTATGTGAAAGTATCTTGAGTGTTTCTAAAGGTTTAGGTCATGAATAATTATGCAGTATAATAATATGATAGGTTGGTGTGTGTATAATTCAGAAATGTTGGGCGGAAGAGACCGAGGTTCCAGAACTGAAGGGACTAAACATTATGCCAGTGTGTGCATACAGATACAGGTGAATGGCCCATGTGCATGAGGGTTCACTGTACTGTTGATGAGCCTTCTGTGCAGGTGCATAGGGGGCTAACATGACAAATTTTTAAAAAACAAAATGTATTTTCCATAGCTAACAAACCTGAGGTCTTAACAATAAGAAAATTTAAAAGCACCTAACTGGAACTGGTTAAAAAATCAGATTGTAAAGCAAGGAATCTGCGAAATCTGGTAACGTATGCGCATATTAGGTGAAAGCTGGTCAAAGACCGCCCAACCTTTCTGAACTCAAGGAAAGAGGTTCCGTTATCAGTTCAATAACTAAAAGTACTACGTGCGTTCTCGTTATCAGCAACTCATAAAAGTTTCTCTTAGTGCAAATGCTCTTTTGTTAAGCCTGTGTCCATAGTTTATTGATTTGCTCCAAAGGGAATGCAAACCATCACCTTTTATAATTGGAGACATCATTCAGTGCGAGCTGGGATGGCCATAGAACTTGGTAACGATTTAGTTAACTGGTAGTATAAGGGAGGATGAGTAGAGAAATACCCTTGACCAAACTAACTATACACTAGCTTCGTTTTCTTTGCCCCTTCACACGATTCAGTAGTCTCATAATAAAGGGTACTCTGGCCTAGGGCTGACTACTATGTTCAACCTTCTCACCAAACTGAGAAGTTAAGTGAGTCCTGACATCCCCTTATTGCATGTGCAACTGGGAGCATGACCTTTCTAAAGTCAGTTGACAGGGTTTACTTCCCACCTAATGGGTAAGTCTCCTGTTACAAGAGGCAATTGTTTGTATTACTGCATGAGCAAAAAAATAAATAAATAAATAAATTTCCTTGGTACACAAAGCATAGCATTTTATATGGTAAGCCCCATCTCAACTCCCCTGCTTAGTCCCTGCAGTCAAAGAAAATGTGGAGTTCTAAAATTGCCCCAGTTCATGCTGAAAAATATCTCCTATCATAATAGCCTCTAGTTTGTATAGCCAGGAAATATACAACTCCCTTTTTAAAATTTGGTATATTTCTCCCATTTATTTTACATTGTTATTTATCTTCCTGTTGTTTACTCCTGTTTTTTTTCTCTTTCTTACTTTATTCTTAGTTTGCTTTCTTGGTAATGAACTGCTTTCCCAATTGGGCCCCTTGTGCTTGTTGCATTCTCCTGTTCCATCTATGGTTGCAGCTTAGCTTTTAATACTAATAAAATAAGATACAAAAATAAATTTATGCTGCACATTTTGTAATAATAGTAATAAACTAAAAATAAAAAGCCAAACCTAATCTATATCCATTTCAGTGCCCTGATTTTGTTAAAACACTAATTCTCCACCTGAAGGTCTGCTTACTTTTAATGTAACTTTCATATACTAGTATATATAGTTCATAACAAACGTCCAAATTTCTAAGTTCTGAAAATCTAATGGATGGCTTTGTGCTATAAATATTTTGAGTGCATGGAACTTGTGGCAGGAGTTCAAGATACTTGAAATATGCTTGATCTTACATTTAATAATATATATTACCATAATGAATCTATGAAACCTTACTCCTACCATTATTAAAGCAGTGTAAGGAGGCCACGGAATCACTTTTCAAAAGTTTCATAACTGAAGTTACCCTAGCAGAAAAGTTTGGTGCAAGCCTATATTGGTTGGACCATGGACACTGGACTACAAAAAAATTCAGCACTTATGGTACCACACTGTCGTTCATAGATACTACTGCCTAAAACATATGATATAAATATCTTATAAATAAACCCAAAGTAATTATTTATAAAAAAAAAGTTATTCCTGTTAGAGAACAGTGCCCTAATATTTCCAGCATTACTTCTCACTACTAACTGCTGGGAGAAAACATGCAATATTGGTATTGATTACCCTTCTTATCAATCTCACAGAGGATGAAAGCCTATCACTAAGATACAATTATTTTACCTTTGAGCTGTTTCTTGGTTTTGTTGTGCATAACATACTGTAATAATATATTTTAGAATATTTAATAGCCAAATTACTTTAATCTTATGCTTTCCTGTAGAAAGTATTCTGCTCAATGGCTGTAAATGACCTTACTGTGTTAAATAAAGATGATTTCTCACAAAATACATAACCATGGATGGCTTTTGATTATTTGCTATTGGTTACAACTAGTTGTTTCACCCCACCCTAATCATGTATTACCCAAATGCCATGAATTTTAAATCCTAGTCGCAACAAATGCATCCTTCCAAATCAAAATAAATTCCTGCCGTGCATGATCAATACTCTTAATTATCTGCTACTCTCTCACTTTCTTGTGTGACTACTTCAGCATCATTATTTTTGTTTTCAATTGTCCCTGGATAACTGCTATGCTTTGCCTTTTCATTATCATTGGGTTTCACTACTTTATTCAATTTTAAGTGTTTACCTTTCAAAGCATTTTGTTGAGCTTTTTTTGTACTGCATAGTGTGTGTCATATGATATCATCTTTCAATGCATTTATCTACTTTTTATTAATTTTCATACCTAATGTGCAATACATTTTACTACTCTTAGTTCATTTGGTTTCTGTTTCTTTTATATGGATAGCTTGCTATTTTGATAACTGATTTTAATTCTTTTAATGAAGTGTGTACGTAATTACTCATGGCCACTTTTACCAGTCGAGGATTCTGCCTCCCTGTCCACAGTTCTGTATGCCTACCAAATCCAGCTTCTAAATCTATTCCTCCAGTTGGTTATCCTGTTCCACAGTCAAAACCTAGTCACTCAACCATACAGGCTCCTTCAGTTCCATTGATGACAGAAGCTGGCATTTATTTCCCTAAATAAAGTATTATTTTTGGTCTCAGGTGAATAGAACAATCCTTTGTGAATTAAAACCTTCCCCTGTAATAGAAGCAAAGAACGAAGCCACATGTTTACATATGTAAACATGCCTCGAGATGCTCCTCCTCCAGTCATCACAGGTGCCATCATGATTGCAGAGATTAGTTTTTGAATTATGAAAATTCTAAGGGCTAGCTTTGACTCTTATTAGGATAAGGTCTTGGAAGTGAGACTCGAGTGAAAAACCTTCAGAAAGCCTCCACCTTACAGGATGAAGCTACCTTGCTGAAGTGGTACAATTGGTCCGTGAAATACTTAATATGGAAATTACCTTTCTACACAATTAAGGAAACTTCAGTGGTAGAACTACATCTGGATATTGAGATTCTGTTCATCAAAACTACATTTGGATGATGAGACTCTGCTAAAGGTTATAATCCATGGCAGGCTCTGCCAAAAGTTACAATCCAAAGCAAAGTCAATTTTAGTCTTCTTGAATGATGTGCAGCTATAACAAAAGCACATTCCCCATGAGTGGAGCCCTTGTCTACGGTAAAGGAAGTGATTAAGGGTGCTTAGACATCCTTCACTCCATTAACAATAAATATAAAGGTTTTTGGGTCCTCAGCAGTGTCAGCAGTTTCCCTCTGAAGACACAAGGTCAACCTGGATGGATCTAGTCATTAGGGATAGCCTCTGTGGTCCATATTAGGGTCACATTGCTGTATACCAACTGAAGAAAGTAAAGGAACGTATTTCACAGAGCGACACGGCCGAGCCCAGAAATGATATACTAAAGAAGAGAGATGCTACTTTCAAAGACTTGCCAAGATTGCTGTCTCTAACAGACCTATGTGATTTAAGAACAACAAATAATTTGGATCAGTAGCTTTCCTGAGTCTACTGTGAATGAAATGGGAATAAAGTTGAACTTACTGAGATCTTTCCTGACTTAGAATCTCCCTTTAATTCTTCTTATGGTTCCCAGTGTTTTTTCAAAGTGGAAGGATTGCTGCAACAAAAGGGGCAAGTTGGTCCAACAGTCTACGAGTACTAAAGTTAGGTTAGGTGGAACTAAGGACTTTCCTCCCTTTGGAAAGTACATTCTCATAGACACTGGACTCTTTGAAAGCACATATGAGCTGAGCCATGGGTTGTTCAACTCAAGTGTTGGTATAATCTCTCCTTTCTAAATACAAATTCCCTTCTTAACCAGTTTATTATGGGTCTCATACTTAAAACATCAAAAGTTATTGGATGCTGATGCAGAAGTAATATTCATGCCGGTGAAAGACCCTCTTGAAGCAGACCCAACTTCCATTTCTAAATTGTCTGGGATCATTCTACCTAGGTGTGGAAAGTGTGTCAAAAGCAGACTTGGAGTAATGTTTCCAATTCACAAGAGCAGCAACTGCTATCCTCTGCGTAGTCAGTGACTAAAATTAACCAAGGCAAAAGACCCATTTTTGTTAGCTGCTGTAATAAAAACTATACTTGAGCACAATGCCTCTATTCCAGTAATAGCAAACTTTTCCTTCATTTTTCTGCAACACCAAAATAAGTTTTATCTTCCTGTGGCAAAGGGATATAGAGTAGCTTCCTCTCATCTTCATTCGGCAAGGTATGGATTTGGATGGTGATAGGCATCTCTGATCTGCTTCAAGCTTTTAATCAGTTCCTAATCATTTTACAGCTCTAGTCTCCTCAAAGGATGTCTGTAAGCTCTGTGAACCCCAAGAATTGGTCTTCGGTTTTTCATTTGCTTCACATTGTGGCTGAAATACATTCATTCAAAAGTAATGAATTTACTACAGCTCCATTTTCTGCCATTACTACTTTGCTCATCTGAGCAGTAAGGCTTTATCTAAAAAAAATTAAGAAACAGATCTCTAGCATCATGTTTATCAGAGTATATTTGGGGAGTTCTGAGAAAGGATGATCCAGATTGAAGACTAAAACCCATGAAATTCAAGCTCTGACTTTCAAACATAATTTGGACCTTAGCCAGTCTCTAGGCAGGGACATGGAAGTACCATTTAACCTTTAAAGACTTTACTTAGATGTAACTCATGAGCAATTAGGAGTGTTTTGCCAATAGGAAGGCAGTGTACCTCATGGCACTGAATACCTGCAAAAATAATCTTTGCAAATTCTTTTGTACACAAACCCTCTCTACATTAATTGCAATACCTAAAACAAAGTGGAGTGACGTAAACACAACTGTTATTAAATTATTTTGTTATAAGGCATCTGTAATAATAAAAATAAGTCTGTACACACTTAGTATTAACCACCATCATGTCAGCAGCAATATAATTTTTTTTTATAAAAGATGTCTAGACTGCTTTTGTTAAATGACTTGAAGCAGAAAACAAACCTAGAATTGCCACAAATATAGAACTTAACAGAATTACCATAACTTCAGTACAAATATAAATTAAATAGAGCTATTAAAATTCTTTCTCACTCTCCTACAATGGAGATTTGATGCAAATGTGGTAATAACTGAATTTTTATCTGAGTGGTACTGAGCTCTATATTTACTCTTCCATAAAAGTGATTGTAATCCTACCTAAGTAAGAAGCAGTTGCAACGTCATGCTTGACTAATAGCAGGTTGTAAGGATGATGGCAACACTGACAGGCAGTAACGGTGCTCTTAACACGATGGCAACAGAGACAGGTAGTAATGATGCTCTCAAATAATAAGCTGAAATGTTATATTCTTGGTGTGGTTGGTGAGCAGTAAATTTTAGTTTTGTGTTTTGGAACTTCCTGGATTTTTCACCTATATTTTCCTACAACTTTTCAAAATGGTGAAAGTCAAGGGCAAAATATACTTATCAATGTTTTACATACAGAGCCTTCTAAGCATTTTACAATACGCTTGACTTCAGCTTTTCATCTCCTTCACTCCAGCTCTGATCCATCTTACTAGAGATGGCCAGGGCACTGGATTTTTCTGCCCTCCCAGACAAATGCATATTTATGCTCTAAATAGTATTGAGAGGTAGTATGAACCAACATACATTTTTATGACGCAAAACGTTTTTTCATACTATCCCATCAATCTCAAGATTGAAGGTTCTCCTTTCCCCACAACTGGACTCTGATCTTCCTTAACACAGAAAGTGAGTGTAGTAGATAGATCTTACAAAGGTGAGTATGCACAGCGGAGATGATTTAATGTTCAGGAAGGAAGAGTTGGATGTGACTAGGAATTTCCAGTTCAAAGAAATTATGTTGAGCTGTATACATACCTCATTATTATCCTGCAAACTCCCTATGAAATTTTCAGTTCAAATAAGAAATTATGAAATTAGTATCCCACCCATAATAAATTAACTTGTCTCATTAGTTCACAAAAGAAAGTAGGTTCTGATGTTTTTTTAAAACTGTGATTTTCTAAACAGCAACACTTAACTGTAAGTCAGTGCCATTACTTCTGAACCATCAATGTGTACCTTTTAACTACTTTTGGAAACATCAATCGGTACTCCCACACTGAACATTTAACAAGATGATAATCCAGTTAAATATATCCCATTAAATTCTTGAGGTCCTCATAACTCATACTTTTACTAATATGATTCTACGGCTGTGTTATCATACTCAGTAAGATTATTCTACCATATAAGAAAGAAAATTTCATGATAACATCCAGATGAATACTGCATGTATATGAAAAAACTTTCCATTCTAGGATTGCATAGGTGACATTCCAGCATAGTAGGGGGATCTAAATGACAAGTTTTCTGAGACAATTTGCACAATAGTCTAAACTTGAATTCTATGGCACTTACAGCTGCAACCATTTACATTTGTATTAACAGTAATTATATGAGAAATAATATGAAATATAAGTGTCTCATAAGACTTACAATAAAAGGTTATAGTATTACACGTTTTCTTTATCAAAATAATTTGTTCCTTATCATTTATACACATTCCACTATCTGCATGCAATTACCTCTGCATTTATCATTTCCTTTGCAATTAATAAGTTGTCAGAATCCACTATATGATGATGCTGATATGTTCCTAATCTATAATGCAAATACATTTAATAATACAGTATTTGGGATCTTTCTCGCGCTTAATGCCACAGACAAAGCTTAGCTTTATGCAACTAAATATTCAATATGACAAATTTGTAATTAATTTGTATTTTTCATAACTAACAAACCTGAGGTCTTAACATTAGGATTTACTAGCGCCAAGCTGGAAACCGGTAGAATTAAAATTAAACTTGTGAGATCCAGGGACTATTGGCATCTTTGCCAGGTCACAGGGCATGTATTACCCAGAATGCCCTAGGCATCCCGTGACCAACCAGTTACACTTCTAACCCAGTTTAGACTGCTAGAGGGGTGGTTCAAGGTGGGCCTTTAACTGTTAAGACCTCAGGTTTGTTAGTTATGAAAAATACAAATTAGTTACAAATTTGTCATTTGTTCATATACGAAACAAACCTTCGGTCTTAACATTAGGATAGACTTACTTAATGAAGGGAGGTAAGTCTCTATAACTGACTGGGAGTTTGCCACCTTTATACACTTCCGAATGAGTTTGCCACCTTTATCCATTTCCGAATATTAGGAGTATTCCAAGAGAATGGACTATAAACCCTTGAACCAAAGATATAAGAGAATCTATTGGTTTCCCTCACTGGGTGCTGGTACCATGCCATGGTTTATACACTATGGAAAATAGAGAACCTTCCATTCTCATACACCACTCTTGTCCCTTGTATCTGGATCTACTATCACCCCTCTCTTCCCTGTTACTGAGAGGAGTGTGTTGGTACTGAAAAGTATACTATACTATAAAATAATTGTACAGTATGGCTGACCACCTCACCTGCATCAAGTCCGTTCCAGCTTATGATGGTACTCTCCTTCATACTGCCCGTAGGTAAAGGAGAAGAAAGAAAGTAGTAAAGAAAAAAGACCAGTCATCCCATTCATTCTACTTTCATATCTTCATCTTAGACTAGACACAAACTGACCTGCCAGGGGTACTGGATGAGCTATACCACTTGCTGGGCTGCCACCACTGGACCCAAGGAAAAAGTGTCCAAGGATCTATGGGCAACGTCTTTTAAATAAAAGGAAGTGAAAGTTGTTTAGCGTTTCCAAACACCAGCTTTCAGAATTCTCTCCACAGACATATTCTCTACTCTCTGGTCTGTCGGGAATACTTTGGCTTTTATTGTGTTTATAACCATTCCCTAATACACCAGCCGTTGACTCCGTTGACTTGGATCCAACTGCAACTTCTCCTGATTTATCACAATACCTAAGCTGTAACAAAACTGCAGAAGGGTCGCCCTGTCCCGAAGTAATTTCTCTCTGGACTTTGCTATCACCAGCCAATCGTCTAGATATCTTATTAGCCTGATCCCCTGAGCATGCGCCCATGTCGACACAAGTGAACACTTGTAAAAACTTGAGGAGACATTGTCAATCCGAAGCACAGGACTTTGAACTCGAAAACTTTCTCTGCAAGACTAAAGCAGAGAAATTTCCTGGAAGACTGATGGACTGGGATCTGAAAGTATGCGTCCTTCAAGTCAATTGTCAGCATAAAGTCCTTGATCCTGACTGCTTGTAGAACCGTCTTTGGAGTTTCCATTTTGAATCTGGTTTTTCTTATAAGCAGTCAATGTTGAAAGGTCTATTACTGTCCTCCAGTCCCCGTTGGCTTTGGGGACAAGGAAAATCCTGCTGTAAAACCCCTTAGACGGAATGGATACTTTTTCCACAGCCCTTTTTCCATCATCTTCTTCACTTCCTCTTGCAGAATGAAAGCCTCCTGAGGTTCCTGAGCATAAGCGAGGTGAGGTAATGGCTGTTCTGTCAGGGGTGGGGTTACTTCGAAAGGAATCAAATACCCACCCCAGAGAACATCCACCACCCACTGCTCTGCTTCCAGTTCCTGCCACACCTTCCAGTGATTTGCCAGGCAACCCCCCACTGGTGTGGCTGAGAGATGAGAGGCGCCCATCCTATCGTCTTGAGCCTCTCCCTCTTCCCCTAATCCACCTTCCTCTGTTATTTCTATTGTGAAAGGGCCGATGAGCTAACTTCTTTGGGGAAGAGGGTCTTGTTGCTCTATTAGGGATGTTATGTCTCACTGGTTTCTTTCGAGGTATTTGCTGCTGCCTTACCTCCATAGGGTTAGCTTGACTGTTAGATGTTTTTCTAACTGCCTGCTGTACCAATCTATCTTTGGTGTCCATCCTTCTTCTATCTCTAGCCTCTTCCAGTATGGCCTCTGGCAACAGCAATTGCGACTCTAAGATATCCCCATTCCTCATTACTAGCAGGGATCCAAATCAACAGTGCAACTTAGTCTAGCCAAAGCTGCATCTCTCCTCATTAACAGGATATTTGCCCAAACATTGGCACTTAAATTTGTCAAGTACGCAATTGCTTTGGAACCTGATTGTAGTAATCTAATGAACATTGATTCATCCACTACTTTTCATGCCACTTCAGAGGATGCAATTTTTGCCACTGCTGTTGACCAAAGATCCAACAAAGAAGCAGTCTGAAAGACAGAAGAAGCCGTTGCTTCTAACGTAGCAGCCTCTTGGCAAGTCATCGAAGGGTATTCCATTTTAACCTGATCTAAGGTTAATCCAGGCCTTAACCTTACCACATTTGGGTTAATTTGTCTAGATAGCAAAGGAACCGTTGGTGTCGTATAATATTTCCTGTTTCATCATTGGAGGAGGGATAAACTTGAACGATCTATTTGATCTTAAGGAATTATCCCTTCCCGCAGTCTGTGCGTTTACGTTGTAAAATGGACTCCGCATGACTTGAACAAGGCAATTCATACGACAACTTGGTATCCTTTTTCAAACCAAACACCATGTCAATCCCTGGAGGAAGCATACTGGAAGGTGTTTCCATGCTCCCCGAAAGGTTATTGAATTAACGAATCAAATCAATTACCTCCACATATGAAGCCAGAAACTCTTGTTTTCTCCTTCCTCTGGTTCTTGCGTACTGTACTCAGCCACAGGAGACGCTATCTCACTCCTATCCTCTGACAAATGTCCAGGTGCTTCGTGGCCATCTGCCCCTACGGACACGGCCTCTTTGATCTCTGATGGCCGCAGACGGCTCGATCCCGAATAGTCAGCTGGAGAACGAGACAGCCTCACTCCTTTTCTGCTTGCCGATCTAGAGCGAGAATCTCGCCTATACCTCCAAGATGAAGGCTCTCTCGAAACCGAGCTAACTTCCTCTCTATGATGATTGATATCGTCTCCAACGACTGTCTGAGAATTCAGCCTTGATCCCTCATTTAGGCGGACAACGCCTTCCACCAACGTATCAGACGAGGTTGCCAACTCTCTATTCTTCGTTCTTTTAATTGGAGCCTTTTCATCCTTTCTCCGTATTTCAAACGGTCTTAAAGGCGAAACTGGTATCTGTGCTCTATTCTTTGCTGCACTTTTCGCCCCCAACGTTGAATTCACCAACGGCATTGTAGTCTCTCTTAGACTCTTTGTGGTCTCTACTGGCAACTCCGCGTCGGCCACTAGCCCAGCGACCGTCGACGCTCTCGCACGTTCGGACTCTTGTAAATGGCTTTGTCCGCTAGCTTTGAGCTTACCAGCCACTGACTTCTTGACTTTCCTGCTGATTGGGATGTGACAGTCCTGGCCCGAAGATGAAGAAGAATTCACTCTTCTCCTCTTGGCCCGAGGATCAGTCACGAAATCCCGTATCCTCCAATGCTTGACCGGTACACGCAGTGACATCATCGAACTTAGCGATGATGCCAAGCTAGAGGAAGAAGACGAAGAAGACGACAAATCACGCCTTTTCTTTTGGTCTTTCTTAGCAATTTTCTGCTCTAGATCCTGTAATTTCTTCATTACTGTGTGTGTACCACTGAGTCAGAAAGCGTATTTGGTTCCGGAGGCAGCGAAGTAGATCGAGAAGCAGTAGGCTGTGACGTCATCGCATCTGCCATGTTGGCGTGTGACGCCGGTTGTGACGTCACCAATCTTGTAAGGAGAGATTGGGCGGCGGCTGCTGACATCCCTGCGTTTGCAGCAAAACTACCTCCAACATTCTGCATCGGTGTAAACATTGAAGCTGTTGGCGTAGTCGCGGCATTATTTCCCATAAAGTGCAAGCCAGGGGGTTGAGGAACATTCAGCGCTGCTGGACTCTGCTGGAATCGTGACGCCATATAATGCAACAGCAAACCCTCTAAGGTTGGTATGCCTGGTAGGCCTAGCGCTGCCCACGTACCTTCCATCCTCTGTGCGTCGGGAGCCGGCACCTGGAACAAAGATGGCAATGCTCCCCCCCTCCCTGCTCGGAACAACGGAGCGTAAATATTATGCATAAAATAACCCAAAACCCCTCCTAGAGTTTCCTATAACAAATCGCTAGGAGAAACCGAAGGGGTATGGGACAAATCAAAAGCAGGTGGCGAAACATATGGAGCAGTCTGGTGTATTGCCGATACAAAAGAAGCCGGCAACGCTTGGTCATCCAAAGATGGCGCCATCTCTTTCTTTTGTACTGGCCTTTCTCATAAAACTTCCTCCACTGTTCCATCGACCAACCGCAACAAACTGAACAAGGATTAGTAATTGTACATGCATTTTCTCTGCACCTACTACATGTTAGATGAGGATCCGTCAACACCGAAGTTAGGAATCTTGAACATGGAAAGCCACTGACTCCAGGGCATTTCCTTTGTCTTCTCTTCGAAACGGAAGAAGATCCCGATGGTGAAGCAAAAAACTCTGTCTTACCACGTACACACTCCTACAGATCACACCCACACTTAGTACACTCAGAGAAAGAAAATTAACAAGAAAACTGAAAGTGAAATGGATAAAAAACCGGCAAACTAAAACTGGCTTTAAAACAGATAGACAGTAAACATGTCGCATCTTAAAGGCAGTAGAAAAATAACTGGTGGGTCACAGGACGCCTAGGGCATTCTGGGTAATACATGCCCCGTGACCTGGTATAGATGCCAATAGTCCCTGGATCTCACAAGTTTAATTTTAATTCTACCGGTTTCCAGCTTGGCGCTAGTAAATTCTCATGTTAAGACCGAAGGTTTGTTTTGTATATGAACAATTTATTTTTTCTTATTCCCTGTCAAATTTTAAATCTTCCTGAACAACTTTTTTTTAATCATTAACCAAAGTAAGTGCCTAAAAACGAAGCATAAGAAGGCCAAAGTTTTATATCTATTTCTGGCTTCTTAAGCATCAACGATTCCCAAATAATAATGAATTTGTTTTTCATAAATAGCAATATTTTTCAAAACATGCTTTGGTTCTGCGAACACTTCTCACAATGTTAGCTCGCTTTAAGTAATACAATACTGTACATAACCTTAACTTAAAATTAACACTATACGAAGCCTAAGGCTAGCTTGGAATTGAACCATAACGTAGTCTTAATACAGCATCTGCATCACATATATATTTACCTGGAAAAAAGAAAGAACTAAGATAAAATAATCCAGCTTGTGCATCACACATATGACAAATTTTTAAAGTGATTTGTATTTTTCCCAGACATATGCCTTTCATATAAGGAGTACCCTTCAGTGCATGTGCTGGACTGGCTGTGTACTGACAAACAAGGGGGGCACCCAGTACTGACAAACAAGGAGAATACCCAAGCGGATATAGGGAAGAGAGGCTGATCAGTCTCTTTACTAAGAGACAAAAGGTCTACTTACTACTGTGTGCGGCCACTGAGGAGCCACCAGTGCCATATGAAGACCCCGGGTGATGAAGACCTTGTTTATTACCTGGCAGAGGAGCCTGAACACAGGAAAAATGTATTATGTCCACATTGTTCAACTAATATTGGAAATTGTCCTTCCATGCTGCCCATGGGTATGGATTGGGAAGCAGAAGAGGGAGCTTTCAGTTCAGCCTAGTAGCAAACAGACCAACTATTAGTGGGGCCTATACATCACAGAGTTTCTCTGCTACTGCTAGGTGTTCACCCTCGCAGCATTGATGATTCTACTTACCTTCCCTAGGGACAAAGGGTCAACAACAAAGAAGAAAACAACACAAAAAAAAGCAAAGCACAATTCTCACAGGCACACGGGGAATAATCGTTTAACACAAATCAGCACTGAAAAGTTCAAATAACACCCAAAACACACAAAAAGACAGAGCACAATGGGTACTCGGTCAGCACACAAACAATGAGACTAACTACTACAGAGGGAAAAATAATGGGTAGCATAGCACTGGTTGGTGAGACTAGGCATCATCTCCTACACCCCCACCTGAGTACCCTCCTTGTTAGTCCATATACAGTCCAGAGCATGTACTGAAGGATACTCCATATATGAAAAGCATAGTAGTATTCGTATCCCCACTGGAACAAATATATTTACGTCATGGGGTAATCATAAAATTTATCATATCTTCCTTTCACAAAAAGCAATAGTAAAATCCTTGTCTCAAAATGACAAATTTTGTAAGGCAATTTGTAATTTTTATAGCTACAAACTTGAGGTCTTAACAATAGGATAATTTCTAGCGCATAGCTGGATCTGGTTAAAAAGCAGATGAAAGCAAGGAATCTTGTGATCTGGCAACGCATGATAGCTCGGGTGAGAGTGGTCAAGGACCATGCCGCTACGCCAGTCTTTCCCAACTCAGGACGACTTACCACAAACAGAGGGGTGGCTAGAGGCCGGCAGCATAATGTTAAGACCTCAGGTTTGTAGCTATGAAAAATACAAATTGTCTTAGAAAATTTGTCATTTGTTCATATGCCAACAAATCTTTGGTCTTAACAATAGGATAGACTCATACTTGGAGGGAGGTACAAGACATCCTAGACCAGCTGGGGGCCTACCCACCAGTCCAGCTCCCAGAAGAAATGATACCTGGTGAGGGACTGAAGCCCGTTGAGAAGCTAGATAAATTGATATCTAACCACTCAGAACCTGAGTGACGTACAAAGATATATGGGAGAACCATTGTATAGGGAACCAAAGAGAAACTTTGACTGTCCAATAACAAACCAAGACACCAGGGTTTGTATTACTCCCAACACCTCCTTACCAAGGAGTGGAGCATATGCTACCAAATAGCTGGTAAGATATTTGTATATTACACGACCACACTATCAGTATGACTACCTTACTCGCCTGCATCAAACCAGTCCAGCGAATGACGTGTCCATTCCTTAAACCACCCGAAGGAAGAAGGAAAGGTACAAGAGAAAGGAGACCAGCCAACTCACTCATTCTCTCATCCACACAATCATCTTAGGTAAGATACAAAAGTGCCCTGTTAAGGGCAACTATGAGTTACACAACCTGTTGGGCAGCCACCACAGGACCCAGGGAAATTGTGTCCGCAGATCTATGGGCAACATCTTTAAGATAGGAGGAGGTGAATGTGGACTGGCATTACCAAGTACCAGTGCTCAGCAATCTATGTACAGCCAAGTTCTTTTTGAATGCTAGAGAGAGACCAATACTCCTAATGTCATGCGCTCTAGCCTGCACATACGTGGTGGTGGAATCATTAAGTCAAGTATGCCTGTCTGATGGCTTCCCATATCCAAAAAGAGATAGTATTCTTAGACTTCTCTTTCTTTGTACAGCCTCTGCTAACAAAAAGTCTGTGGCAGCCTGGTCTAAGGTGCCGAGTCCTTTTAAGATAGCAACGCAGGGCCCGGACAGGGTACAACAAATGCTCTTGAGCATCACCACCCACAAATTCATTCAGTGATGGAATGGAAAACGAAGTGAACCTGTCATCATGCACAGGGATTTTGGGTCTTGGCCATGAATTAGGGGACAAATTCGAAGGACATCGAACCCCAACCCCTGGTGTGCTTCACCTCATAGCTCAGACCGTGGAGCTCTCCTGCCCTCTTGGAAGATACCAAGGCCAGAAGGAAAACTGTCTTGAGCGTCAGGTTCCTGTCAGATGAGCGACACAAGGGCTCATATGGATGTTTAGTGAAGCTCTTAAGAACCAAGGAAAAATCCCACATCGGAGGCTTGAGCTCCCTAGGAGAACTCGACTGCTCAAACCCCTTAACTAGCAGGGAAAGTTCTCAGGAAGAGGAGATGTCGATACCTTTAAGGCGTAACACCAAACTCAGGGCCGCCCTGTAGCCTCTAATGGCAGAAACGGACAAACATGGAGAAAAACCCCATTTACAGTAGATCGCCCATTTGCCTTGGTAAACCGCGGAGGTCGACTTTCTAAGACTGCTGAACATATGCCCAGCTGTTCTCTGAGAAAGCCTCTCGCTTGGAGGAGATACTTGATAGCCTCCAACTGTGAAGAGACGGATTCTACTGACTGGTGGAACCTTTCCACATGGGGCTGACACAGGAGATGTTGCCATGGGGGATTCTCCCTTGGAACCTCTGATGACAACGACAGCAGATCTGGGAACCATTCCACCTGAGGCCACAGAGGGGCTACCAAAGTCATCCTGAGACCCTGTGATCTCATTAGCCTGTTCAGAACCTCACATATCAAACAAAATGGAGGGAAGGCATATACCTCCAGGTTGTCCCAGGAATGTTGGAATGCATCCTCTGCCATTGCTAAAGGATCTGGAACCACTGAACAGAATATCTCCAACTTCAACAATAGTCAAAGGGATGTTCCCCAAAAAATAAGGAAAACTAAGATGAAATAGACCACTCTGTGCCTAGGATATGATCCCAGCGACTGAGTTTGTCTGCAACCACATTCTGTTTGCCTGGGATATACCTGGCTGAGAGCCCTACCGAATTGCTGACCGCTCACTGGTGAAGCTCGACGGTCAAGGCGTGAAGTTGACATAAAACAAGGCCTCTCTGTTTGTTCACATAGGCTACCACCATGGTGTTGTCTGACATGAGAACGACAGAATGACCTTCTGCCTTCCCCAGAAACTTCTTCAGACCCAGGAAGGCTGCCTTCAACTCCAAGATGTTGATATGTTGCTGCTTGTCCTCCATACTCCAAATGCCTGAAGTGATGAGGCCGCCTAAATGAGCCTCCCAACCTGCGAGGGAGGCATCCGAGAACAGAAGGAGTCCGGTGGAAGAGAACGCAGAGGGACACCCTTCAACAGATTCTGGCCGTCCAACCACCAACGTAGGTCTTCTCTCACTTCCAGAGACAGAGGAACCACTAACAGGGAAGAGTCCCCCGCCGGAGACCAGAATTCTCCCAGTCTCCATTGCAGAGACCGAAGATGAAGAAACCCATGAGGGACCAGCTTCTCCAGGGAAGACAACACCCCCAGAAGAACCTGCCACTGATGAGCTAACTGATGCCACTGATGAGCTGACTGATGTGATTCTGACAGGAACTTCTTCGATCTCTGATCCGACGGGAAAACTTTTGCCAATGTCGTATCGATGACCATGCCCAGGTAGAGAATCCTTTGCTTGGGTACGAGGTTCAACTTTTCCTGGTTGACTAATATGCCCAGTTCCAGACAGGACCAAAGTAGACGATCCGTCCTGCAGCAGCTTTTCCCTGGAAACTGCCAAGACTAACCAATCGTCGAGGTACCTCAGCAAACGGATCCCCTGAGCATGGGTCCAACTTGAGACGAGAGAGAAGACCCTTGTGAACACTTGAGGGGCTGTCGTCAGCCCGAAGCACGAGACTGAACTCGAAGACCTTGTCCCCAAGAGATAAGCGAAGGAACTTCCTGGACGTCAGATGAATAGGGATTTGGAAGTATGCGTCCCTGAAGTATATCGACAGCATGAAGCCACATACCCTCATGGCTGCCAACACCGAGCATGGGGTCTCCACCTTGAACCGTGTCTTCCCGATAAAGTGATTCAAGGAGGATAAGTTGATCACAGGCCTCCATCCTCCCAACGCCTTGTACACCAAGAAGATGTGACTGTAAAACCCCGGGGACGGACGCACTACTTCCTCTATCGCATCCTTGTCCAGCATTTTCTGCACTTCCTCCCGACGAGCCAAGAACTTCAGAGAATCTGGAGGATATGCCTTCCTGAGCTGCAGCTTGTCTGACAGAGGAGGAGTTGAATGGCAGTGGGTATCCCACCCGAAGGACATCTACCATCCACTTCTCCGCCCCATAACTCTGCCACTTGGCCCAATGGCCTGCCAGGCACCCCCTCCACCTGTGGCGCAGGAGAGGGAGAGGCGCCTAACCTACCTCTGGCCCTTGTGTCCCTTCTTGGCTTAAAGGAACGCGAGCGAAAGGGGCGTTGATCTTCTGACTTAGGCTGAGTCGAACAGGAAGGGCTTGCCGAACTCGAAGTCCTCAACGGCTTACCAAGCGACGATCTCCTTGACTGCTGCTGGGCAGCGGGAGGAGGAGGAGCCGGATGTCTCTGAGGAAGAGACTCCAACTTAGACACGACCTGGTGCACCAGTCTGTCTTTAGTGTCAGCCTGGTGCCGGTCTATCACATTCTTGAGCTCTGTCCTAGGAAATAAATATTGGGAATCCAACAGATCTCCGTTCCTCAATGCCAGCAAGGACTCCGTGTCGAGTGATATCTCCCTCCTAGACAAAGCCGCGTCTCCTCTAATCAGAAGAAGGTTAGCCCATAAATTAGCACTAAGGTGAGCCAAATATGAAAACGCCTTGCTCCTGGACTGCAACAGACTGGCAAGCGAGGATGCACTCACCAACCCTTCCAGGGAACTGTCAGAAGCTATCTTGGCAATAACCACAGACCAGAAGTCCAGCCAAGAAACCGTCTGCAACATGAAGGCCACTGTAGATTCCAATGCTGACGCATCTTGCGGAGACAAGGACAGAGCCACCGACCTCACCTGCTCCAAAGTCAATCCTGGCTTCAGGCGAATGACGTCTGGGTTAAGATGGCGCGACACCAAAAAAGCAGAGCTCGTAGCATAGTACTTCTTATGTCTTGTGAGAGGTGGGGGTAGTAGCTTGGTAGAGCCCCTAGAGCGAAGCGAACCGTCCTGGTCTGAAACAGAGGCGTTAACCTTCTGCAAGACCGACTGAACGTGCCCAGACAAAGGAAACTGAAGAGATGATTTGGGGTCCTGAGTAGCTCCCACTAAGGCTTCCAAGCAAGGAGTGTAAGACGACCGAGCTTGAGTCCTACTTTCCAAATTGTTAAACCCACGAATGAGATCAACTTCCATAAAGGAAGACAAAAACTCTTGCATGTCTCCCTCCTCCTGCTCCAGCAACGGAGACCGACGATGAGAAGGGTGTGCAGGCTCCTCTAAGGCACCTTCCCCACTAAAATTAACGGAAGGGTTAGCAGCCAAACAGCCCGAAACCCCAACTAACCTGTCTGGGGTGGGTCCATGCGTCGGCTTCTGAGATGAACTAGGAACATCACTTATCCCAACAAATGACTCATTAACATGTCCGTGAATGGTCACGGGCGTGGCAGACTCACGAACGTGAGATGGGGGGGAATCCTGAACACTCGAGACCGAAGGAGAATCCCCCAGAGTCAAACTCTTGGAAGCACCAGTGAAAGAGGCAGGCAAACACTCCTGCTGCACCAACTCCGCGCTGACTATCTTCGACCTCTTGACAGGTGCCTTGAGATCCTTACAGCGACGAATAGGCCTTGGAGAAGAAGGAGCACTTACATCATGTGCAGGGGCAGGGGAGGTTGCAACATGCTCGCAACGTGCATGGATGAGGGAGGTTGCAACACACTGGCAATGTGCACAGACGTGTGTGTGTGTGTGTGTGTGTGAAACGCCCGTGATTCGAAGCAGAGGACAAAGCATCCCCTGCAGATTGCACTAACACTGCCCGAAACACCAACACTCTCGGGAACACGTTCGCATTGTTCCTCCCTTGTAGGAGAAGAAAGGGCAAAGTCCGTAGCCTTCCAATACTTGATGAGCCAACAGGGCGTAGAGGGGGAAAAGGGAGAGGGAGACAGCATTGGTTTCTAATGCAAACTCTTTTCAGGAGGCGGGGATGAAGCAACACGTTTCCTACCAGTCCTCCCAACCGATAAGGCAGCCAACTTGACATCCAAAACAGAGTCCAACCTCTGAAGCACTGCCTGGCATATAACCTCAGACTCATGTGCCAGAGAAGGCTCTGATGACAAGGAAGGGAGATGAAGGAAACTGGGTAGCAGGGATGATGCCACGGCTGAGAGAGGCAGATCAGAGGAGACGACTGGGAGAGACGTCATCGATGGGAGTGACGTCACAAGTGGTGGTGACGTCACGGCTTCCCCTCGATGCGAGGGGGAAGGGGGAATCAGACACCACTGGCGGAAGAATACACAAAGACGGATCCTGTGACGTCATCAACGGGGTTGACGCCATGGCGTCTCTCCGACTCAAAGAAGTGGCACCAGTTACTGGCAGAGCAATACAAGACGGCCAACCTTGGCTACCTACAAAGACAAGGCCGGGAGGAGGGGGAATGGACTGGCAAGTCCAGGGTGGGGGGGGGGGGGGTGCGAGCCTCCACAAATGCACTAGCAACCCCTCCAAGGACGGGGGACCCCCTACCGCGAGTGTCTTCCAAATCGCCACCATTTTGGACGCCTCCAACTCTGGAAGAAAAGAGATTGATGAAAAAGCCTCACCCTTCTTGGGAATCAAATTAACTCCCGAATAAGAAGGGGTAACATTACAAACATCAACCTGGTGACCTCCCGATACTTCCAGCGACGAATCAATGGAAGAAAAGGAAGGAGACACAGGAACAATGCTACTACGGGGGTTGACTACTGCAGGAGATGAAGCATCGGGAAGAGGCAAAAAACCCTCCCAAGTATGAAGAGACGAAACCCTCTGATGTTCTCTCTTGCCATAAAACAACTTCCACTGCTCTTTAGGCCATGCCCGGCATTCTGTGCAAGGATTCATTATAGTACAAAAATTGGAACGACACCTACTGCACATGATGTGGGGGTCAGTCGCCGCTGAGGCCAAAAAACGAGAACACAGAAAACCTGAAACTCCGGAGCACATATGCTAATGGGGCCGAGAAGGGAGCAGAGGAAGCCATAATATCAGCCAAACACACACCCACTAAACACAAGCAAAACAGGCAAAGAACCAGGAAAAGGCCAAGAGAGGTTAACATAACTCTCGCCCCGGCAGTCAAAGAAAGACTGGCGTAGCGGTGTGGTCCTTGACCACTCCTCACCCTAGCTATGCATGCATTGCCAGATATCACAAGATTCCTTGCTTTCATCTGCTTTTTAACAGGATCCAGCTTGGCGCTAGAAATGATCCAATTGTCAAGACCGAAGGTTTGTTTGCGTATGAACAATGGCAATTGTGTGTACGTACTCATAAAACAGATTTCCAAGAAAATAAACTTGCAAATTTCAAATGTTATACGTACATGGAAAAAATATACTATATATATATATCGATATAAGCATGTTCTCCTAAAACTTACTGTGTTTCTGCTAACCTAAAAATAGAATTCTCTACCTGATACTTAGTGGACTTTGATGAGCCAAAAGAGAATGATTCTTTAACTTGTAATTCAATTGATGATCAACTCTTACCTGAAACAAATCTCTTTTTAACAAGTGAAACTCTATAGCCAGTGCCAGCAAGAGCAAAATCTAAGCCTGACATAGTAGTTCCCTCACAATTGAATTGAGCAGAAACAGTTGCTGGTGTAGATGGACCTGCAGCTACCTCAAACTTTGCCCTCAGAGATCCTACACCAGCACTTGCTGAATGCTGTGACAATTCAGTCAGTTTCCAAACAGCACGCTGTTGGTCCTTGAGCCTGAAAAAGTGTCATAGGAAACTATCATAATATGTATGTTACCACAGTTGAACTTATTGATAATGTAAAATTTCTAGTTTTCAATAACAATATGTAGTTACTCAAACATACATCATTAACAATAAAACGTTAAGTAATAAATCTAGCAAACTGCTGTTTCACAGTATTCATCATTTAAAGATTAATATCTAAAAGATCAATCTGCTGGGAGTAAGAGGATCTAAATTAAAGGTAGATTGTTCAGAAACTCTTGGCACTCCTGAGTGAAGTAGAACTGACATTTTGATTGCGCAGTAGCTAAGATCAGGAAAAAAAAGAAACCTTAAAATGTGGTGTAGTTAGTCTGTTAACACTGGCATGTAGGTGCAGGATTCCATAAAGGCTAGGCTAGGAAGATTAGAAATTTACATTCAGTATGTTAGGCATAGATAAGTAGTATGTGACATAAGTATTGTATTCAACAGTATGTATTTATTAAGTATGTAATGGTAAAACTATGAACATTTTTCATATGATAAATAGATAGAAAGGACAAAAGAGAAGTAATGTAAATATGAATGTGCAATCATTAAGCCTTGACTAGGTCACTTTTTCCAAAGAATTGATTAAACTAGTTTTATACATCATAATCATGCCTTTCTGTTGATCTGAAATTGGAATAACTTAAACTATATATGTATAATACTGAGGTAATTAAGGCTCATTCTAGTTTAAACCAATATTTTATAGGCAACTGGTTGGCTCTGCATTCTTTCTAAACTGACACCCAGTTGGTCCTCCTAATCCCAGATTATTGGACTTTCACTATATAATCTTTTGATGCAGTCCAAACTTTTAACCATAAAGTCAGTTTATGTTTCCATCATAACAACGTCAATCTGCTTCTACTTCTGCACTCATGCAGCTGTCAACTTTACTTTTGGCATCTTAAATGTCTTATTTGGCAACTTCAATTTTTAGCTTTGGCAAAGTTCCAGCAGTTTCTTCATTATTATTTTTTTATCCTAGGCTATACTTCATCTTTACAACCTAAAAACCAATTTTTTCAGTTCCTACAAGGTCACTTAGTCTCATCCTATTAGTATCATATCTTTTTATGGCACTTCTGACACTGCATCTGTTAGCCTTTAAATTCTTATTACAAATAGGAAAATTTGGTGGGCAGAGTTAAATACATTTGTTGTTCTCAATTTATCATATGCTTTCAGATTTTTCTTGAAAAAATAACATTAGCAGTTAAAAAATTTGAAATATGAAACAATGTATGACTATAGTTTTCTTTATCTCTTTACCTAAAATCACATCTTTCAAAAGAAAGCTCCTTAAACTTTTACCTTACAAACATTTAATGTTGCCAATTCTGACCTCCATATAAATTAGGAAGTATTCATATCAAGTATTGAAAGGCAAAAATTACCAGTCTTTTTATCACAGTTTTCAATGGAATGCCTGACAGGCAGTTAGCCATTCATACACATACACACAAATTTGCAATAACAATAGGTAGTTACTCAAACATACATCATTAACAATAACAATGACTTCACTGAGAGATAATCAAGGAGAGAAGTGTGTGATACACACCAGGATTTTATCATCACTTAGTAGGGCTTCTTGCAAAGTTAGTGTTATATCCTTTTAAACTTGTGAGCATCACCATCCATACATTATCTAGAAGACTGTCTCACGGTATGATAAAATAATAAAAGTACATCCTAAACACAATATTCTGCTATTCATGTTAAACTAAAGAGATAACTGCAGACTGATGTACTGTAAATAAATTTAGTGTATACTGAATAACAAGTGAAGCACAAATAACACAAGAAATATGAAATAGTACTAATTAAAACACAATAATCTGGCAGAGCATTTGAAAGAGTGCTTGAGTTACCAAAGAAATCAAGAAAACAAGTAGAATTGGACTTAAGACCAGGTAGTGGATTAAAAGCTGGAGTTTTACAGAGCCCATAATATTCCCTACCACATATACTCGTCATATCTAGGAAGACTTTTATACACAAAAATTAATGAGAGTGAAAACAAAATCACTTATGGACTAAATCTCCAGAATGACAAGTGAAGATTGCTATTTGCAAATTATGAATTCTTTATCCACCATAATGTCTGTTTTTACAAAGTTACTATTGGCAGAGGTTGGCAATCTCTAAGTACTCTTGTGTTACGAAATTTCTGAAAAAGTAAAGGCATGCCCTACACCTCCTAAACCCATGCTATCACTTTCTCCTGGGAACAAACAACCTGAAGGTGGCTCACAAAATAGGGAGGGGGTTTAATCTCATCAACAGCTCATTTTCTACATCGTATATTATGGAGAACATTGAAAAAACCCTGTTTAGTAAAAGGAAGAACCTTAATAATTACTTTTTCATACTTCCATCTAATAAATTATATTGTAATTTTTACGGAATCTAATATCTCAGAAAATTTATATTTAGAACAGTAAGCTTAACAAAATCTAGTTGTGGAGTTTTCATGAAAAATCTGGTAAAATACACTAACCTAGTATAAACATGCAAAAGAGATGAAACAATTTATGCAAACTATACATTCCTGAAGGCCACCCCTCACCCCCTGCAAAAAAGAAAAATTATGACCTAAGACTTTGAACTCTTACCACTGGCCAGAAGGTTTGGACTGCATATTCTTAACAACACCATCCACAGGTACTGTGATGTTTACATTAAGCAATGCACAGGGAGTGGTAATAGCATAAGGGTTGTATTTGTAATCAATCCGCAAATCTGTATGGCCATCTTCACATTTCCAATAGGTCACTAACTGTAGTGGTGAAGACTGAGCACCATTCAAAGAAGATACCTGTTCATAAATGCAAAACATGGTATATGTTAACATCATCATTTCCATTTCAAGTCAGAAGAATGAACTTACATTAATAAAACACTGCCTGAGGTCTATTACTTTGATATTTTAGAGGCAATAAAATCTAAGACTTATTTATTAGCTACTAGTAATTCTAGTGATGTGAGGAACTGCACTTTCACCTAGGTTGCTTTGTTCTTAATGGGCACAAAAACATCACTTACATATCTTTTACATAATTTAACAGAACACAAATTTTAAAGACAAGCCTCACAGTAAGAAAAAAAAAGAGGTAAATACACCTTTTTTTCTTGGGTGTAAATCTTGGTGCATATATGGTTAAAAATATACTTAAATCTTTAAGAATAGGATTATTGTCCTCATTGTCTGACAGTGGGGAAAATAGTCCTTGCAATTAAGGATTACAAGTGTATATTTTTAACAATACTCATACAGAAATTTTCTCTCATTTTATCCTCATATTTCAAGAATGTGATTTTTCTCCATAGTCTTCAATAATAATAATAATAATAATATTAACATAACAATAATATTAACAAAGCCACTTCCTAAATACAGTAGGGTCTTGGTTTGTGTCATAGATCCATTCCTATGGCAAGGACGTAACCCGATTTTGTCCGTAAGTTGAGATTTAAGCATACATAATGACGGGAATCGGTAAAAATAAAAAAATACATAAAAGAAAACAATTCCTGAGAAGTTTCATACCGTACAAGGGTAAATATTCCAACATTTATTGTACAGTAAATAAAAAAACAATTCCTTACCAGAGGAAGACCCACATCCATGGTCAGTTTCCTGTAACGTGACTGATGTATGTGCCTGGTGGTAATCCATCAAGTCTACTCTGATACAGAGTATGTTTTCACTTATCAGATCGGAGTTCTTATGTGCCCCATCCAGTTAACTGCTCCTGATTCATCTGAAGATTACTCAGTGTGAAGTGATATTCACATGACTAACCACCAGTCCAATGTACTATATCACCATACATGTAATTACAGAGGGACTTCCCTCTGTTCTGACAACCTCTCCACCAGATCATTGTCTACTGACAGAATGCCTTTATTGGACAGAAACCTCCACTATACAGGCAGTCACGGCCAAAGAGTCATTCTGTATATGTGAGCTAACGACCTTTGGAGTCGTGTTACGCCCGAGGTGACACTACACCCAAAATCTTGAAACTATTAGTTCAAAAAGGGATACTGGGCAACCTCCAGACCTTGAGATATTAATTCTACCTATCGGTGGTGCCTCTTCCCCACACGAACCTGGTAGCGATGATTGTGCTACAATAAACTTTATCAGTCACTCATCCTGGGTCCTTCTTAATTACTGGAACCAATCTTTCCGTTCGGGACATGGAGGAACATGCAGAACCTAGAGTTTGCGTAACCTCCAAGTTGTTCCAGTATCGCAAATGGAATCCTCAGGCTCCTCAAAGGGTGAAACGCCTGAGACAGCTCTTACATGGTTTTTCCATTACACGAGTTCCTCTCTGGACGAGTGGTTTGTGCACTTATCTGCCAAACCGATGGTCTGAGGGCCAACTCCCATCTCGGCCAACGTGGAATCAGAGAAACTTATTTCTGGTGATAGAAATTAATTTACGTATTAATACAGTGCGGTTCGGATCCCACAATAAGCTGCAGATCCCGTTGCTAGGTAACCAATTGGATCCTAGCCACGCAAAAAATATCCGATCCTTCAGGCCAGCCCTCATTCCTAGGAGAGCTATTAAAAAGCTCAGTATTTTTGTAAAAACTAAGATGCACTTAACTTCTCCAATTATATGGACTATATCATAGGAAAAACCCCAGGAGAATGTCCTATGATAATATATTCTATTCATACACATCCTAATTATCCTCCTGTCCAAGGAATTAATCTGTTAACAGGATATGGCTCATTTTTCCACAAGTAATGTTACTTCCCAACCACGAAACACCCTATGCAGTGACCTGTTACAATATACGGGCATATGTTCCATATGCTACCCTCCAAAGGGAAATCCTATATCGCCAGAAACCGTCATGGTGCTATTCTCAAGTAACCTAGCCCAGAATTGTACCCAACGTCACTTCACCCCACCTCACTCTTGAAGAATGGGAAACTCCCCACCTTCCCCTTCCAGATATGATGAGGTTCTAATGCCTTGCTCTAGCCAACTGAAGCTCAAACTCTCTATGTTAGGTTCATGACTTCAATATAGAAACTAGACCAGTATGGAAGAGAGCCATTTGCAGATTCTAGGTTAACCTAACCAACAACCACTTGGACTAGTCTAAGTAGGTATAGTCAATTAAGAATTGACTAACTTATTTTAAGTTGGCAAGACCAGGTTGACCCTGGCTTGGTTAGCTTAGGCTATGTTACCCCTCCTAATTTGGCTAGGACCCTGGTTTGGTTAGGTTAGGCTATGTTAACTCTTCCAATTAGGCTAGGACCCTGGTTTGCTTAGGTTAAGCTATGTTAACTCTTCCCATTAGGCTAGGCTAACTCCTCTATCACTTAGGGTAGGTTAAGTCCATCAGAGATGTACTCTTAACTACGCTAGGCTAGTATAGACTAGCTTAATCTAGAAACTAAATGACCTAGGTTAGGGTAAAGTCGTTCTAGAAAGTTTGGGCTATACATGCTAGGCTACAACCACAACCTTCTAAACTGAGGTGGTAAAAGTGTTTCGAATGGGTACCCTAGGCACTAGTCTATGCTCGGCTATACTTATAACCTTACTAATTTGCCTAATCTACGATAGTAAAGGCATGTTCAAGCAGCCAGACCATGTTAAGTCATCAACCCACTGTTAGGCTAAGTTGACATGTACGACATGTATGTCGGAACCATCTAACCTATGAGTTAGGCTAAGCGGACCCGGCTAAGCTAAGAATTGTACCACTCAGACTAATCTAAGATAGTAAATGCAGGTTTGAAAACTAAACCGCAACCATTAGCTAGTCCATGCCAGCACATGCATACCCAAACCAGTTAGTTCGGACAGTACAAGCTAAGAACTACTACTCAGATTAACTAAGATAATGGCAGTAGACTCGGACTGGCTGGAATAGGCTACGAATATAACCACTTGTTAGGTTAAGAGATATGACCCAATTAGCCTAGCTATAGTATCTTAATTTATGAGTGCCCTACTTAGGCTTGGCTACCTTAAGTGGCGAAAGAGAAGTTCACCTTTCCCTTTCAACTTAAGTTTCCATGCGATTTCATTAAGAAGAATGGTTCTACAGTACTTTCGAAGGAACCATTCTTTCGATTAACTTTAACTACTTGTGTAAGAGTCGAAGCGTTTGGTCAATATTCTTATAGGAAGAAACCAGATTATACCAACAAGTATATAAAACATGAGAATTCTTCTTACCTGTAAAGGTTTGAAGTTCTCTGGGGTCAACCCAAAGTATGCTAATTCCCACCATTCAGGCTGTATACGATTACTAAGAGGTATCCATATCCTTCCATCAATCCGTGCATTTTGTGTGTTGTAAAATGGACTCTACATGACTTGAACAAGGTAATTCATACATTTTCGTATCCTTTTTCAAACCAAACACAATGTCAATCCCCGGGGGAAGCATGCTGGCAGGTGTCTCCGTGCTCCCTGAAACGTTATTGAATTGACGAATCAAATCAATCACCTCCACATACAAAGTCAGAAACACTTGGTTTTCTCTTTCCTATGATTCTAACGCACTGTGTTCAGCCACAGGAGACGTTAACTCACTCCTACCCTCTGACAAACGTCTGGGTGTGTCATGGCCGTCCAACCATACGGCCACAGCATCTTTGATCTTTAATGGCCACTGATGGCTCGATCCCAAATAGTCAGTAGGATTTGAGAAGGTATTTATTTGCAATCCTATATACAAATATGAGAGCAATTTTATCATATTGTATTACTCTGACATCTAAAGTCCATGGAAAATGTTTGTAAAAGCATCAGCGTATGTATCAAGTTCACCAATGGCATTGTAGTCTCTCTTAGACTCTTTATAGTTACCACTGGCAAATCCGTGTCGGCCGCTAGCCCAGCAACCGTCGACGCTTTCGCTCGTTCGGACTCTTGTAAACGGCTTCGTCCACTTGATTTGAGATTACCAGCCACTGACTTCTTGACTTTCTTGCTGATTGGGCTGTGACAGTCCTGATTCAAAGATGAAGAATTTACTCTTCTCCTCTTGTCCCGAGGATCAGTCACAAAATCCAGTATCCTCCAACGCTTAACTGATACACTCAGTGACACCACCGAACTTAGCTATGTCACCATCTAGAGGAAGAAGACGAATCACGCCTTTTCTTTTTGTCTTTCTTTGCAATTTTTACCTCTAGATCTTGTTTATTCTTCATTACTGTGTGTACCAATGAGTCAAAAGCGTATTTGGTTTCAGAGTCAGCGAAGTAAATCGAGAATCAGTAGGCTGTGACGTCATGACTACCGCCATTTTGCAAGCGGTTTTGGCTATGACGTCATCACGCTTGATGGAAGCGTGAGGCTGTAGATGGTACTCTTGCAGCCAAGATCAGAAGACCCAACCTTCTGTGGCATTTCTACTTTACAAGGATGTGACAGTCCTGGCTCAAAGATGAAGAAGAAATTATTCTTCTCCTCTTGGCACGAGGATCAGTCACAAAGACCCTGATTCTAGCCTTTTCCAACTCTTCATAGCAGCCACACTAGACTAAGCTTCCACCATTCACTTGTTTGACAATTACAACTACTTCTTGTGCTTTCATATAAAAGGGATGTAACAATCCTGGCTCGAAGATGGAGAAGAAATTTCTCCTCTTGGCTCGAGGATCAGCTACGAAGTCCCTATTCTTCCAGGATTGGCAGGAGAACGCACTGACGTCAAAGCCAGTCACCTAGGCTTGTTGATGCCTAAGCGGAAGGATACAGAGGAAAGACTTGTGTCTTTTCCATTATGTGACTGTTATATCTCCTAACGCTTATAATTTCTCTAAAAAACAATGTGCATTAAAAATCTCCAAATCTGAAAGCATAGTTGTAAAGTACTCTTGTACCTCGAGATGAAAATGGAAGCATGTCTCCGTGTAGGCCGCAGCTGTGAAGTGACGTCATGGCGGTCGACATGTTTATGATGTCACTGAGCATCTCCAATTCGAAGCCAGCACCCTACCAGAAGTCCAAGGCTGTTGATGTTATTCTCGTAGGCATAGCAACCTGACATTAAAGTCTGCCATGTTGCACTATCTGCTTCTTTACAGATGGCGACGCATCCGACCGCCATTCAGTGCATATTAGGAAAAAAGGGACATCCATATGGGACCCTGGATGGCAGCATGACATTATACAGCAAACCACTGTCCTCCTTGGGTTGGTTCTCCTGATAAGCCTAACGCCGACCGCATACCAGCATCATCTCTACCCACATATCTGGAACGAAAACAAGATGGCTATGCACACCTCTCCCCACGGGGAAAGGAGCACAATTAGTCATAATTACTTCCCAAAGCACATCCAGATACAACAAAGCTTTGGATTTACAGGCAATCCATATGAATAGGAGATATTCCAAAGCACAGGTAACGAATTAACTGTACCTTAAGAGTTTCTGTACTCACACCGTACTGGTCCTGGCTCGAAGCACCTACGACTTACTTCACGATGAGTACCTCGACGTCAAAATCATCGAAGAAAATATCAGGGCGTTTATCTGCTTCTTGCGATACCCAGGAAGTCTCGCAGCATGAGAGAGCTTCATGTTCACATACTCGGGAATTCCAAACAGCAAATTGAAAACAACAGGGGGCAAACTAAACCAGCTTTAAAAGGACGGAGCAAAGCACGTCCTCTCTTAAAGGCAGTAAGAAAATAACTGACAGGGCTACGAGTTAATGAGGGGTATGTGGGTGGTTCCACATGTCTCGTGACCAAGCACAGATGCCAACAGTCCCTTGCGTACACAATTATTTTAAAACTTTACCGGTTTCCAGCTGGCGCTGAGTATTTATCCTAATGTTAAGACCGAAGGTTTGTTTCGCATATGAACAAAAGTTTTTTTCATAAATTCACCATAAATCGAAATATTGTGCTAGAGACTTCCAATTTGCTGCAAAATAAAGGTAAATGATTGAATATTACTAGAATGTAAGAGTTTTAGCTTTCAATTATGTTTTTCGACCATTTCGGTAGAGTCAAAGTTGACCGAAGGTTGATATTTTGGCATTTATCGTTATTTATATGAAAATATTTCAAAACTGATAAAAGCTACAACCATGGGTTGTTTTTTGTTGTATTTTGCATGAAATTGTGCACATTTCCATATATAAAACTTTATGTAACGGCTAATATAAAACGGTGGAAACATTATGACAATCAGACGAAAAAATTTCTGATTTTTTCGGAAGAGTTACCGCGTGGACGTAAGGAAAAAGTTTTTTCATAAATTCACCATAAATCGAAATATTGTGCTAGAGACTTCCAATTTGTTGTAAAATGAAAGTAAATGATTGAATATTACTAGAATATAAGAGTTTTAGCTTACAATTGCGTTTTTCGACCATTTTGGTAGAGTCAAAGTTGACCGAAAGTTCAAATTTTGGCACTTATTGTTATCTATATGAAAATATTTCAAAACTGATAAAAGCTACAACCATGGGTTGTTTTTTGTTGTATTCTACATGAAATTGCACACATTTTCATATATAAAACTCTATATAAAATGGTGCAAAAATTATGTCAAAGTGATAAAATAATTTCTGAGATGTGTCGCTGATGCTTTTTAGTGCGAGAAGAAAGAAATTCACGCTTGCGCACCTGGGTAACGATTGTAAACAGAACAGCTTGATCCATGAACTCCCAGCATCCCTCAAGGTGCGTGATTCAAAAGTTTTCGGCAAGTAGGCCTATAACTATTTTTCGGCGAATTTTTAAAAAAACTTTTTTGCGTCAACGTTTCATACGTCAATTTGGCACCCAACAGACAATTTTCGTTGACGTTTAATACGTGTCCAATAGGCGTTTAAGGGTTAACTAACCAAAAAGTCTTAATCTGTAAACAACAAATCTTATTTTGAAAAACTGCCTTAATCATGAAAAAAATCAGTCTCCAAACAAAACCTAACACTGTTCTAAGCTGATGAAGGCTACCATGTTTATAAAAATACTTCACCAACTGGCCAAAACCATCACCTGGAAAAGTGAGCTGATTTTTCACAACCATGGTAATTGTAAGCTGGCAGCTCTTTGCTAAGTTGTTCCTCTCTTTCCCCAAAAGTGACTGGGGCTAGTCACCTACCCTAAACAAAAGTAGCACTACCGTGAATTTCAAAGTTTAAGAGAGCTGAAACTATAGCTATGTAATTACTTGGTAAGTTACTTATGTAAAATTATGATGTCAGGAAGTTTTCAGTGGAAATTGGCAAATGACAATTTATATTGCTATTGTATAACATTTTTAACATGGAATATCTCCATGTGGTACCATAGGGTCTTTGTCTACCAAAGAAAAGAGCTATTAGTATTTGTCTTTATTAAATTCATCTACGGATGTCATCTTCTGGATGGAATGGTGAATCTGTGGTAGATGTTTTGTAGTGCGATCCAAACTGGGAAGCTGTCAATATTTTTTTTATGTATGTACCATATGTGCAATGCATTTACATTTCTCCAACAATCTGCATAAGCAACTTGTTGATTACTTGGTTTTCCTGGTTTGGAAATGGGAATAATTATGGCATTAAACCCTTCTTCAGGGAACACATTTCTAGGCCACGAATGACTGTAAAGCTATAAAATGTGTAGTGTAGCTCTAATGGTGTGTTTGGTTTTATTCTATAAAAATGTTTGTCTACGTTCATGGTGCTGCCTAAGTCAGCACATTTTCTCCCAGTATATAGCTTATTTCTTGAGAGTCAAGAATTTTATCTTTATTTTTACTACAGCATGTCTTGGTTGATAAATATTCCAATTATTTTCCTAAATTTGTGCATACTTTTTACAATGGTGTATTGCTGGAGATGTAAGATATATAATGTTGACATTCTTTATTGTAGGTATAACTTTTTTCTGATCTTTGTTAAACACTTTAAATTAGCTTGTTTAACCTTCTGCACTCAATGTTTTTGTTTAATTCTGAGAGAAGAATTGAGAGATTTCCATGACACTTAAATGAATTACAAATACAAAACCATCATTATCTCATGCTTTGTACTCTACAAAAAATAATGCAAATTGTTCAGTCTTATTTATTTAATTATGCCATTTTGATATTTGATGAAAGCCGTCTAAATAAGCTACTTACTGGTCTACTGATGGCTAATCAGGCAGTCCCTATTGGACTACAAAAAATGGACCAAAAGTGACTATATTATGAGTAAAGGCTCGTTTACTTTACCTGATACTTTATCATATCAACATTGAAATAGGATGCAGAAGGATTACTTTCAGCTTGCTTCCTCAGTAATGATGTTAATGCATTCATGTTAAAATGGAAGACTCCACACTCAGGGGTTGACTGATCACTATCCCTGGAAATATAAAAAAAACATTATCTATAGTACAGCTTTCAATACATCTTTTTATTCTACTGAATATTTATATTATTTATATAATACATATTTCTGCTTGTTTGCATGTAAAGCTGTAATGATTGGTGATGAATCTACTATCATTAAAATATTTGCTGATGCATCTTAAAACCTTAGGAGTCAGCAAATTATTTAAGGAGACCTAAGCAGAGGACAACAAGGTGATAATTCCAAGGTTTAAACCAAGAAGAAACAATGTGATCACAGTCTAAGCAACAGAGGTAAGTTTATTCCAAATGGTTGCTCTACCGGCAGTTAGTAGCTTGATCTCTTGTGGTCAAACTACATCCCAAGCTTCCAATCTAATGCTCCGTCCTTCTGATTTACAAGCTTTGAGGATGGGCAAACTCATGTAACCTCTGGATAGCCTGAAATTTTATAAACCAATATTCCAAGCCCTCCTAATGAGCCTCCCAAGGAGCCTTGTAATAGGAAAAACTCCTAAACCAACATATTTTTTTTTTTAAATTCCACAGCAATCTAAAAATAATCATACTCCACAGCATGACAGTACAGTAGTGCCTCGAGATACGAAATTAATCCGTTCCGAGGCGCCCTTCGTATCATGAGGTTTTCGTATCTTGAACCACATGTTACATGTAAAATGGCTAATCTGTTCCAAGCCCTCCAAAAACACCCCAGTAAATTTCATAATAAAGCTAAATTGACCTATAAACAATGAAATAGTACAACAATTTGGACCATTCAATACCTAAATTATTAAAAAAATGCAAAATATAACCTGTAAATAAAGTGTATATTAGTGTACATGGTAACAAGAAATATACTGTACGTAAATGGTGGAAGCTTACCTTTCGAGTGAGGCTATCTCCGAAAGTGGCGGCAGAGGAGGAGGAGAACAAACGGCAGATATGTATGTACGTACGTACATACATATCTGCATACGTAACTATCCAAGGAAGATTGCTTCTGCCTACTTTTCACAATCTTACTGTGTGAGCCTTTTCGGGGGGTGTCTTCTACAAATGATTGCACTTTATGAAAAGCGGCTTTAATTTCTGCCGTTTTTTTTTTCTTTTTTTGATTTATAACTTTTTATACATTTTTTTTTTTTACTTTACGTAGGTTTTTTTTTTCTTTTCTTTTTACAGAATTTCAACTTTCTGTTTTTAATCACTTGGTTCTTTTTTTGCACCTCATGACTCTGTCGGCCCTGGTGTCCATCAAAACCCTGTTCAACCAAATGCTCTCTCTGCAACTGATTTGGGTACTGAATGTTCGGCTGCTGACCTTCAACATAAACTGACGTGCCTTGATTATACTGGTATGCATGTTGTAAATGATTGGTCAACACCCTCTGTTCAGCAGGGAGTGGAGATTCTACCAACCTTGCAAAGTTTCCAGTTATCCCATGAGAGAGACCTTGATCACTTATCCCATGTGAGAGATCTTGGTCACTTATCCCACGAGAGAGATCCTGGTCCATCATATCATATATGTCGTCACTCAAGAGGTGCTCTTCTTTTTCCATTTTCTGTGAAAAGATATGAGAATTTTTTTTTTTTTAAATACACATTGACGATCCCGAGAACGAATACCGCGTGCGTACTATAACAATGCTGGTACCGAGTGGCCGAGGCACGCCACCTAGTGTACATAGTAGATGCATGATGGGAGGGACGCTGGCCAATAGGAGAGAAGGATCTCATGGCCGCGACTAACATCAGGAACCAATGGGAGAGCAGGAGGATGGTGGCGAGTCTACTAGTACTAAGATGGCGGCGCGAGTTTCAAAATTGTTATCCAAGCAAATCTCGGACTTTCAGAAACCTTTCGTATCTTGAAAACTTTTTGTATGTAGAGTCGTTAAATTTTTCGTATTGCCTTTCGTATCTCGAGGTACCTCTGTACACAGCAATTTCAAAAGTAGAGGATTTTCACCAAAACCAGCTCAGGCCACATTTGGTATGTTCTTGTTTTTTCAATATGGCAAGGGCTTTTATACCTTTTGCTTAAATACTTTTAAAGTGTGCTTTCAAGTTCAGGTGCTGATCAAATACCATTCCCAGGTATTTAATATTTGTGCAAAATGTACTTTCGGTATTATAAAGATACAGCTTAATTGTCTGGTGTTTTAATCATCTTTTATCATTATTGAAAATAACTGCATTTGTTTTATTTATTAACTGATTATGGAATTTAATGCATAGCCCAAGCGCTGGGACCTGTAAAGGTCATTCAGCGCTGCAGTGGTATGTGACTGAATGATATGGATTAAATGAATGGATACGGGAATCAAATAAACCTTTTATACAACTGATCAATTAAAACTGCAATAAAAAATATCTAATGATACACAACAATAAAAACTAAGATTATTTAATGATATATATACAGTGGTACCTCGAGATACGAAATTAATCCGTTCCGAGGCGGCCTTCGTATCATGAGTTTTCCATATCTTGAACCGCATTTTACATATAAAATGCCTAATCCGTTCCAAGCCCTACAAAAACACCCCAGTAATTATATTTCCAGGCCTAAAACACATGTTCTAGGGTTACGACGCCGCTCCGATGGAAGAAATATGACTCTAAAAAGGCAAAATACGGTACATACTTGAGTAATATTCAACTGCATGTAATGTTCAACCCCATTTTTACTGCATATATTAGGACTTTAGCATATGTCCCTTAGCAATAAGCCTAGCCTATATTAGCGGTTGCTACTGTAGCCTAGTCTATGATTCTGACATCTAAACCGAAGAAGCTAAAAGATTAGAATATGCCAATAAAATGTATAAATAATCAGTGTGTACTCATTTCAAATAATTATTAATTAATCATTAACTATAATACACACAAAAACAAAAAAACCCTTCCAATCATTTGTTTACATGCAGCTCTTACGAGTACCGAATGAACGCCAAGCAATCACTTTTCCTAGGACACATTAAGCCATAAATTTTCATTAGTATCTCTCTTCAACTAATGAAACTACCAAACAGTATAATAACCATTCATTTCTATTCTTTATTCTATCTTTACCTAATGGAGATACCGAGTTACTGACAGCTATAATGAAATATATACGTAACGTAATATTAAAACGGAAGAAGAATTCTAAAAAATACGTATTTGTTGGCTTCGATGATAGCAGTCTGATTTATTTTATATTTTATGATATCTAATTCACAATTTTTTTTATTAAATGTATTGCATGTACTCATTTCAAATAATTATTAAGTAACCATTAACTATAATAAACAAACAAAAAAAAAAGCTTCCAAATTCTGTTTACATCCAGCACTTACGAGTATCGAACGATCGCCAAGCAATCACTTTTCCTGGTACACAGTAAGCCATAAATTTTAATTATCTCTCTTCAACTACTGAAACTACCAAACAGTATAATAACCATTCATTTCTATTCTTTATTCTATCTTTACCTAATGTTTTTTTTTTATTAAATGTATTGCATGAATAAGTTTTTCAATTTACAGCATCCTTTTACCAATAGAATACTTAAAGCACAAGGGGTAGATGCTGACCAATAGGAGAGCAGGATCTTATGGGGTGACTAGCATCAGGAACCAATGGGAGAGCGGGAGGATGGTGGCGAGTTTACTCAGTTGGCGGCGCGGGAGTTTTAAAATTGTTCTCGGTGGTCCGGGCGAATCTCGGGACTTTACAGCAACAACCATTCGTAACTTGAGCAATTTTCGTATGTAGAGCCGTAAAATTTTTCGTATTTGCTTTCGTATCTCGAGTTTTTCATAAGTTGAGGTGCCACTGTATAGCAATTAAAACTATGACCTTCACTCTAATTCAAAACCATTTACACCATAATTAAAAAATCACATAGTTGAAATTACAATTTAAAAACTATCTGACATACATACATTCATTTAACACCATTTACACCTTAATTTAAAAAATAATAATTAGGTACTTATAATCATGACTATGAACAAAAGAAATATATAAATAAAATAAAATAAAATTAACAAGTTAAAATTTACCATTCTACTAAATTTCATAAAAAATCTTAATACGTTTAAAAAGTCTCACTAGTGCAGGAATATCTGCTCTGTCGTCTAGAATATCGCCAAGAGATTTTCCATCAAGGTGGAATCTTTGCCTCTGTTTTCTATATAATTTACACAATGCACCAGGATGTACTCCACTGATAAGGTAGCATCACACCTAACACACACAGGCACACTGCCACCTTCTAAAATAACCTGATGGGTTATCTGAGTATATCTTCTGATTGCCCCTTTTAGAAATTATATTAATTTGTGAACAGATTACATGTTATATTCATCTCTTGTCTTTGGAAAGTAATTCTGGTTGTTCTAATAAGGGTTTTATTCTCATTTTCTGTTCATAGTCAGTGCGCTATTAGTCAGGAAAAGCGTAGACTGCGCAAAAGGAATAATTTTGAAAATTCAGAATTTTGGATTTGGCAATTTTGCTTTAACCCCACCACTACAACAATGAAAGTATCCATGCCCCTATCCAATTCCCTTGAAGAATGGGCGAAAGAACTGTCTGGATCGTCTCCCTCTTGACCTTCATTTACTGTCTAAGAGAGACAATTAAGGCTTCCAAAAATCTTGACATGAAGGCCTAGATATATCTAGGCACTAGTGGGAAGAAAGACAAAAGAAATGTGTCTTGCTCCTTTAAGCAAAAGCCCAGTTCCCATCTTGAAAGATTTCTTGGGTGACTAAAGAAGAACCAAAGGAGGGAACTTCCTTCAAAGGCTTAAAAACTTGGACACAGATATCCTTGTCTGGGGGTTGACTTGCTCGCTGTCAATTGGAACTTAGGCATAAAACAGAACAATAGCATGCTCTTAAAAAATTAGGTGCTAAGCCAAAGAGGAACTAGCACCAGAAATTAGCAGGTTGGCAATGGTAGCTTGACTGCTGGCAGCTAATGGGCAGGTGGACACATGGACGCAGGTGGACACTCGGCTCAGACACCAGGTGCTTGGAGTTCTCTGACACGGCTGGGCACTCAGATAGGAAGAACGTTTTGGCATCATATACCTGCGCTTGACAATTGGAAGATCTGCCTCCTCGATGTACGGGATACACCGGAAAAGTGCCATTAGCGCCACTTGTCTATGCTGGGATCAGTATCTGTCCACATAAGATTCTTATCACTAGAAGACAATGAATGCACATCCTTATGGAAACCTTTACAATTGATGTCAGTGGAGATCAGCGCACAGCGGGCTCGAATGAGAGGTAACTATCCGGGGGCAAAACCCCTACGGACTCCCGTGGACTGACAGTATCCCTCCTCCCAGGTTTAGGGGAGTCTGACATGGACTGGGTTTAGGAGATCCAATAGGGCTAGAAAGGTCCCTTCCTTCACTACACTCCCAGTAAGATGCCTTTCCAACGGCTGTCTGTCGATACCTGGGACCGGCAACAGGCTCAACTGAGGGGGCAACTACCTGTGTGTAACCTGACCTCCCTTGGACTTCCGGTATACCTACTCCCAGGTGCACGGGAGTTTGACAGGGACCTATGTCTAAGAGCATAGGGGGATGAGTAACCACCTCCTCCACTGCATTACACTTCACTATTACGAAGCTAACATCTGTTAATCAAGACACAAGACTGGCAAAGGTATGGAAAGGAAGCAAGGGAGCCAAGTGCAGGAATAAGTGCCACGAGGCTAGTAAGAGAGGACTGGCACTAGGGTAGTCACCCGTCGCCAAGCACATGAGAGAAGGTGCAGGGGGCGAAACTGGCACCTGAGATTGGAGCCAGCAAGTTAGAAACTTTGTAGCATGAGCTGGTTCTCAAATGTCAAGAACATCTACTCATAGTAGCCAACAAAGCACCCAATTCTCTCCTTACTATTTTCTGTTTTAACACTTTTCAGTTCTTCTGCAAAGGAAGTGTGAAGGTTATGCCAAAAATGTATCTACCGTAGGCTTACAGGAAGCATAAGTCCCATAAATAAACCATAACAGCAAAAGTTACAGGCCTAATGAAATGACAAAATACCCAAGAATTATTTCCAATGCAATTATCAGTGACTTGTGTGAATCCCAAGGCTGATAAACACAGATTGCTTTATAATGTAATGCTGTAACACCCGAGAATTACTTTCAGACAAAACTATTATTGATGGCTCACTAGTAATTTATGGCTGTAAAACAATTAATAAATTACAGTTATGGCAAATGAAAAGGCTTAACATACACCAATTACTTTAGGATGGCGTGTCATAACATCCGAGAATTACTTTTTAAAACAAAGCTATTATTGGCGGCTTGCAAGTAGTTTATAGCTGGAAAATTATTCATAAAATGCAAAAGTTATGGCCTAATGAAAGGTGTAACATACTACAACAATTTACTTTTATGTAGGAATCTTGTAACATCCGAGGATTAATTTTAAGGCAACTTTTATATAGGAATATTGTAACATCTGAGAATTAATTTTAAGGCAAACTTATTATCAGCGCTGCTAGTAGCCTAACTGGTAAACAAACCATAAATGAAAAATGGTATCGCTTAGCGGCGGTTCATCGATGGCTCTGAATCAACATGAAAACAAAACAAGAAACAACTCATCCTGAAGACTACAAAATGTATTTCGATGGTTGATTTAAAGAATCCCAAACCAGAATCCGGTAAAATAGCTGGAAAGTAATGAATAAAGCAGCCGCTAGATCAGGTGTTACCACCACGGACGGCAGGAAAATGGGGGTTGTCTGCTAGGTTGTTCCAATACTCCATTAGCAGAATGGGCTGATCACCTACACAAACTATATTGAAGCACTACCTGCAAAATTTTTAATCTAAACTGCTGTTCAAGTGGAAACTATAACTATGTAATTACTTGGTAAGTCACTTATACAAAACTATATTTTAATAGCTGTCTTTTAAGGAAATTAGGTTACCAAAGGTATTTTGCTGACAACAAAATGGGTTATTTATATTACGGGTTTGTATGAAAAATTAAAAAAAAATATATTTTATATATGCTAATTCCACAATATCTCTACAAAAAACCTTACATCATAATTTATATAAAAATCATTATGATAGGAGACAAAACTTACATATTAATCAATTGTTTGTTGGGAAGGACATTAGAGACCTTGGAGAAGTTGTTAACTTTAAATGACAACTGTGCTGGTGATGGATTATTTGTCAAAACATTGACAATTCCTGCTGGGAATGACACCATCATCTCGCCTGTAACTTTAACTTGGCACCTGTAAGAATAGAGTCAGTTTTAAATCATACTTGCCTCAGTATCAACAAAACCTTGAGACTAAAAAAAATGGTAAAACCAAATTCTCAAGTTTAGTTCCTTTTACAATGTACAACACATGTAAACCTTTAAAACCCAGTACTTTCATGAGATACATGCTACTCAAATGTAACTTTTCTTAATGTAAGATTTAGATTACTTTGTCCATTTTACTCTTAAACAAAAAAGTATAACAAATTAATACATACTTTTAAATTTCCTTTTGCCTTTTAGCTGCATTCACTACAGGTTTTAAATTTCCTTTTGCCTTTTAGCTGCATTCACTACAGGTTCACTGTTTGCAAGAAACCCTGTCCATTGGCATGATAAACAAAAATAGTACACATAACAAACACTACAGAAAGCTGATCTGCTGGTTGATTGATTGATATGATTTTATGAAAGTAAGCTGTCAAGCCAAGTACTGGGGCACTTTTGGCCACTCAGCACTTATGAGTGAAAAGAGAGGGGGGGGGGGGGGGGGTGGGGGGGGGGATGCTGGGGGGGGGGGGGGGGGGGGGGGATTGGCTGGACTGCTGATAAAGTTTCAGAAAACAAAGGAGACCAAGTACAAGGCCCTAAACATGGAAATAATCAACTTTAACCTAATGCTTTTCCAACAGAAGGCATGTGGATACTTTCCTGATTTCTCCCTTTGCAACCATCAATGATGGGATTTCTTTGAACCATTTTTAACTTAACAACTTGAAAAACTTACTTTGACTCGTCTGTTCCACGAAAGTAGGCATGGCACAACTCTTGAAATGCAACTGCTAGTGGAATTGAATCTGACAATCCTATCGTGAGAGGAGAAGGACCTCTAGAAGTGCCAACCATGCCTGATGTTCGGAATTCCAGACTAGAAACAGAGTCAGCATGTGACAATCCTGATACAGTAGATGGGCTCTGACGTCCTCTGGAAGATGGCCCCTGTATACAGAAAGTAAAATTATTACAAGACAATGAACCTCTTAACATTACAACAAAATAATAATTCAATTCCAAGTAAAAGCTAAATAAAACTCATGCAATGATAATTGCAGATCAAACAATAGGCAAGCTGAATACGATCAGAAAGGTCACAGATGTTTAGTTTAAAATTTAGAACTATACGTAAAACGCAGTACTACAGCAAGTTCTCGGGTTATGTCATACTTGACCTACGCCGTTTTGTGGTTACTTCCTTGCCATCTCCCATAAATTTACAAAAAAAATTCTTATTCTCTCTCTCTCTCTCTCTCTCTCAGTATATATATTCTTTAATGTAAAAAACACAAGAAAACATCAGTAACACGTTATTTCACTTACAGAATACATTTATACTGTACTATTACGTATATTGATCTAATCACTGCAAAAATATTCAATTCTGAATTTCACACACAAGCAACACAAAACCACCAGTGGCAAGTTTCTCTCTCTCTCTCTCTCTCTCTCTCTCTCTCTCTCTCTCTCTCTCTCTCTCTCTCTCTCTCTCTCTCTCTCTTGTTTATCAGTACTGTACTATACATACTCTTTTAATGAAATATGATTAATAAAAACAAGAGAATTTTCATTATTACAGTAATTGTAGAATAAGGGATAAAAATATGTAGTAAATCCTTTCAATCATAAAGGTAGATGCAGTCATTTCTTTTATAATGGGGTCATATGGTGAAGCCATGCTCCTTAACTTCATGATTCAAAAGCAATACAAAAATCAGACTTAAAAACATTTTTCTTGAGCATTCAATATACACATCACGTTGCAAACATCTAAAGTACCTCTAATGCCTTTCGTGAAGGAGGTCTTGGTATTGCCATTGTAGGAGTAGGTGTAGAGCCTCGACTGGATGAACTTCCTGTTCTAGGTGGTAATGCTGGTGGAGCATCTCCAACTTCATTCAATATATCACTGAGCTCTGCAAACAAATTAAGAATTAGGATTATTTCTGTTCCTTTGATATGTATAACCGACTTAAAAAGACAACTATAAGCTTTCCATAACTTACAAAATATCAGGTATTGCAGATAATCACTTATAAAAATGTTAATATTATCCAGCATAATGCATTAATTACATTCTTGAAAATGTGGCACCAAAAACTTTTCTCTGAGTCCCTGTTCTCTTCTGTAAGTTGAAAGTTCTTTCTTAATTCAAGAGGAAACATTTTTTTATAACCATAAAAAAAGTACTCCCTAACCAACACAAAAATTCTTTATCTAGTTTTAGTATCACCAACTTTATACCATACAGGCTTTAATATCCTAAAATTTCTTCTGTTGCACTACAGATATGAAATATGAAATATGCTCAGATGAGTAGCAATAACAGGTTTTGGGTGGACAATGGATTCACTCATGGTGAGTAACAACATTACGCACCATCAATTTGGGGGAATGGGGCAGGAAAGAGGTGCCATTATTTCTGTAGCCAATAAATCCACTAATGGCAACTTTTAGACTGGCTAAGATGAGAGACTTAGTGGCTCAGGGCCCATGTGCTCATAAATATATCAAAGGGTTGCTGTTGGTTTTAGTTCTTATCTCTTATGATAGTATGTCAGTTATATATGTATTTTGCAGAGAAAAGCGCAAAAAAATATTAGAAAAAACATGTATAAATCCAAAAGTCACTGTATCTTCGTTCTTGGGAAATTTGCGTAAATGTTTCATCACAAATAGTCTCTGAATTTTTAACTAATTTTATTTTTATCTGTTTTGATAGTGTGTGCTATAATTATAGTTTTACAAAATATGACAAATTTTTAACCAATTTGTATTTTTCACAACTAACAAACCTGAGGTCTTAATATTAGGATAATACTAGCGCCAAGCTGGAAACTGGTAGAATTAAAATTAAACTTGAGATCCAGGGACTATTGGCATCTATACCAGGTCACGGGGCATGTAGTACCCAGAATGCCCTCAGCGTCCCGTGACCTGACAGTTACTTTCCTACCGCCTTTAAGATAAAGCGTGATTACTTTCTATCTGTTTTGAAGCCGGTTTTAGTTTGCCTTATTATATTAATTTTTTCCCTTTTTACAATAGTTTTGTAAAAGAGGCCCCACAAGGGGTTGTAAATAGTCATTTTCAACTTCTCGTAGAAGGTAGGGAAAATTTTTTGAATTCTTTTTTACACCACGTGCATTTGCAAATCTTCCTCTTTCCATTGATGTGTTTGTTTCTTAAATTAATTGACCTCAAAGTTTTGCCGGCCTGGGGTGCTGCATATTGATCTATTACCCCGGTTCCTAAGGTTTAATATGTATTAACAAGAGACCAGTTTTAATAGTTATTGGGTGAAAATGTAAATGGACTAATTTTATCCATCAAACAATAGTAATGAAAGGGTGCAAGTACATGCAAGTACATTTCTGGCCAAGAAGGAGATTCCTTTGAGAAGGAAATCTCCAAGGTAAACTAGATTTAGCAGACAAAACATTATGCCCAATTCAAGCACCTATGACTTATCTAGAGGTCTCGGCAAACATCTCAAAAGATCCGTGTTTTTCCTATAGGTACTCTAGCAACTCTATTGCCGCGAGCTCAAACAAATTAGAAGACACTGTGTATTAGTAGGTGGCATGGATAGTCCAGAACCATAGGTGCTACAGTGGCAAACCACGGGTCTTTCTACTGCAACCATACCCAGCATGCTTAGGTAGGTCACCACAGAACTTCACCCTAAAAAACGTAAGTTCGCACTTAGTTTCTTGTTCTTTGCTTCCAAACCTAAAGGTATTTGCAATAAAGAATGGGCCTTGAAACATGTGGCATGAACCTGGACCAAAAATGTTTTTGGGTTGTTGAGATTAAATTTCGAGTTTTTATCACCTGTCAATTTCTTTGAAAACCTCCTTGAGGACAAGACAGTGACTACACTATCAAAAAACAGGTTTTGACATAGGAATAACCTATTTTTGGTAGTTGCTGCTGAGTCCTCGAAACCCTCCCACTTCCCTGATGAAAAGACAGAGGATTTGGGTAAGGGATCATCCTGCATTGACCACCAACACAAAGGAATGACATCATGGTCCATTTTTGTATGTATGTAAACGATATGACGGTGTATATGCTCATGGCCGCCGCTTCTACTTCTTGCTGGTTTTGATGTAGGTAAACTGGGTTCAGCATTCGCTGAGGATAAGAGAAAGTGCCCTCTTATCCCGAGCCCATTTATACGTACTCTATCACGTTATAATTATCATTACAACACAATAACCAGCCTAAAGACCAGCTAAAAGAGAATTCTTTTACATTAGTCTGGTCATCATGGAGCTCTGGATAGACCAAGGAAGGGTAATCCTTGAAGACTCAACAGCGACTACCAAAAATTGGTTTTTCCTACGTCAAAACTGTTTATTGGTTGGTCATTTGAGATTCACAAAGGCAACAATTTGTAATCCAAAATAAACACATAAGAATCAAGAATAAAATAGGATTTATCAACTTTAGTTGTAAATGCTGTAAAATTCAAGTTATAAAGTAGCAAGTGTTATTCTCAATTATAAAGTACTATCAAGAGTTTTTCTTTAACACTACACTGTTGACACCTCTGACAACACCAAATCCTTCGAAGATTAACAAATGCTAATAAATTATTCTCTCACCTAACAACTTAAACTTGACTTCACTGCCTTTATCAGTATTCTGCATGTTTCAAAATATTTCACTGCTGGACAGGTTTTCCAAAGTTCTGATGCTGACTATTAATTTAAAAACTTCTAATATATAAATATAATATATTTGTAAAACGGCCCCAAAATTTCTACATTCTACAGTTTTATGCTATAAATAAAGATATTTCATAAACCTTACAAAACATTACTATACTGCTTTTAGGTTGTAAAAAAAAGAATATTACATAACCTTACAAACCATTACTATACTGAAAGGAAATGTATCATTCTAGATATATCACATACTACAACTTTTAGGTTTTAAATACATAAGTATATTACATAGCCTTGCAAACCATTCTATCATTCTAGTTCATAATCTACAACAAAGGGTTATATTATTAGGAAATTAAAAGTAAATGTGCTAAATTTTTTCTCAATTGTCAGCAATAAAGCAAAAATATGTGGTACTAACAATACTACCCTTAAATGTCGTCAATGAAATACAAGTACATTATAATGTACTAGCACTATTCTCAATTGTCAGCATTAAATTTGGCACATAGTATGCAAAAAGCATGCAAATGATAAGTCACTGTACCAAAAGAACATGCATGATTTTAATTTCTACATTAATAATCCAGTTGCTACTTGACTAACCTTGGGAAGTGCCTGTGACAGCAATGATGAATATCAAATCAGACTTGTAAAAATCCTTTCAAGAATATTTCTATGCAATTTCATCTAAAACAGTTCTACATGTAATCTGATAATATTCTATACATTTCAAGTTAGTAAAAAAATTACTTAATACTTCCCAAAAAATACATGAGCATGTTGTCATCCATTTATCTGAACCACACTTCTTGATTTCCATAATATAATAAAGAAATTAACATGTACTAATAAGAAATTATCATTTCTTGAGTAACTGTTGGCCACATTTAAACAATTATCAACCTACACACTGAAATTTCATACACTACTACTCTTAGAAGACCAACAGAATGACTAAACTTAATTTTTCTGCAAACAAAATCAGATCTCAATACAAACTTATCATCAACAAATAAAGTCATATAGGTAGAGTTCAAATATTCTCAAACACTGCTAATTTTTTTTTTCATAAAAGACAACAGTGCCAGCATAGCACGTATACCATCTGGAGCCTAGGGTACCCAGCAATCATCTGCATCACTTTTTGTGTAGTCTGAACATGAGGCTCCAAGATCAAACAGGCCGGGAATTAATTTTGTCTAATAAAAATTAATTCAATCACCCATTTCTATCCAAAGTATAATTTAGGTAAAGACCTAAAGGATTCAAAAAAGCACTAAGAGACTAAGTTAGATTAGAAACCATGGTTCTTGTAACTCAGGGAGCCAATATAAGAAAGGAGTACTGAATAGGGGAAATTGATTTGTATAGGTGTTGTCTGATTACAAAAAATGAGATGAAGCCAGAAATCCTGGAAGAAAACATACCATTTAGGATGCTATAATTTTAGAAGAGAAATGAAAGTATTTGCAAGATGGGGAAGATTCCCCTAAATCTGTTCTCACCAAAGGCAAAACTTGACTCTGCTACTGAAGAACTTTAAAAGTATAAAAGTAGGCTAACAACTCCCAACTACCTGCATCTAAAATGGCATTTACATCTACAATAAATTTAAAAACCAGAGTAGAAGGACTTCTAATTTTATGGAAAAGCACTCCTTTGCATTGCTTCATCACCTGGCATCCTAGGCTCTAAGGATGTCCTGGCAATACCACAAAGAGAGAGACTATGTTCCAAACTTACTTCTAGAATCACCCAGAAGAAAGAAATAATCTGGAGTGTCACACCTGTAATCTCTTACTCTCTTTAGGTAATGACAGATTTCCCTTACAAGACAGAAGAGGGTCCTTTTTGTTACTGGCAATAACGCAAGAAATGGAATGGAGAAAGATGATGAAGAATGGTCCAGGCTGTCTAGAGTGAAGCACACTTCTTTAATGTGGATGGCTTATCAGGCCAGTTGCTGTCATGTAACTGGAATTGCAGTTCTTCTAATGCTACTAAGAGAATTAGCATTTGTGCAGTCACTATCCTTATCTGAATCCTTGAAGTAAACAGTACAACTGTTGACCTTAAATGAGTAGCTGAGAAGTCATGATTACAGTCCTACATCAATCACTTTCCTCTTTGCAGTAGCTATCACCATCCTGACCAATCAAATTAAAGATATATCTGTAGTAGACAGTTTCCTTGATTATGCTAGGGGGCTGGGGATCACCCAACAGAATGAGACTGGAGCGGGCAATTACAGGCAGTCCTTACTTATCGTCGTTACCCAGATTTTCAGTATCGATAAGCAGTTTATCCACATCTGTAAGCAGTTTATCAATGCCAATAAGAGGTTAACAGTAGAAATGGTGTGTGTGTGTGTGTGTTAATTACATACCTGCATAACGGTCAGCTCTTGGAGGCGGCGCCATCACTGGAGAAGTAACCGAAGAAAATGATGCAGGAGAAGATCGTCCTGGAATTCACAGACATTTTATTATAAAAATTATTGACAAATAATTTAAACACACAATTGAGTTAATATTTTAAGGAATAATTATTGTTTTTAACAATAATTATTCCCTAAAATAAAAATAATCGGAAAAACTGAAAATGAAGATTCTGACTGAACATCTTTCAAGTAATTGCTGACTGAAAGTAAGAGAATCAACTAGGGTAAAACTGAGTTCACAGTGAGCTATTCTGCACCCTCTACGTCCAAGGATTAGGTTAAGTGGGGTTATTCATCAAATAACCTTAGATCAGACAAGGTTAGCCAAATTCAAAGACAGTATATTACTTCAAAAATCCTAGCATTATTTTTGGAATGAAGACCACCATAATCCTACAATTGATTTAACCTCCTTCAATTTGTTAAAGCCTGGTTCACTATTCTATAATAATGTCTTCTGTTTACCAAAGATGTCACATTTCAGAGATAACAATCACTAAATAAGAACAGATACTGTATGTTTCATCATACTATCTTCATTGTTACTAAAGAGATGAAACAAGGTAATGAATAGATTTAAAGTATTAAATGCTTTTTGTTTTTTTATCTAATTAAATTAATTGCACTTTAGCTGCTTTATCAGCATTCTTACTTCCTTGAATATTCACATAGTGCCAATTAGTAAAGTTAGTAATAATTCTGGTTTTGTTAATAAAAAAAAAAGCTAAGCTCAGATTTTAATATCAGAATTTGAACCTAATAAACCTTTAAATTAAAAAACAAATTGTCAATGAACTTGCCTGGTAAAGAATTGGTGGCAGGTGACATAGGTCTGGTTAGAGATGTGTCCCCTGAGATGTTTTTGTTGACAGCTTTTGGGCTACTCTCACTATTACCACTGAAGTTGAAGTTTAATCCTAACAAATCAGCAGAACTACTTTTACCACCGCTGAAAGCAAAAGTTGTTATTCATTATGCACATACCAATATCACCATAGAAAAACAGTATAAGGTTCTTGGTTATTTGCATTTACAAAAATACTCAATATAAAGCTCTTGGTTATTTACATTTACAAAATGTAATCTGGCAGTTGCTTATTTGCAAACTTTTCATTTGCCATTCAGCCATGTAAATTAAATGGGAATACTTCAGGAGTTTTGCAGCATACTGCAAAAATAACAAATGACTTGTGTAGCATAGAAAATATAGAGTAACAAAAGAGGGTTGCTAGAGAAATATTGGGTGAGAGTAGTGGCAAGATGTTAAAAAATAAGGAAACGTGGTGGTTCAGTGAAGAAGTGAAGGATGCAACAAAGCAAAAGAGAGAAGCAAAGAAAAGGTGGGAGGGGACCCAAATGGAAGAGGACTGGATGGCCTATAAGGAAGCAAATAAATTAGCAAAGAAAACTGTAGCAATTGCTAAGGATACAGCATATGATCAGCTTTACAAAGAGCTAGATACCAAGGAAGGGCAAGGAAAGATCTTTAAACTAGCACACATGAGAAATAAAAATACCAAGGATATAACACACATAAGACAGATTAAGGATAAGGATGGAAATACACTGAGAAATGAGAGAGACATAATAAGGAGATGGGAAGAATATTTTGAGGCCCTATTGAATGAAGAAAATTAAAGATTTCTAAGAGGAGACGGACACACAAATTGTGGACCAGTCACAGAAATAATAAAAGCTGAGGTTAGAGTGGCACTGGGAAAGATGAAAAATAGTAAAGCGGTGGGACCAGATGGCATACCTGCAGAAGCCTGGAAGGCTCTTGATGAGGAAGGAATTGACATATTGTGGCAGTTAATGAAAAAGATTATGGAAAGTGAGACGATACCCGAAAAATGGAGAGAAAGTATATTAACCCTTAAACGCCGAAGCGGTAAAAAAAAAAATTGTCTCCCGTGTGCCGGAGGTGTTTCAGAGTGAGCGCGGAAGCGGAAAAAATATTTTTTTCAAAAAATCACAGCGTGCTTAGTTTTCAAGATTAAGAGTTCATTTTTGGCTCCTTTTTTGTCATTGGCTGAAGATTAGTATGCAACCATCAGAAATGAAAAAAATTATCATTATCATATATAAATAATGCGATATATGATAGCGCAAAAACGAAATTTCATATATAATTGTATTCAAATCGCGCTGTGCGCAAAACGGTTAAAGGTAACACATTACTTTTTTTTCGTTGTAATGTACAGTAAATTACGATCATTTTGGTATATAACACATTGTAAAACGATAAAAGCAACACAGAGAAAATATTATCAGAAAATAATGCATGAATTCGTAACGCGCTGACATAAACAAATATTTTTTTCAAAAATTCACCATAAATCTAAATATTGTCCTAGAGACTTCCAATTTCTTTCAAGATGAAGACAAATGATTGAATATTACTATACTGTAAGAGTATTAGCTTACAATTGCAGTTTTCGACCATATCTGATGAGTTAAAGTTGACCGAATGTCGAATTTTTTTATATATATATTTTTTATATGCAATTATTTCGGAAATAAGAAAAGCTACAACCTTCAAATATTTTTCGTTTTATTCTACATGAAATTGCGCACATTTCCATATATAAAACTTTATATAACGGCTAATTTTAAAATGGTGCAAACATTGCCACAATCGCAAGTATGATTTTTTTCGGAAGAGTTACCGCGCGGACGTAAGGAAAAAGTTTTTTCATAAATTCACCATAAATCGAAATATTGTGCTAGAGACTTCCAATTAGTTGCAAAATTAAGGTAAATGATTGAATATTACTAAAATATAAGAGTTTTAGCTTACAATTGCGTTTTTCGACCATTTCGGTAGAGTCAAAGTTGACCGAAGGTTGAAATTTTGGCAATTATCGTTATTTATATGAAAATATCTCAAAACTGATAAAAGCTACAATCATGAGTATTTTATTGTTGTATTCTACATAAAAATGCGCACATTTTCATATATAATACTTCATGTAACGGCTAATTTACAATGGTACATAAATTATGTCCAAGTGACAAAATAATTTCCGAGATGTGTCACAGATACTTTTTAGTGAGGCAAGAAAGAAATTCGCGCTTGCGCGCCTGCGTGATGATTGTAAACAAAACATCACCTTGATCCGTGAACTTCCAGCATCCCCCAGGGCGAGTGATTCAAAAGTTTTAGGCTGGTAGGCCTATAAGTATTTTTCAGCAAATTTAAAAAAAAACTTTTGTAAGTCGACGTAAAATATGTCCAGTCGGCACACGAGAGACAAAAAATGTCAACGTAAAATACGTCCAGTCGGCAGTAAAGGGTTAATCCCAATATTCAAAAACAAAGGGGACATACAGTGTTGTGAAAATTACAGAGGAATAAAGCTCATGTCACATACACTGAAGGTATTTGAAAGAATTATGGACGAAAGATTACGGCAGCAAGTTTTCATCGGTAGACAGCAACTAGGATTCATGAAGGGGCTTAGTACTGTGAATGGTATTTTCACTCTGAGACAAATTATGGAAAAGTACAGAGAGAAGCAAAAGGTCTTGCATATGGCCTTTATAGACCTTGAGAAGGCATATGACAGAGTACCACGACAGGAAATATGGAGATGTCTCAGGGAGAGAGGAGTGATGGAGAAGTATGTCAGAATGATCAGGGAGATGTATAAAAATGTAAAGACCAACGTCAGCTCTACAGTTGGAAGAACGGAAAATTTCCAAGTTGGAGTCTGGCTACATCAGGGATCTACTCTAAGCCCACTTCTGTTTAACATCAGCTTGGATGTGTTAACAGAGGATGTCAGGGAGGAGCCACCATGGTGTCTGCTCTATGCAGATGACATAGTCTTGGTAGCCGAGAACAGGGAAGAACTGGAGGGGAAACTTGAAAAATGGAGATATGCCTTGGAGAGTAGAGGTTTAAGAATAAGCAGGAAAAAGACAGAATATATGACAACCAAATTGGATGGAGACCAGCAAACAACAATCAAATTAGGCGGAGGAAACATCAAAAGGGTTCATAAATTCAAGTACCTTGGCTCAGTGGTTGACAATGAGGGGAACATGGAAGAGGAAATTAACAACCAGATTCAGTGTGGTTGGAAAAACTGGAGGAAGGTGTCTGGTGTCATATGTGATAGGAAAGTCCCTATAAGATTAAAGGGCAGAGTGCACAAGGCAGTGGTCAGACCAGCAATGACATATGGATTGGAAGCAGCACCTCTAAAGAAAACAGAGGGTAGAAAATTGAATGTAACTGAGATGAGGATGCTTAGGTGGATGAGTGGAGTAACCAAAAAGGACAGGGTTAGAAATGAACATATTAGGGGTACAGTAAAAGTCACTGATGCATCAAAGAAAGTGCAAGAGGCAAGGTTAAGATGGTATGGCCACCTGATGAGAAGAGAAGAGAAGAGCAACACATGGCAAGAGAAGTGATGGACGTGGAGGTGGATGGAACACAAAGGAGAGGAAGACCTAAGACCAGGTGGAGAGATTGCATTAGAGATGATATGAGGGAGAAGGGAGTATGGGAGGAAATGACACAGGACAGAGGTAGATGGAAGACTCATTAGAAATGGCAACCCCGAATAAGGATAAAGCTGGGAAGAAGAAGAAGAAAGAGGAGTGTATGGGCATCAGGCTTGTATGTTACTAGGGTGAAGACTGGTTCCGTAAACAAGGTCTGGTTAAGAAGCCCCTCCAACTTTAGGCAAGGTAAGACTCATATAGGATTTTCATGCCTTAACATAGCAAACTTTTACCAATTCATCAAATACACACTATCTCAGCAAAGCTCAATGAATTCTTAATTGTAAACAAGGCATATGTTTTCCAGCAAGGAAACTTTATAACCTTTGGAGTTCATAGAAATATAGGCTCTGAAACATTAATTGAAAAAGAAAAAATTTCAAGTATATTTTAACCTTTAAACGTTGAGCCGGTATTTCCGAAAGTGTCTCCCGTATGCCTTTGGCGCTCGAGCGCCGAAGCGGAAAAAAAGGTTTTTTAAAAAAATCACAACACGCTTAATTTTTAAGATTAAGAGTTCATTTTTGGCTCCTTTTTTTGTCATTGCCTGAAGTTTAGTAAGCAACCATCAGAAATGAAAAAAAATATCATCATCATATATAAATATTGGAATATATGACACAGCAAAAAAAGAAATTTCATATCTAATTGTATACAAATCGTGCTGTGAGCAAAATGGTTATAGCTAATGAGTTAATGATTTTTTGTTGTATTGTACACTAAATTGCGATGATTTTGTTATATAACACATTGTAAAACAATCAAAGAAACACAGAGAAAATATTATCACAATATGATGCATGAATTCGTAACGTAAAAAAAAAAAGTGGTTTTCAAAATTTCACCATAAAACGAAATATTGCGCTACACTTTGCAATTGTTGCAAAATGAAGGTAATTGAATGAATATTACTAAACTGTAAGTGTTATAGCTTACAATTGCAGTTTTCGACCATTTCGGTCGAGTTAAAGTTGACCAAAGGTCAAATTTTTTCTATTTATCGTTATTTATATGAAAATATTTCAAAACTGATAAAAGCTACAACCATGGGTTGTTTTTTGGTTGTATTCTACATTAAATTGTGCACATGTTCATAAATAAAACTTCATGTAACGACTAATATAAAATGGTGCAAACATTACGACAATCGAACAAAAAATTTTCTGATTTTTTCGGAAGTTATCGCGCGGACGTAAGGAAAAAGTTTTGTTCATAAATTCACCATAAATCGAAATATTGTGCTAGAGACTTCCAATTTGTTACAAAATAAAGGTAAATGATTGAATATTACTAGAATGTAATAGTTTAAGCTTACAATTGCGCTTTTCGACCATTTCGGTCGAGTCAAAGTTGACCGAAGGTTGAAATTTTGGCACTTATCGTTATTTATATGAAAATATTTCAAAACTGATAAAAGCTACAACCATGGGTTGTTTTTGTTGTATTCTACATAAAATTGGCACATTTTCATATAAGGCAGTCCCCGGGTTATGACGGGGGTTCCGTTCTTGAGACGCGTCGTAACCCGAAAATCGTCGGAAGCCGGAACGACGTTTGAAAATATGTCTTAAACAAATAAAAAGTTATAAAAACCTTACTTGTAATCCTTTGGTTACACTACATGTTGTTTCCTGTAGTTTTATGTACAACCTGGAGTGATTTTGCCAAATCTTGAGGGCTACAAGAACAGTTGATTACTACTATTTACGTATCATATAGACTAATTAAAGTAAACGTATCTTTAAATAGGCTTATATATTAGTATCAACAAAACATTTCCTGGCATGAGTCAGAGGCTGACGTCTCTCTCTCTCTCTCTCTCTCTCTCTCTCTCTCTCTCTCTCTCTCTCTCTCTCTCTCTCTCTCTCTCTCTCTCTCTTCAAATTACACTGGAACCTTGACATACGATTGCCCTAATATACGAATGTTTTGAGATACAACAGAAAATTTGCGAAAATATATGCTTTGATATACAACGAAATATTTGAGATACGATTTTACGATGTGATAGTTGTATAGGCGACCGATAAATGGCGTTTAGTCTGTTTGTTGGTGCTGCATCGTTAACACGTGGTTGTTTAGTTCGTTGTATTTGTGCCTATTTTTCGTGTTATTTTGGCAATTTTATTATTAACCATGGGTCCCAAAGCTAAAGACAAAGCAGGTGATAAGAAAAAACCCAAGAAAATTATTTCGATGGAAGCAAAACATAAAATTATAGCCAACGAGTATGGTCGAAATCCTTCTACAATATCCACGATCATCAAGCAGAAGGAAGCTATAAAAACCTTCCAAAGGCATCACCATTATTTCTAAACTACGAACTGATTAAAAAATATAAATAAAAATTAGTTTAGCAATATTATTTCATTTGTGTTTATTACGTAGTTATTAGTGTACATAAGTAAATAAAAAGAGAGCATAAATCGTTCCCTGACCACCCTTCCCTACCTCCCTCCCTCTGGCTGGCCTCTGACCGTTCATCTTGCGTTGTGATAAGTAAAATTCCTTTTTTTTTTTTATTGGGTGTGTTATTACTCGTTTATTTGTGTATAAATTGTGTATATTATATGTAATTTAGCTGTGTTTAGGTGTGGTTTCATAGTGCTAGAACGGATTAATACATATTACATTATTTTAAATGGGAAAAATGCTTTGAGATACAACTGTTTTGATATACGACGATGGTAACGGAACAAATTAAATTCGTATGTCAAGGTTCCAGTTACTGGATAATGTCTCTCTTTGGATACTTCGATTTTGCCAAATCTTGAGGGCTACAAGAACAGTTGATTACTATTTACGTATCATATAGACTAATTAAAGTAAACGTATCTTTAAATAGGCTTATATTATTAGTATCAACAAAACATTTACTGGCATGAGTCAAGAGGCTGTTTAACGAAACGAACACTTCTCTGTTCGTAACTCGGAGCGTCGGAAGACGCCTCTCTCTCTCTCTCTCTCTCTCTCTCTCTCTCTCTCTCTCTCTCTCTCTCTCTCATCAAATTACTGGATAATGTCTCTCTTTGGATACTTGGAATTTGCGTTGTAATCTAACCAGAAACTTAGTTTTGTTATTATTACTGGAAACAAGCAATGATTTTTTTCATTATTTGCTCTTTTGGACTGTTATATGTAAACTTTGCGCACCGCAAGCCAGTATGTATTCATTCGCTTGGAAACTAGTTCCGCATATGAGGCGTCACTAAAATCATAGAAAAATATGACATAACCTCAAAATTTTTTTTGTAATCTAACCAGACACTTATTTTTATTAATACACTGTGCTAAACTATAAAGGATTTTTATCATGGTATGCATTTTTTAAAAGCGTCGTTAACTCGGATCGTCGGAAGCGTCAGCGTCGTTAACTCGGGGCGTCGGAAGCGTCAGCGTCGTAACCCAGGACGGATTTTTCCATTGAATATTTATGAAAAAGCGTCGTAACTTCGGAACGTCGTAAGCTGGAACCGACGTAACCTGGGGACCGCCTGTATAAAACTCTATGTAATGGCTATTATAAAATGGTGCAAAAATTATGTCAAAGTGACAAAATAATTTCTGACATATGTTGCTGATGCTTTTTAGTGCGAGAAGTAATAAATTTGTGCTTGCGCACCAGGGTAACAATTGTAAACAAAACAACAGCTTGATCCATGAACTCCCAGCATCCCTCAAGGTGCGTGATTCAAAAGTTTTCGCCAAATCTATTTTTCCGTGAATTTTTAAAAAAACTTTTTTGCCTCAATGTTTTGTATGTCAATTCGGCACCCAACAGACAATTTTCGTTGACGTTTAATACGTCCAATCGGCGTTTAAGGGCTAATGTACATCAATTTCAGTTCTGTTCAATGTACTATTAATGTTTAAGGTAAGTTCACTTACAAGAGCTACAAATAAGTTTCTCACAAAAATTATAATTTTATAAAATAAGGTGTACAGTATATACTTACCCAGTAATTATACATAGCTATTAGTTTAAACAACAGCAGTCTAATTTAAATTTCACAGGTAGCACTTTGATAGTCACCTATAACACACATCCAGAAAGATGCCTTTCCAGTGGCTATCTGTCGATACCTGGGACCGACAACAGGTTCAACTGAGGGAGCGACTACCTGTATGTAACCCCCACCTCCCTTGGGCCTTTGGTATGTCTTCGTGGTGTGGGGGAACAGGACAGTGACCTTTGTCTAGGAGAATCGAGGGACTAGTAGCCACCTCCTCCACTGCACAAGACTTCACTGTTACATTGATAAATTCATGATAAATAATTGAAATAAAATGCTAGCAAAGGCACGAGAAGGAAGCGATGGAGCCAAGCGCAGGAGCAAATGACTAACATAGGAGGGATAATAAGAGAGAACTGGCGTTAAGTTTGGAAGGTAGGAAGCGAGGGGAGTTGGTAGGCGACAGATGGGAGGCGAGAGATGAGATGCCGCCGCCTCTGGTAATCTCGGTTACTGATTACTTTCATGAAAATAACTGATCCATAATTGATTACTAACTACATACTTTATACTACATGCAGGCCCCAGTTAATGACAGGGGTTCCATTCCTGGGGCCTGACACTTACCAAAATTCAAAATTACAGTACCCAAGACTTTTTAATGATGCCTTAGACAGTGTCACAGTCAGATATTTTGCCCAGATTTGTAATTTCTGGGATCGACCTGTGTCTGCCGATGAAAAATCCCTGTAACTCATTTTTCTAGTATAAATAATACTCTTAATATACCAGAGAAAAAAGCTAACATGGTTAAGCTGAAGTTACTACCCTCAGCGCGAACACCCAAAGGGTGTCGGTATAAGTATAGGGGCGCTGTGTTACCACAGACCACAGGACTTCTGCCATTTAGAAAGTTCCCCTCCAAAACTCCCCGTTGGTGGGAGCCGTTACAAGGAAACCCACCACCATCCGTCCCTGCTCGCCACTACTACTAATACCCACGCGCTTCAATCCATTCCTGTAAGAGTCGTGCGGCTTACCGTTGCTGTATTCCTAGCACCCTTTTATTATCTGTGAATATTTTGAGCATCCGATGGAGATGAATCCCCAAGCTGCTTCTACTTCCAAGTTGAGTACTCCAATTTGGTTTTATTACAAAAATTTGTGTAATTAAGTATGCTATTGGCCTTAGCCCCTCAAATATAAGTTGGGGGTGCGATCGGCTGGGCCGCCATTTCCGCGTCGGCATAGCAACAACATATTCCGCACGACATATTTTCAAATTATACATTTATAGGCTTAACTTTACTTTTGAAGTATTAAAGTGCGATATTCCTATTATAATAGGTATCGGTTTCTTTTTATTTCGGTTTGGCTTATTTACTAGCAATTTTTATATTCGGTGCTCGTGAGCTATCTCGTTCCTAGGCTTTCTCTAATAACCATATTTGATCCTTAACTGAATACATGGTTCATAACCACCTTTTAGCCTAGATTTATAAGCCTAATATGCTTATTACCGGTTTTTTCTCGTCCTAGGGAGTAGTTTTTATAAACAGGCGTAGTTAGCTCGGTCTAGTGTATATTTCCCATTACGTTGGGCATTTTAGGTGTTATAAGGTTATGTAGATTAGCCCTAGTATTAGAGATTCTCCTATGCACCCTATATTTTATTGTGGTTTTTTATTTTTATACCCTATGTAATGGTTTTGTGTGCCTAGCCTACCTGGATAACCTCCTGACCGGGTTGGACCACTTTTGATCGCAACGAGCCACGGCTAACTAGCGAAAGAACCTAGGCTATATAGCCTATGAATGGTAACCAACTTCAACCAGGGGTAGAGCCAGACATCACGATCCACTGCATTACCTCTTTATTATTACATAAAAATTTTATATAATACGATTATTTCATATCTCTGGAGCCTCGGCGTACAGAGTATAGAATTAATGAAATATTTAGAGGCAGGGTATAATCATAATAGTACATGAAGTTCGGTATTGCCGGACTTCAACTGATGCATTCCTTGCTTCGGCAACTTTAGAAGTATACCATTATCTAACATACAATGGTTTCCTAGTTGATATAAATAGATGGGATGTTCGCATCTCCGCCATCGACGAAGTTCGGCGTATAGGATTAGGCATGCCTCTTTAAGGAATTATCAGTGTATACTATAAGAATTTTTAGTTTATAAGCCTACTATGTTAAGTCTATATTTACTCATTATTGAATTTACATCGGTTCGGAATTTTTCTAACGAAATTATTTCGCCGACATTTTTATGTAAGGATTTTCTAGGGTTTATCAGTTGTCGTTATAGAGTATTTCGGAGACGAAATATTCCGCCGGCATCTAGCAACAAACAAATTTTTGATCATGTTATCCATACCTAGTGTTATGTTTATTATGAAGCATTCTAATGACGGAATACTTCGCCAACAATTTGCACTAAAACTTACGAGTTTCTTTGGTTGTGGATGACTAATATCTTTCGCGAATTATTTCGGTAACGAAATATTTCATTAACATTATTAACTGAGCTCTCTAGAAATGAATTACTAGATGTCTAAACGAAAGTATTTTAACGACGAATTATTTCGTTGATAATTTTAACCAATGACGAAAACTCATTGAGAATTTTCACATTACAGGTGGTCCATTGCCAGGCGGAGGGTTGCCCCGCATCGCTGGTGAACCCCTTTGGCCACGTAGTTTGCCGGACCCACACCAACTGCGCCGTCCAGCTGGAGAACTACGTGGTCTGGCATCCTGACGCGTGCACCGTGTGTTATGACTTGGTTACTGTCATGTCGAACGAGCAGGTAAGATCATTTTGATTTAACCTCGAATATTTAAAGAGTTTAGTTATAAGCTTTCTAGATAGTTTGATGGAACAACCACTATTCATACATTATTTACAGACGGACCCGACGTCGTACCACGATGCCAGGGCGTCCCTTCGCAAGTGGATTGGGGGGTTCGGCAAGAACGTCCCGAAAGTTCAACCTTACGTCCTCGACGCGGATCTTTGTGCCATGATCTTTTCGGGGGCCACACTGACGACCGCAGTGGCCAGGGACATCGCCGGACCCCTCATCGCAGCTATCAGAGCAGAGGCGGCTACCACCTTGGAGGAGCAGCAGGAGCTTATGGATGATGTGGCGGGGATCAACATCAACGCCGAACCCATGGTCACGGAGGAACAGGTAGGTGGGGAGGTAAGTGGAGCGACCTCCATCCCTAGTCCTTCTCCTTCCCTTGCTTCTTCCCCATCCTTTAAGGGCTTTTCGAAGCCCTTCACCAAACAAGGAATGCTGTCAGTCATTCCAAAAATCAAGAAATCTTTAAAAAAGAAGGCTACAAAGTCTGTTCCGCCAGCGGTGAAGGAGTTGTCTTCGGCTTCACAGCCGTCGACTTCATCCGTCATTGCGCCTGCTGCCACAGATCCTTCCCTTGCCCAAGGGACAGATACATTACCGAAGGCGGCGGAACAGTCCTTCGATCCAGTGGACTTTACAAAACAATTGCTAGCCACAGTCACTGGAGTTATCGATCAGAGGCTAGAAGCACGCCTCGGGCCAACACCGGACGTCTCCAACCAGGCTCTCTCGTCATTGACGGAGAGAATTAAGCCAATCGAGGAGATGCTCTCCGGTCTTCTTCGCTCCGGAACGCCAGCCCTATCCATGATGGTTCCGGATGCTTCAAAGCTTCCTCCCTTTGAGAACGACAACCCTTGGAGGTTGGCCCTGCACGCTCCCTTCGCTGAAGGGAGGTTGACTATCGAGGGGTGCGGGTCACGACCCATAGAGGACTTTGAACTCTTCCCACCAGGGATGCAGTTCCCCTTCCCGGGCTTTGTCAGACTAGCAAAACATGCACTAGTCAGGGTAGACAAAGTACCCAAAGAAACCGTGATCTTCCCTAGAGAGCAGGCCCAAGCTGCCTGGGTCCGGTGTCTCTCTGAGCTTAACTGTGTCAATACTAAATTGACACCACATAAAGGGAAATACACGATGTTTGTCACTCCCGAAGGGATTCCGTCATCATGCACATCTAAGGTGGCGGAGCTAACCTTGCAAGCAATCGTCGAGGACAAGCCAATGCCAGTACTGAGGGAGACAGAGCCCTACCAATATCTTCTGTTACCCACAGGGATCTGGACGCTTGGATCAACGCTCCGGCGACATTTACCTCAGGTAAATTGGAGCCGGAGTGCGCTTCAGACTTGTTTTCAGAAAGGTTGCCTAAACTCCCCGACCATATGATCAAGGCGGAGTTTGAGGCGAAGACAAGGTTAGCCAGGTCCCTCAACTCCGTCACATCGGCGGAGTTGTTGGCGACCACCTATGAAGATGAGCAGGTCTTTCGTGTACTGACGAAAGATCTACTACAGGCCTTCCAGTCAGATTTGTATGACTTTGCTGTAGCAAGGAGGGCCTGTAGAAAACATGTTTTAGCTGGAACAACCATTAAACATGAACCAAATAGGCTCATCAAATCCTCCATTTGGGGAGAAACCCTCTTCCCCAAAGAGGAGGTGAACAATATTCTTCATGAAGCCTCTAGGACTAACCAGAGTCTTAGAGTGAGGTGGGGCCTTCCCTTCAAGCGGCAACCTGATGCGCCTTCTCATCAACAGCCAAAGAAGAAGGCGAGAAGGTATAATCCCTACCAGGCGGCACGTCCTCACGGATATGTGCAGGCAGTGCCGTCCACTTCAAAGACAGTAGTACCACAGCAATATGTCTTGGTTCAACCTTCCTCGGAACCTCAACCTTCGACTTCATCCCAGGTTGTGGCTTCCCCAGCATTTAACCCTACATATGAGGCAAGGGGTAACTTTCGCCCATATAGAGGACATGCTGGGAGTAGCCGAGCCAGAGGAGGCTCTTGACTACGAGGTGAGCCAGAGGAAGAGGTTTCCGAGGGGGGAAAGGAGCCAGACCAGCAGCCAACCAGTGAAATCTCCCAGGTAGGGGGGAGATTGTATCATTTCAGGACTCGATGGACCTTCAGTCCATGGCCTCACAGTATAATATCGAAAGGTCTAGGCTGGTAGTGGGAGAAGGGCCCTCCCCCTCCAGTCAGCTTTTTCCAAGTACCAACAGAGGACCTCTTAGAGTATACAAAGGATCTTCTTCAGAAACGCGCCATAAAGAGGGTGAAGAGCATAAGGTTTCAAGCATGTTTGTTCACTGTCCCAAAGAAGGACTCAAACAAAAGACGGGTAATCTTGGACTTGTCTCGGCTGAATTCCTACATTCATTGCGACAAGTTCCATATGCTGACAATCTCACAGGTACGGACCTTACTTCCCCGTGGGGCCGTCACCACCTCTATAGATCTTACAGACGCGTACTATCACGTCCCAATAGCCAGAAACTTCTCTCCGTACCTAGGATTCAAACTAGGCAAGAAAGCTTACTCCTTCAAAGTAATGCCCTTCGGACTCAATGTAGCACCCAGAGTGTTCACAAAACTGGGAGAATCAGTAGTTCAGGAATTGAGGAAGAAAGGAATACTATTAGTAGCCTACCTGGACGATTGGTTAATATGGGCAACCAACGAAGCGGAGTGTCGAAGGTCAACGACCAAAGTACTGGAATTCCTAAAATATTTAGGGTTCCAAGTAAATATAGAGCAATCCAGACTGACTCCGGCATCTCGATTCCAATGGTTAGGAATCCAGTGGGACCTGAACAAACACACGCTATCTCTACCGACCAAGAAGGTCAAAGAAATAGTGAAAGCTACAAAACGCTTTATCAAAAACAGACGGTCATCTCGGAGGAAGCAAGAGAGGATCTTAGGCTCCCTCCAGTTTGCATCAGTGACGGATGTTCTTTTAAAAGCCAGATTAAAGGATATCAATCAGGTTTGGAGGTCAAGAGCAAATCTCAGATTCAGGGACAAAGTTTCCAAGATTCCAGATGTTCTAAAAAAAAAGACTTCTTCCATGGACGGAGCAACGGAACCTATCCAAATCAGTTCCGTTGCAATTTCCTCCCCCATCTCTGATCATCCACACAGATGCATCACTGAACGGCTGGGGGGGATATTCACCCCTCAGGAAAGTACAAGGAACATGGTCGGAAACATTCCGTCAATTCCACATCAACATACTGGAAGCAATGGCGGTGTTCTTGACATTGAGAAAATTACAACCGTCCAAGAAGATCCACATTCGATTAATTTCAGACAGCTTGACAGTAGTCCATTGCATCAACAGGAGAGGTTCCAAATCCAACAAGTTGAATCATGTAATGATAGCAATATTCCTCCTAGCAGAAAAGAACCACTGGCATCTGTCAGCAGTTCATTTAGAAGGAGTGAGGAATGTAGTAGCGGATTCACTGTCCAGGATGAATCCACTAGAATCAGAATGGTCACTGGACAACAAGTCCTTTCAATGGATCACAACTCAGATCCCGGATCTCCAGGTGGATCTCTTCGCCACGGAGTCCAATCACAAGTTAGCTTGTTATGTAGCTCCAAACATAGACATCAACGCCGTTGCGATCGATGCAATGTCTCTGGACTGGAACAAATGGGAGAGAATTTATCTCTTTCCCCCAGTAAATCTTCTATTAAAAGTTCTACACAAGCTAAGATCATTCAAAGGCCAGCTAGCACTAGTAGCACCCAACTGGCCGAAGAGCAATTGGTATCCTCTTATCATGGAGATGAATCTCAAACCCCAGAAGATCCCATCCCCGAATCTAACACAGGTAGTACAAATGCAGACTGTGTCAGCTTCCTCAAGAATTCTAAGTGCCCTAACTTTACGGACTTCATGAAGTTTGCAGCACAGAAGCAAGCAAACATAGATCCATTAAATATTCTGTTTGTAGAATCAGACAAAAGAGATTCTACAATTAGGCAACATGATTCTGCATTGAAAAAATTGGCTATATTTTTAAAAGGTAACAACATTCAGAAGATGGATACCAACCTTACAATTTCTTTCTTTAGATCATTACATGAGAAAGGCTTAGCTGCCAGCACTATTACCACAATTAAATCTGCCCTAAGAAAGATTTTTCAAATAGGTTTCAATATTAATTTAGCCGACACATACTTTTCTTCTATCCCAAAAGCTTGTGCACGTTTGAGACCAACTAGCCGCCCTCAATCTATCTCATGGTTTTTGAACGATGTCTTAAACTTGCATCAGATTTAGACAATGATAACTGTCCCTTTTCAGCTCTACTGAGAAAAACACTATTTTTAGTAGCTCTGGCTTCTGGAGCTAGAATTTCAGAATTGTCAGCTCTGTCTAGAGATCCAGGACATGTCGAGTTCCTCCCATCTGGAAAAGTCTTACTTTCACCAGATAGACAATTTTTAGCAAAAAATGAGGATCCACTAAATAGATGGACTCCTTGGGAAATTCTACCTCTTCCAGAAGATAAATCCTTATGTCCTGTTCATACACTAAAAACCTTTATGACCAGAACTTCTCAAATATCATCGGGCTCTCTTTTTATTAGAGAAAAAGGGGGCATGATTACTCTAAGAGGGATCAAGCAGCAGATACTCTATTTTATTAAACAGGCTAACCCGGATTCAGTTCCACATGTTCATGATATCCGAGTAGTTGCCACCTCAACTAATTATTTCCAAAACATGAAGTTTGAGGAACTTCAAAAGTACACAGGTTGGAAGTCCCCAGCAGTATTTAAGCGCCACTACCTGAAGAATTTGCAGGCCCTAAAATTCTCAGCAGTGGCAGCTGGAGCTGTGGTAGTTTCTGAGGTACAAACTGACAGCTCTCCTTAAACCTTTAATTGCACCCTTTTCCTTTTACTATCTCCCTATCCTTATCCCTTCTACCTGAATGGCTCGCTCACACTCCCCACCATACTTTCTCCGGATCGGGCTAGACGTTGCTTGTTGACCCCGCTGCCGGATTATTGTATGCCAGTGTAAATATGTATATATATTAACTATTATAATTCTTATATTATGATGCTATTATTCCTTAGTCTTAGATCATTTGTTAAGTCTAAGGTTCTGAAAGGATATATTCCTTTACTACAGTTTTTCTATGCTCCCTTTTTAGTATTTTAAGAATTATTATCATTATATATCTTATTATTAGTTTTAAGTTATATGTTTAACTATAACAATTAAACTGTTTATAAATTTTTTTATTCTGGGTATTATTAACCCTATTTTCTATATATATATATATATATATATATATATATATATATATATATATATATATATATATATATATATATCTATACTAAACTTGTATATCATTCTCTGGTATTTTTTCATCGGCAGACACAGGTCGATCCCAGAAAAGGGATTTTGACGTAGGAAAAATCTATTTCTGGGGGAAGACCTGTGTCGCCCGATGAACCCTACCCTCTTATATTATGCACTTCCCACCCTGGCTAATCCAAGTTTATAGAATTACTTCCAGGAATGGATTGAAGCGCGTGGGTATTAGTAGTAGTGGCGAGCGGGGACGGATGGTGGTGGGTTTCCTTGTAACGGCTCCCACCAACGGGGAGTTTTGGAGGGGAACTTTCTAAATGGCAGAAGTCCTGTGGTCTGTGGTAACACAGCGCCCCTATACTTATACCGACACCCTTTGGGTGTTCGCGCTGAGGGTAGTAACTTCAGCTTAACCATGTTAGCTTTTTTCTCTGGTATATTAAGAGTATTATTTATACTAGAAAAATCAGTTACAGGGATTTTTCATCGGGCGACACAGGTCTTCCCCCAGAAATAGATTTTTCCTACGTCAAAATCCCTTTTATATCACCAAATAGTTTTCATATTAAAGTCTCAAAGCAAGTTCAACTCTAAATATAAAAGAATATTATTACGTTTATTGACCCCCTCATCTACCCAGCATTCAGTTGAATTATTCAATTGCTAGAAGAGCAGCCATTTTTCTCCTAATCAGCTCCAGAAAGGCATTTCCGTTAGGAGTGGGGAGAGAAAATAAGCCATTAACTATAGGCCTACAGTTTAGAGTAAGAAAGGCAGGTCGCAGGGTTATATAGGCTTCGATGTGGGCTTTAGGGATTCCTAGCCTAAGACCTCTTTTCCCACAAATTTGCTGGTTGTGTTTTTGCATCTTTCCAGACAATGCCAGAGGCTGTGTGTGAAATCCAGGCCATTCGAAAACACCCTGACCTGTTCTCAGTCCAAGCTAGTTGCTCCTGTAGGACAGACATGTCCTCTCTCTGACTGGAAGTCAGCCTTTGTCTTGCCCACGCTGGCTGGAGCCCCCCTTCCAACATCATGACACATGTTCAAGTCTCTAAAGATTAAAGGTACGTCTCAAAAGTGCAAAGTCCAACCAGCCCTCTTCCTCTAAGACGAATCTTGCTATTTCCATTTCAAATCTCCCTTGTATCACTTCTCTATTGAAATTCCTTTTTCCTCACCGGGGCACGTGTTACCCCTGTGACCTGTTCAAAATTAGGTCTTCATTGAATATTTCATTTAAACACTAGAGTTCCTCCACAGTGTGTTAATTAAAAGTGACTGCCCTTGTAGCTGAATTATAGTGCAAGAAGCCCTATTTTATTTTGTGTCTAATCTGGGACAATTTCCAGATTTCTGCTGAGTCACGTGTCATGTCCCCTCGTCGCAAGTGCTTCCTTAACGCAAGATCCCTATGATTAATTTTGGAAACCAGCATTGGAGTAAATCTGATTTTGGCCAGCTCTCCCCCATTGTGAGAGATAGGAGTGGTCCACGTGTGGCCAAGTTGCCTTGCCTTATCCCAGGCCATTCAACGGCCTCTTGTAAATAAATGTAATGTAAAGTAATTAGCTGGTTTTTAATGGAGACCTTCTAGAGTAAAAATAACCAAATCAATCCTTTTTATCGTTATCTAAGGTAAGTCAGAAGCCCTCTATTTCCATTTATTCCCTCTAATAGTTTTCATTTACGATTGGGGTCCCCGAGGCTGTCCCCAAAACGTAAGAGTGGCGACCTTGACAGTATCGAACCTGGGGCCGCTTAAAATCTTGTAAATCGCGTTATCCCTTTAAAAACGTAACTGTAAATGACTTTTACAAAGCGTAAATCAAAAGAAAGCATTCATACTTGCGGAGGAGACACACGACTGACGGTAAGGAATATAATTCATTTAATATGATTATTCTTATAACCAATGTTAGCTTAAGGTACATTTAGTAGTTATTTTAGAAGTGTTTTAAATAAATGTTTCTCTAAGTTAGAGATATTGTGTAACGGCAAAAGCGCCAGAGCTTAATTTTAGCGGCACGCAAACAATTTGCCCCCACCAATTCTCTCATAGCAAGTATCATCTTGTATTGTAGCTTGCACGACGTGTGTGGTAGATAGGTGCCAGAGAGTACTAGTTAAAACTAGGAAGTACTTTGCCAGGGTTTATTGCATGTATTAGCAAGCCTAGCTAGTTAGGAGTGTTCTACTAAAAGCTTCGTCAAAAGAAGTGTACAATTCTTTTGCCAGTGATATGTTAGGGGAATTTGTTTTAACTTAGCTTTCATTTCAAGCCTTGGTAACCGCAGCACGCTTGCCTAGCCTGCCAGCTCGTCAGCTTGGCGCATGCGCTCTCCCAGGCCTGCCAGCCAAACTCTTGTTCAAAGGCAAGCATTCATTCATCACCTAAAGCTTATCTCAACGATTTAAGCCGAATGACATAAATCTGCTGTTTTAACGTAAATAATATCAATCTCCATACTACTAGTATCTATCATTCTGCCAGAAATATTAATGTTAATTCACCTTGAATAAGAAATTAGAATTTTGTGTTGTAAATCGCCCTCGCGTTTACAGAAATCAGCTGTTTCAAAGATGTTGTCCTCCGTTTGCTCACCGCACGTTTCACTTAGCATTGCTCACTCGCTCGCTGAGCGAAAGTTTAATTTCACTTCGTACTTAATGTAGCCTTTCTCATTTACAAACATTGCTAACATCAGTTCAAAATCCTTACCGTCATTTCACTTGTCACAGGGAGCTAGTTACCTTACGTAAAGTAAATATAAATCTTAACCGTAAATTTACTTAAAAGAATTGGTTAATGCAAACGCGTCATTGTAAATCAATCATAGTATAACGCAAACCATTTACAAGTAACGTACAATCGTTCATTGCTAGTGCGTTCTGATAACATAAAACTTATCCTAAGCAATTCTTTCATTAAACTTTAACGTAAGTTGCATCATATTAAACTAAAATCATTAGTTCATATAAATACAAGGGAGTTCGTCATATACCATTTTTATGCTGTCAGAGAGAGAGAGAGATGATGAGACGAGAAGGACGAAGAGAGAGAAGGCACGAGGAGAGAGAGGACGAGAGAGGAGAACAAAACCCATTACAGGTACCTATCCGACTTACAACCTACTCGACATAACGACCACTCGTACTTACAACCTTACTTCAGACAGTTGACCATTGAGTTACTTGGCACTGCGCCATCTCATGAGAACTCTCATCACTCAGGCAGCATCAGTTTGAGTTACCCTGCCCTATCTGCAGCATCATTTGGTATTAACTGTACTGTAGACTGATTGCAAACCAATTTACTTAAGATCGACTTCTGACATGCATGCAAGAACCTAACCCCATTGTAAACTCAATGCCTGATTGTACGTAATATATACTATACATTATGCATGCATCATGAACATTATTTTAGCCTCGTGTCTTTCATTAACACTGAGCGTGATATACACGCCCGTGTCCATTGCAGTCTAACAAGCATTTATTTAATTTACCGTGTATTTCAGCCGAGGACTGAGCATTTTCAAATTACCACTACCTGTCGTTGCCTGAGTGGTCTTTTCCATTTTTATCACAAAAGACTTGCGTATACCGCAAGCACAAACTGCACAGTGTGCCACGCAACCTCATTACTTCCATACAAGGAAGCCACTACCAGTCTAGGACTGGCCACCCACCACCAGTGTACGACAGGCCCTACCATTTTACAGTGCCACTAATTCGTGACACTGCCCATCGACTGGCTGCTGAAGTACTCCCCCTTTTACTTTCTCTCCTCCACCATTACACTCTGCCACGAACAGAGTGCCATTTCATTTCAGTGTATTTGAGTATACTGCATTTAGTGTCGTCCGACGGGACACACCAGCACACTACCAGTGTAGCCAAAGATCACCTCCATAAGTGCCGCAATACCAGCACGCAACCAGTGCTGTCCGAGGAACGCCTCCTTAAATGCTATTGCACCTGTACAGGCAGTACAGGCAGCCATTTACCTGCGTGTCCGCCATTACGGAACGCCCATTTCATCAGTGTTCCCGTGAATGAGGATTCTTATCCTTCCGGATCACTCACCCAAGGAACGCCTCCATAAGTGCCGCTATCCCAGCACTACTAGTGCTGTCCAAGGAACACCTCCATAAGTGCCGTGCACCTGTACAGGATGTACAGGTAGCTATTTACCTGCGTATCCGTCTTACAGAACGCCCATTTCATTAGTGTATCTGCTATTTCGGATTACTCAATCAAGGAACGCCTTCATAAGTGCCGCTACATTAGCACTCTAATAGTGCTGCCAAGGAGCACCTCCATAAGTGCCGTGCACCTGTATTGGACCTACAGGTTGCCCATTCCATTACGTATCCCAATTTAGGAATGCCCTTCAGTGTGACTTACACAGCACACTCCATTATATTTCTCACCTCATCAGAAGGTGCCATTCACAAAGTGCCACAGAGCTTACAGGACACTTCCCAAGTGCCACAGAGCACCCAGTCTTCTCAGACACATTACCACATTGCAGAACCCATTTCTAGGTGAGTGCCACGTTACCAAGTAGGCACTCCCATTCTATCCAGTACTATTCCTGGCCATCATTTCCAAATTTATCTGAGCCTCTACTGCAGCCTAAGGGAAATGTCTTCCCCTGCTTCCAAGCCCCAGACCATGAGCTGGAATTCCGGTAAGAGGTGGTTGCAGAGGTTCTGCACACCTTGTTGCGTGTGTGAGCATGCTGTGGATTCCAACCAGTCCCCAAGTCGATCCCTACCTTGGGATGAGAGCTTCCAGGGTGAACTTCTCCAAGGCTACCATGTAGCCTTCCCTGATGAACAGTCTCCTACAGCCTACTGGTGGGTACATGTCATGGCCGATGCCAAAGCCCAGGTCTCCCTCATTTCAAGAAAGGCATTGCCTAGGGGTGCCAAAATCCAGAAGGACGAAGAAATTCAGTTTGAATGGATAGATGGTCACCTCTATTCTGTTCCTTCAGTCCTTCTGAAGGTGCAAATGCCCTTATTGGACAAGGAGACTAAGGAAACCACATTGTGCCGCCTGGGTGTAGTTGATAAATTTCATGACATTTATCAGGTCATATTGGCCCGAGATCTCCTAAAGCCATATCCCCCCTGGGGATATGGACACCTGCAGCATGCCAGATGACCAAACCTCCATTTTGGATTCAGAGGCTAGTGCCTACAATGTCACTGACATCCTTTCTATTCGTAAGCTTGGTCCTGCTCCAGTGCCAGAGCTAGAAATTCCTGCCGCATCCTGCCAGCCTCTTACCATTTCACCGCCTGCCTCCTCCGAAATGTGATCCGACCAGTTAACCCCGGACTTGTTTCCGAGGGTGATTCAACGGACGATTCCTTAACCTCCCCACATCTAATCACTGCCAGAGAGGACTCTTCACCTGTGCCAGAGCACACGGCAAGCCTTGGTGACCCCCCGGATTCGCAACCTGTGGGGCCATCTCAGCCTTATCCTCCAGTGCCACGGAAGAAGTTCTGGAACAAGTTCTGCCGAGACTGGCTACAAGGGGTCACATGTCTGCCAACTACGGAGGGGGCGCAAATCACCATATTCCCGGCATCGCAATGGCAGTTATCAATTCATCTTCACTATGACCCCAAGTTAAGGCCCTATAACCGTTGCACCCCTCCAAAGTCATTATCCGCCAAGCCATGTCAGAGCCATTGACGACTCTGGCGCTCAAATCTCCCTGATACAGGGATAGAATTCCCCACGGGGCTAACATCGATAATGTCAACTTATTACTATTGAAGGTATCAACCACATTAAGTTGATCCTTCCAACAGTCAAATTGAGTCACATGACCTCACCTTTTGAAAGTATGTACACTTGCAGTTGCAAGCTACATTTCCAGAGATTATGACCTTCTCTTAGGGCAAGACATGAAGTCCCCTCTCCTTTCCAAAAACCTAGGGGTCCTAACCCCACGACAAACTACTTCAAAGCAAGGAGCCATCAAAATCCTACTTCCTCCTGAAGTATGGACACCAACGGTTTCCCCCATCACCAAGGAGGGGGATTGATCACTCACAGTTCCATTGCAAAACCTGCAACGCAATAGGGCACTCCACTAATTGGCCTAGGTGCCCTAGCAAGCTACCAGCAGCGAACACTGTCCATTCTCCACAAGACTCACCCTTCCAAAAGAGACAGGAACCTCTGTCTCCCATCACCACAGGCACGCTGAGAGGAATTGCACCTCTGGTACCCGTCCCAGGTATGCCCGACGTCAACTCTCTGCCAGTGCCACTTGGCAGCACTGAGCAGTGACATGTTCCATCCAGTCTGGACGTAGAGCCACCACAAACCTTGACCTCTGCGCCTGGCCCTGAGCTAATGCCGGCGGCCGAAACTAACCTTATCAAGGATACTCCCACAGGAGATCCCCCAACAGGCATGGAGCTCAACGCAGCCCATTGCCCAGATCCAGTCCATGAGTCTTCTTCGACATCACCTCTGTCGGCCGAGGATGAACCTCCAACAGACCTCACCATTACACCTTCTCTGGACGACCAGGAACTCCCCGACCAGGAGTCAGCCTGGAGTCTTACTCTTATGACGGCTGTCGCAGCAGCCGAAGTGAGGGCCTCCCCTGCAGTAGGTTCCACCACTATGACGGTTGCTGCAGATATCGAAGTAGGGTGTTCACCTATAATAGTGCCTAGGGCTACCACTGCCTCTGCTCCTGATGGCGTTTCTGGCCTTACCCCAGAGTTGGTGCCTAGCCCTGGAGGAATAAGAAAAAGAAGAAGAAGGGATGTAACAAACTCACAAATTAACCAAATAGCCACATGCTCTCCTTGGCACCTGTGCCCTAGGCACAGTGTCACATTAATTTGCCGAGTCATCCTGGCACCTACCCAGGTAGCCAGCCTGATCTCTGCCAGTAGACTAACTCTCTAACCCCCTAGAACTTATGTCACTAACCCTCACGTAAATGTCATAATTACCTCATTATATTTCCATCCTGGTACACTACTAATCACTCATCACCTTCCCGCATCATTACCTCATCTTATGTATTTTAACAATTTAGGTCGATAAACCTCTGCTGTGTGTACCACACTCTGGAATGATTGTGTCTCTAATTAATTGTAATGAGTAGGTTAGGCTAATAATTTAGTACCAGGGCATTAGGATAGTAGCAAGTAAAATTTTCAAAGTAACCTTACATAGGGGTAGAGTAGACTGTCATCACAGACGACCAGTAGTTCTCACTTAGGCTAGACTACATTAATTCAGTAAGTTAGTACACCTAGCATCTCCACCTATAAGTTAGGTAGGCCATTGTAGCTAGCCGTATCGCTGCTCTAAATACCTCGGTTAGAGTAGGAAAACTGGGTAGTCGAGACGATCAACTTATTTAGCCGAGGACTTCACAGCCGAAAGGGAGTGAATGCCTTCTTAACAGGGGGAGCTATTACATTTATTGACCCCCTCGTCTACCCAGCATTCAGTTAAAATGTTCAATTGCTAGAAGAGCAGCCATTTTTCTCCTAATCAGCTAACTTTAGGAAGGAGAACTCAGGCCAGAAAGGCATTTCCTTTAGTAGTGGGGAGAGAAAATAAGCCATTAACTATATGCCTACAGTTTAGAGTAAGAAAGGCAGGTTGCAGGGTTATATAGGCTTCGATGTGGGCTTTAGGGATTCCTAGCCTAAGACCTCTTTTCCCACAAATTTGCTGGTTGTGTTTTTGCATCTTTCCAGACAATGCCGGAGGCTGTGTGTGAAATCCAGGCCATTCAAAAACACCCTGACCTGTTCTCAGTCCAAGCTAGTTGCTCCTGTAGGACAGACATGTCCTCTCTCTGACTGGAAGTCAGCCTTTGTCTTGCCCACGCTGGCTGGAGCCCCCCTTCCAACATCATGACACATGTTCAAGTCTCTAAGGATTAAAGGTACGTCTCAAAAGTGCAAAGTCCAACCAGCCCTCTTCCTCCAAGACGAATCTTGCTATTTCCATTTCAAATCTCCCTTGTATCACTTCTCTACTGAAATTCCTTTGTCCTCATCGAGGCAGGTGTTACCCCTGTGACCTGTTCAAGATTAAATCTTCATTGACTATTTCATTTAAACACTAGAGTTCCTCCCCAGTGTGTTAATTAAAAATGACTGCCCTTTTAGCTGAATTATAGTGCAAGAAGTCCTTATTTTATTTTGTGTCTAATCTGGGACAATTTCCAGATTTCTGCTGAGTCACGTGTCATGTCCCCTCGTTCGCAAGTGCTTCCTTAACGCAAGATACCTATAATTAATTTTGGAAACCAGCATTGGAGTAAATCTGATTTTGGCCAGCTCTCCCCCATTGTGAGAGATAGGAGTGGTCCACGTGCGGCCAAGTTGCCTTGCCTTATTATCCTAGGCCATTCAACGGCCTCTTGTAAATAAATGTAATGTAAAGTAATTAGCTGGTTTTTAATGGTGACCTTCTAGAGTACATAAATATAGCCAAATCAATCCTTTTTATAGTTATCTAAGGTAAGTCAGAAGCCCTCTATTTCCATTTATTCCCTCAAATATTTTTCATTTATGATTGGGGTCCCCGAGGCCGTCCCCAAAACGTAAGAATATTTACAAATAACCAACATAGACATAGAAAAAATAAATATACAAAAACAAATGTTTCAATATGTCAAAATCAATATATTCCAAGCATAAACGCAAGATATAAAACCCAGAAGTAAAGCCGAGCGGCATGACAGAGACGAACAGCAGCCAAAAGTAAACCGACAAGAACCGAATGATGCATTCAGACTGGTTGAGCATTACTTCCACCCCTACCTTCAGTAACTGTTACCATAACCGCCTTGCAAAAAGACTTCATGGCCAGATTCCAGCTTGCTGAAAGTTGATCCCATATGTAAAGACCGAGGGTTTGTATTCGTGTAGGAACAACTAAACTTTTGCACTAATATAATTATGACTAACATCTCTAGAATTGTAATAACAAAATGATAACTTGTTCATATGGCAAAACATTAGAAACAAAGATAAAAAATCAAATGATGAACATTTTTAACCTGGAAAATATAAACAATTACAAGTGTTAAAATCTGGACAAAATACAACAGAAAAATATCAAAATAAACTGTAACATACAAGAATACTCCACAGCTTACCTCAGCTGTTGTGTAATACTGTTCGAACGTTTCATGGGAGGGAATGATTCTTGAGCATCTGTGGATGTTCGCCTCGTCTGCGAGAGGAGATAAATCTCAAATACTAGAGCAATTTATGTTTACTACTAAAATACACATACAAAAAAAAGTTCAATTTATAACATATTCACAAAAACACAGCTTTATGCATAAGACACAAGTAATAAGAGGACAACATGCTTATTGACAAAAGTCCTATCGTTATCTTCGTCAATAACAAGAAGGAATACTCCAGTATAAACATCAATAAAGAGAACAATTATGTAAGACTACAAGAAAATCAACTTCTAAAATACATAAAAAAAAATAAAATATAAACCAAGTACATTACATCAAACACATCCTTGCCATGAACCTTGGCAGAGGCTATCACAAACTGCTAATTATGAACTTCAGCTACTGTATAGTTCATGATTTTAATCTTGCATCATTACTTGCTGAAAATAAGAACTTTAAAATATGGCTTACCTATAAGCAAAGTTAGTTCGCATACCTGAAAATTTTCAATGTTTTGTCCCCAAAAATGATTTACTTAGCTTCTAAAGTTAGTATGTAACACCACTTAAGGCTATTTATGGGGAATTACAAATTGTACTTTTAATTACTGAATGAAATATCTGGAATGTCTAGTTAAATTCTGAGGCAATTCCTTTACTCATCTTGCTAGACTCCCATACAATAAAATCACCATTTAATGAACACGTTCCATTTAATGAACACGTTAACTGGAATCCCATTCACCTGAATAAGGCATCTGCATTTCCTTCAGAGAAATCCTTTTCTTCAGAATACTGGTCTTATGCACTGACAAAAAACTTGTCCATCAGTTTTTGTTTTGCTTCAGCAAGATTGATTTGCTCTTTGCTTCTCAGAAGCGTTAATTTTAAGGACTTAAAGAACATCAGTTTTTATGACGCGAAATAAACATTGAAAAACCAGGACTTCTGTCATTATCTTCATTGTTGTGCCTCCAAAGAAAATGGCAATCAAGGACTTTTAATCCTTTCTATTTACTGCTATCTTCATGAGTTCTACAAATGTTTGGCTCCTCCAGTCACTTTCCTTATTCCAGCAGAGATTGACATACATGAATGGAATAAGAGGGAATAAAGGACACCAAAAGAGGGACAATTTTTTCTCTTTAGCTTTTTATCTTTAACAGTAAAAATCTTGGCCTTCAATACAACAGAACACAAAAGGGTTATATGTCTACCCAATTTTATATGCACATAACCCTGACTGGTTTTGTAAAATGAAATGATCTTACAGAAGTGAGAAAATACTAATTATATTTTCAGTATAAACATCCATTATGTATATTTATCACTGAAAATTTTTTCCATTAAAAACTTCAGGTTTAAAGGTACCTCTTAATACTGGTAGTATTCTGTATATGACAACTACTATGGAAGTATTAAATAATTCCTTTGCATGAAAGTACAAGGTGCAATCTTTAAAACAAACATTGCGAATTTAAAAAAATATAAGTAAATTAGCTAAATTACATTGATTAAGCTTCCAAAATCAAGACCTATCAGTGAAAAGATCACTGACACAATCTAACCTACTGATTTGGTATCTCAAATGTCCTTAATACACATTAATTCTACTAAAAAGAAAACAAGAAATATTACTGTACATAAAATTGAAACAAGCCATTAAACATAATGAAATTTTACTGTTATGAAGTTATGACTTTTTACATGCATCAACAAAAACTTATAAAATGACATATAACTGTTTTGCATCAGCAGTTATGCATAATTACATGCCTCCTATTTTAAGCAATACACACAAGCTTTCATACTAATTTGCTGAAATACAAAACACAAATTTATCTATATGATATACACTATCAATATACTATAGGCTTCACACCAGCTCAGTATGACTATAAGCCATTCTGCCAGTCATTCTCATTCTCTATGTTTGGGTATGTTAAAAAATTTGCCAAGACAGCATTTCTTGCAAGTTAAGAAACAAAAAAATTAATCAATCTTGTATATCTGGAATAAATTATTGGATGCAAATATGCTTTTACATCACAAATCATACAAAATTCTGAAGATGTGATGCACGATCAACAGCATATGTGTGTCAGTAAGAATTTAAAGCATGTCTGTCTGTTATTCCATCTTGATGCCAATTCAAAATAGCCTCTGGCAAATTTTGAGAAAATGTCCCCTTTATATAAAAGGAGTGATAACAAGCAACAGCATAGAAACATGCTTGTCTGAGTCATATTTAGAAGTCGTGTAGGCAAATGACAAATATATTCAAGAGTATTATTTCTTAACATAACAAAGCCAGTTGTAATGCAGAACTGGACTAGACAATCTGAGAAAAAGGTAATCAGAATAAGCAGAACTTTCATGCACAGTACATGTTACCTTCTGCAATGTCAGATATCTGATCTTGATCTTTCCATCTGAGCTTATCTGGCGTGGAGGCACACGA
>NC_061109.1:84574928-84580710 GCF_015104395.2 Macrobrachium nipponense
TTAAATTTCTGATGATTGCATACTAAACTTCAGGCAATGACAAAAAAAAGAGCCAAAAATAAACTCAATCTTGAGAACTAAGTGTGCTGTGATTTTTTGAAAAAATTTTTTTCCACTTTGGCGCTCACTCGCGAACGCCGCCGGCATACGGGAGACGATTTTTAAAATACCGCTTCGGCGTTTAAGGGTTAATCAACTCCATCCAAACATTCAATTTACCATGGCGGTAGAGAACGGAAGTAGTCTTCCATTTTTAGATATTAATGTAACGAGACATAATTCCGAGTTCACTACTTCTGTTTATAGAAAGCGGACATATACGGGCTTAGCCATTAACTATTATAGCTCTTGTCAATATTCTTTCAAACATAATACCATCTACACCTCGGTCCATAGAGCTCTAAAATATTCTTGAACTTGGCAAACATTTCACAAAGAAATAGTCTTTTTATTCAACTTTTTCAAGATAAACAGATAAACTCCTATCTTCAAGATATAGTTCATAAAATCACCAATAAGTTATTAACACAATTTTTACAACCTCCAACTATCAACTTTGATGATCCCAAAAAATTATTCCATGCCTCAATCCTGTATATGTCTGACTCTAAATTCTCCTTAAATCTCACACTAATAATTGAACAAGAAATCCTGTCTTAACGTAAAACTTATCTCCAACAACCTATGTACAATAAGATCATTTTTTAATTTGAAAGATCGCCTGCAGTCCTTCATGCGATCCAATGTGGTTTATAAATTCCCATGCCCTGGATGTCTGGGCTCTTACGTTGGATTGGCACGGAGGTTACTGCAGGTCAGATATTGCAGCCATTTGGGTTTTAGCTTTAGCACTGGCCAAAGAATCAAGCAGCCAGAATTTTCTAATATTAGAAATCTTGTCGCATTATGTATAACCGAAGTCCTGAAACAACACTTCTCAATAATTGGTTATGTAAGGGACCCAGACCACTTAACAACTTTAGAATCATTATATATTAAAAGACTGGTTCCCTCTCTCAATAGTAATACTTCCTCAGCAACTCTGTATCTGGGGACGGTTGGTGTTTTGGTAGTCCCTTTTTGTTTTCTGTTTTATGTGCTTTTTATGCTTTTACTTTTTATTGTTTTAACTTGTAAATTTTAATTACATTGTGAATTCCTTTTATGTTGATAATATATTTTATTGTGTCTTTTACTTTTCACAGACTGATGATGCACTGAGTAGTGCGAAACGTTTTTTGATGTTAATAAACTTGGCCTTTTTAACATGTGTATCATGGACCTTCCTGAAGTCTATATATCTTGCTGACTGGAATATTATAATATATAATATATATATATATATATATATATATATATATATATATATATATATATATATAAAATAATATCCTTTATTTCATACATGGAATATACAAAATACAGACAGTAGCATACACAATCTAGATATATGAGACAACATGATAAAAAAATTAGTAATCGGCACTTATCCACAAAATAGCCGAGGTAGCATAAAAGATAGTAATCATAATAATGGTAATAACAGTAATAATATTGGTGAGAAAAAAATGCATTGAGAGTTATAACAGTTAGTGCACAAATTATATAACTTACATTTCAACTAGAGACCTTAGGTGGTTACAGTAGTCAGGTCCAGAGGGCTAAATACGAAAATTTAATGTAAAAAGAAACTTTAACTTGATAGTAATCACAGTAATAATGAAAAAATAAAATATCAGCAATAAATAAAATAATGACAAAATCTGCAGATGACATCTTGCCAATACAGAGATTAAGTCCTTTAGGGGACAAAGGCCTCATTTTCCCATCTTTCCCACAATTTAGATCTTCTTGCTTCACTCCTTAGGATGCTTTGTATGAGTGAGTTGCTGCCGTTTCTCAGTCGGGTTACCAGACTGGACATTGTTCGCCTTACAATGATTTTTAAATTGTCCAGGTGGTTTTCTATGAACATCTGTGTGGCGGAGTGGTAGTGTGGAGTGTTTGTGAGGCGTCTCAGAATGTCATTGTGCACAACAGTGATACGTCTCATGGTCTCTCGAGTATAGTTCGTCCACAGGGAACACCCATAGATACTGTAGCAGTGCGAGCGGAAGAGCAGCAGTTTCACGTCTCAGTGACAGAAGGCAAACCTCCTTGCAATCATGTTGCCAGTTGCACATAGTTTACGACACCTCTGTTCAATATCTGCCGTATCTTTTAGGTCGTCAGTGATAATGTAACCCAAATACGGAAATTCGCGCAAATTCCAGCCGATGGTTTCCAAGGAAAATTTGTGGTTCTGCAATATGCTTAAGTGATTTCGGGAGCAGCGATATGCACTGGGTCTTGGTTTCGTAGATTATATCAAATTCCTCTGCATATTGGCGGCAAGTCTCGATGAGTCGTTGGAGACCTTGCACTAATGGGAAAATCAGAACCATATCGTCGGCGTAACAGAGGTTGTTTATAGTTGTTTCATTGACAGTGCATCCGATTGGAAGTGAGTTCAGTTTGACATTCAAGGCATCGGTGTACGTATTAAACAGGTATGGAGAGAGAATGCCCCCTTGCCGAAGCCCGTTTAGGGAGCTGAAGGTGTACGATAATACGTTACCCCATTTGACACAGAATTGCTGTGTGGAGAACCAGCAATGTAAAATGCCAATTAGATATAGGGGTGTGGCCCTTTTATGCAGCTTCAGGAGGCAGCTTCAGGTAGTTTACTCTGTCAAATGCTTTTCTCACATCTACAAAACAAAGGAAAACAGGAGAGGCTGATGATAGGTAGCAGTTCAGCAATTCTTTCAGTATGTAGATGCAGGTGTCAGTTGAGTGGTTTGCTTTAAACCCGAACTGGTTGCCAGTGGTGTGTAGAAAGGGGAGAAGTCTCACTAGAAGAACCGACTCAAGTATCTTTTATGTAATCGTTGTGATTGTGCCAGGGTCAGCTGCATCCTTTAGCTTGTTTTTGATTAACCCTCTTATGCCGACTGGACGTATTTTACGTCAACATTTTTTGTCTCTCGTGTGCCGACTGGACGTATTTTACGTCGACTTACAAAAGTTTTTTTTTAAATTCACGGAAAAATACTTATAGGCCGACCAGCCTAAAACTTTTGAATCATGCGCCTTGGGGGATGCTGGGAGTTCACGGATCAAGGCCTTGTTTTGTTTTGAAGCGTGACCCAAGTGCGCATGCGCGAAATCCCTTCTTCTCGCTCCAGCCAGCATCAGCGGCGCATCGTCCGAGAGCGATCTTTCGTCGGAAGCGTGTTTTTCTGGACTTGTGCGAGACTTTGAGCACTTGTGTTGCTACAGGACATTCATAGAGATGTCTCAACGACGTGTGAACCGCGAAAGGCGCGTTTTACCCGTCGGAAGGGATCGTGTAAGGAGAGTTTTGGACCTGGATGCTGGCGAGGTGCCAAGCATCCAGCATGACCCCGCGCCTCAAGGCCATTCTGTGCAGCCACGTGTGGATGTAAGTGTTTCAGGAACACAGCGTATGCCTTTGGTTACCCCTAGGAAGCATGTGGGCGTCCTTAGGGGCATTCGTAGGCATTTGGGAGGCCTCCAACCAAGGGACATAGATGAATATCTTTCGGAGCTTGATCGGGAACATGTCGCAAGTCCTCATTTTGATGGCGGATGGTCATCGAGTGATGAGGACATCAGTCCCGATGAAAGTGAGGATGAATATATGCCCCCAATGTCCGTTCGAGGCTCACATCGCGAAAGTGAGCTCAAATTCAGTGGCTTCAGTGCTTACGAGGGGGAATCTGAGGAGGGGGAGGATGGGGATATGGGGTCTAGTTTTATCGCAGAGGACGATACAGAAAGCGAAGGCCTAAGTGAGGGTGATGGGCCAACGGGGGAGGGTAGAGTGCAATATCGTGCCCGCACCCGTGCGTGTGCGCGAGCACGGGCACGTAGAAGGTTGGCTCGTCGCGCCAGCCAAGGTGAAGGTCGGTCGTCGGAGTGACGAGGGGTGGACGGAGGACCCCACCCCTCCTAACATGCACCCCTTCACGGCAACCCTTGGGCTCACCGTACCAGTACCCCTGACTGTTTTGGGGTTCATCCAGCTTTTCCTTACGTGGGAATTGCTGGAATACCTGGTACACGAGACGGTGGACTACGCTCGGTACTGCCGGTATGAACTAAGGACGACCTTGTCGTATTACTGGCGGGGTTGCAACCTCATTGACATGGCGCATTTTTTGGGGCTCCACATTTATTTTGGTATGACACCTGCTTCCGACGTCAGGCAATATTGGAGGAATTATTTTTTATGTATGCCCAATGTGCCTGGCGTTATGTCCCGTGATAATTTCCTGGCGTTGGACAGGTATTTCAACGCCTTCAACCGAAGGGCCATACCCCGGAATAACAGTGATCGCCTCATTTTAGTGCGCCCAGTGTTGGATTATATTCGTGATCAGTGTAGAAATCTCGTGATTCCTGGAAAGAACCTTTCTTTGGATGAAGGGATGATGACTTACAAAGGACGACTGAGCATAAAAGTGTATAACCCCAAGAAGCCGAAGAAATATGATGTGAAATTTTTTCTTATTACCGAGGCCAACACTGGATACGTCGTGGACTTTACAGTGTATTCCGGGGTCTTCTCCACGCTGCATGACACTGTATTCAGTCTTGTGGGACGTTTCCGTAACCAGGGATATCACCTGTTTATGGATAATTATTATAACTCGGTATCCCTGGCCCAGGAACTGTATGAAGCTGGTGTGCACGTCAGTGGTACCCTTCGGTTGGTGCGTGGGGCCCCGAATGTCCTCAAGAGGTTCGCTAGTCATCCGCAACACCTGGCAAGAGGAGAGACAGAGTGGCGGCGGAAGGGCGCTGTCTTCGTCATCTGTTGGAAGGGTGTCCGACTCGTCCCCATGATTACGAGGAGTCATGAACCCATCCAAGAAGAGATCGTACAGCGGAAGAAGGACACGTCGACAGGGCCGAGTTGTGTTTGAGGAGTTTCGTATCGAGCGGCCCCTACCGTCATTGGGCACTACAACAGGCACATGGGAGGAGTTGATCTCTTTGATCAGCTCATCCAGTATTATCCCTTTGCCAGGAGAACCAGTAAGGTGGAGGACCCAGAAGCTCCTCAAATACATCCTTCAGTTAGGCCCTCCAAAATGCCTACATACTGCACTGTGGGTACCGCGGTGACAATCTTCCGAGGTTGACCCACTTACAGTTCCTAGATGAAGCCGGGAATGCCCTCATCAACTTCGATCCCGATGAGTGGCCTTCCATGACTGACCCCCTGACCGCCAGCTGCAGATCTGCCCCTAGCGGAAAGGGCAGATAGAGGGCCAACTTAGCTGCGGCCTGCCGCCGCCCCTGCTGACGACGCCCCTGCTGCCGCCGCCCCTGCTGACGACGCCCCTGCTGCTGCCGCCCCCTGCTGCCGCTGCCCCTGCTGACGAACGCCCCTGTTGACGACGCCCCTCTTGGTGCCGGCCCCGGCATCACCGCTTCTCGTCGGGTAGTGGACCCTGTGTGTCGGCTGCAGCCAGGGGATCACATACTGGAGCCTTAGAAAAGGGCAAAGGCAAACGTGCCGGGTGTGCCATATAGAAATGGCAGAAGGAGAGACACCCGTTCTTCTGTCGTTCTCTGCAAAGTTACTCTTTGCAGGATAGGGGACTGTGACCTAAATACCACACTAAGGTCACGTATTGGAGACGACGCCCCCTAAACCGACAGCGGAGGGCGCACGGGGCTGCCGGGTCCATCAGCCGTAAGGGCGCACGTC
>NC_061109.1:84581210-84753111 GCF_015104395.2 Macrobrachium nipponense
CCATGGTTGTAGCTTTTTAATTTTTCAGTTTTGAGATATTTCATATAATAACGATAATTGCCAAAATTTCAACCTTCGGTCAACTTTGACTCTACCAAAATGGTCGAAAAAACGCAATTGTAAGCTAAAACGCTTATATTCTAGTAATATTCAAGCATTTACCTTCATTTTGCAACTAATTGGAAGTCTCTTAGCACAATATTTTCGATTTATTATGGTGAATTTATGAAAAAATACATTTTCTTTACGTCCACTGCGGTAACTCTTCCGCAAAAAAAGAAAAAAATCATATGTGCGATTGTGTAATGTGCACCATTTTAAATTAGCCGTTTACATAAAGTTTTATATATGAAATGTGCGCAATTTTATGTAGAATACAACAAAAAATAATTGAAGGTTGTAGATTTTCTCATTTTTTTAAATATTTGCATATAAATCACGATAAATAGAAAAAAAACCCACGAACCTCGGATCAACTTTGACTCTACCGAAATGGTCGAAAAAACGCATTGTAGGTAAAACTCTTACAGTCTAGTAATATTCAGTCATTTATCTTCATCTTGAAACAAATTCGAAGTCTCTAGCAAAATATTTAGATTTATGGACAATTTAAAAAAAACTCATTCCTTCCCTCCGCGCACGGATTCTCCGCCACAAATCTCCGAAATAAGTACGTACCATTCTCGGAATATTTGCTCCGTTTCATATTAGGCCATTTCATAGAGTTTTATATATGAAAATGTGCGCAATTTCATGTAGAATAAAACGAAAAGTATTTGAAGGTTGTAGCTTTTCTTATGTCCCGCAAATAATTGCATATATTATATATATAAAAAAAATTCGACATTCGGTCAACTTAACTCGTCAGATATGGTCGAAAACTGCAATTGTAAGCTAATACTCTTACAGTATAGTAATACTCAATCATTTGTCTTCATTTTGAAAGAAATTGGAAGTCTCTAGGACAATATTTAGATTTATGGTGAATTTCTGAAAAAAATATGTTTACGTCCGCGCATTACGAATTCATGCATTATTTTGCGATAATATTTTCTCTGTGTTGCTTTTATCGTTTTACAACGTGTTATATACCAAAATGATCGCAATTTAGTGTACATCGAAAAAAAGTAACTCGTTACCTTTCACCGTTTTGCGCACAGCGCAATTTGAATACAATTATATATGAAATTTCGTTTTTGCGCTATCATATATCGCATTATTTATATATGATAATGATAATTTTTTTCATTTCTGATGGTTGCATACTAAACTTCAGGCAATGACAAAAAAAGGAGCCAAAAATGAACTCTTAATCTTGAAAACTAAGCGCACTCTGATTTTTTGAAAAAAATATTTTTTCCGCTTCCGCGCTCACTCCGAAACCCCTCCGGCATACGGGAGTCAATTTTTTATTTACCGCTCCGGCGTAAGAGGGTTAATGGTATCAAGTGAACTAAGAGTAGGGAGTCTGGAAGAAACTAGTGAATTATGCACGCATTGAATAGGGCAGCTAGCAAAATGTAAATTATCGGATGGCAGAATTTGAAAGCCTCTGCGGGAAGACCATCACAGCTGGGCGATTTATTATTAGGTATGCTGTTTATGGCATCACTGATGTTACCTGGTGTAATACGGTCTGCAAAATGAAATTGAATGTTGTCAGTAAGGAGGTTATCTACATCCCTTTGGGAAGCTTGATCATTTATGTAATTCAGGATATTGTTGAAGTGATCGCCCCACATACTTGCGATAGCTTCGTCTCTGACTGCTTCCCCTTCTCTTTGTGATAGCTTTTTAGTTTTGGGATTTAAGGACTGGATATCTTTCCAAAGACGAGGGTAATCACCAGATTCTAAGTTTCTAGACATTGCATTGGCTCTAAGTTGTTTTTCATTTAACCTGCAGTGCTTAAGAGCAAGTTTGAAGGACACACTGTCTCATTAGTAATGCAGTGTGTCCTTCCCTCGGACTACCATTTTGCCTCCACAGTAAAAACATTTCTCGTGAGCATGTAAACAGATCTTTAACCAAGTCATTCCAACCAGGTATATTACGAGAATTACCTTGACAAAATCTATAGGCAGTCCTGCCTGAAGCAAGATTAGCGGAGATTATGTTCGAATAGAAATCATTCACATCCCTCCTGTGGTGGTCATTTCTACAGTTTGTGTTGGTACAAAGTAAGGTGTCTGCAGGTTACACTATTGACCGCAACCTGGTTTACGTGGTCGCCATAAAGTATCTGGTTTTCTGTTGGTTTTTAAAATCCCAGTTTGCCGCTGGTGGGCGGTCAGTTAGTGGGTTCACGGTAGGGAGGGATGGGGTACTGAATGACACCTGTAATGGGATGTGATCGTAGCCCGTCGCAAGATCGTAGCAAATATTGCAGGTCATAATAGAATCATGAAGTTGTGGAGATGTGATGCAGTGGTCCAGCCAGGAGGTTGTAATTGCATCAGCTCTATTATGCACATATGAATAGGAGGAGGGAGGGAGGAGCATTACATCGCTAATTTGGAGAGCATGATTTTGACAGAAGCTAGTAAGTTCATTATAAAATTGTTTTGTGGGGTGAGAATTAAGGTCCCCTATTATACAAATATGATCAGCAGGAGAATCTTGAATAATACGTACTGTTTAACTCCCTTAGGATCATGCATTAATGATAAAAATTATTGTTATTTTCCCATGGCATATAAACATTAATTATTATGATTTTAGAGTTCCCTACTGTCACTTGAAGCCCCAGCAATCTGTCACTCCTGTAGGTCACCACCTTTATAATATTGTCTAACAATTTGTGCCACAGGAAAGAAAGGCCCCCTTTTGGGCGACCGGCTATGATTTGATCTGTAACTTGCATCGATGAAGTCGAGAAGGTTCTGAAGTCTTCATGAATTGAATCGCAGATGACGAGGTCATGTGGCCAGAGAAGCGTTTCTTGCAATGCAATGACGCCATTAAAATTTTTGCAGAACATGTTTAGGAGAGGAATGTTCCTCTTGAGGCCAAAAATATTCCAAGAAATTATGTTTAATGTATCCATGTCTACTCACTAAGATGGGAGATGAATACGCTGATCATTTGTGTCGATGGGGGGGTTAGCCAGGGGGAGTGGGCAGTCACTCGCCGTGGGCGGTTGGCTGGCACTTGCGGTGGAAATGACCCTGGTTGGAGTGTCAGTAAGTTCCCCGGGGGGTAGTCTGTCCCGGATTAGGTTATATCTTGAAACTAATATATTAGGACCAAAATTCTCGCCTTTAAGAACGTCGAGGTGTTGAAATAGGCAGGTAATCCTATAAGCCACTTTATGTTTACTTCTGCATGGGAGTTTGTGAGGGATGAGTGGGTCAGAGCCAGTGAGAAACTTGACCCTCTCCAATAAGGCGTCTAGCATCACCGATGAGCGCAGATTGTGAATTGCTATGTGACATCTCTTCTCAGGTGTCGGGCAAGGTGAAACACGAATGTTGGGCTCTGGTCCAGCGGCCAAACAAGAGGTTCTTCTCTTCTTTCTGCTTGTTTGTATCTGCCAACTGCCAGACCCCTCATGATCACTCTCCTCTGCATCTATGATGGGGGGTTGGGGGGGAGAGATAAGGTGGGGAGGATCACAAGGACTGGTATCATCACCGGAGGTCTATCTTCCACCGGAGGCACTGGGGAGGGAGAAGAGGTTGGGAGACCGACAGTCCCCTTAGAACGGTCTACAGGTGATGGGGGCACTTCCGTGTTGCTGGGAGGCGAGGAAAAACTGGATGCCGCATTCACAGGAGTCTGGTGGCTATCTGTGCGATTGTCTATCGATTCCTGCACTCCTCTGTTCGCATCCCAGATCCTGTGGTAAGGGCAGGGTCAAGCACTAACACATACACTGCATTCTTTTACCTATTTCCCAGGACCAATAGGCCACGCGTAGCTGTGATTTGAAAGATTTCTAAGGCACTGATTGGAGCAGAAAGAATATTAGAATATCTGCAATTGCACAACACTCTCCGGCTTACACGCCGGGTATTACGTGGAGACACTATTAACACATTGCCTACTATAAGAGGTATAATCACCAAGGGTGAAAAACCCTTCTTTTCTGTGATGAAACGCGAGAGATACCTCCAACACGTCCGCCCTCACGCAAACCTACAGCATATATAATATATATATATATATAATATATATATATATATATATAAATATATATATATATATATATATATATACATATATATATATATAGTATATATATTGTATATAAATAAATTATATATAAAGGTTTTTGCCACGTAGGAAAAATGAAAAGCGAGATAGCCAAGCACTTTCGGTCCAGTGCGACCCTTCACTCAGGCACAACTGATCAAGTTATTCATGTGTATATATATATATATATATATATATATATATATATATATATATATATATATATACACACACACATATATATACATATATATATATATGTATACACATATACATATATATGTATATATATGTATATATAATATATATATATATATATATATATATATATATAATATATATATTTCTACGTTTATTGATCGCCTCATCTCCCCAGCAGTATTTAAGGTATCTTAGTTATAAAAGAAGCAGCCATGCCTTCTCCTAAAGCAACTGATTTTGGGAGAGAGAGCACGTCGTAGGAAGGAATTTCCGGTCTGACGGAAGCTTATGGTAAGATAGGCAAGTCACAAGAGTAGCTAGGCCTCGAGATGGATTTTAGGGACTTCTACAATAAGACCTATTTTCCTTCCCAATTTGCTGGCTGTGTTTACGCTTTCAGGCAGTGACCGAGGCAGTATATGGAAGCCCTGTGATTCCCAGAGAACCAGCATCTCTCTCAGTCAGCTCCAGTCGTGACCTCGGACGGATGTCCGCCACGAGCCTTCCACACTTAAGCCTAACGGCGCTACTGGCGCGCCAAGAGACCCAGACCTGAGGCAAAAGCCGACGCCACATTTTCTACAAAGGTCCACACTGATCATGGCATCCAGGTACGTCTTGTGAAGCAGCATATTGCCAGTTCCTTACATTCTATTGTCTATTTGCTCCCCATTTTCCCAATTCAAACTTCTAAATAAAAAAGAACGCATCCCTTTGTTTCCTCTCAATGCCTCATGGCCGCATGCTTCCCCTTGTGTGATCGTCCCAGACAAATGAAGTCTTCAGAGCATACCTCAGTGAAACATTAGAGTTCCTTTGCCCCAGTGTTAGAGAACTGAATAGTCGTAACTTGTGCAAGAAGTCCTTTTTCTTTTATCTTGTCTAATCTGGGATCTTTTACCAGATTCCCTGAGTCACGTGTCAAGTCTGTCCTCCCGCAAGTGTTGCATTACCGCAAGATATCGAAACCCAGCTTTTATTACGTGAATCACATTTTAGCCAGCTATCCATTTGTGAGAGACATATGGGTCCCAAAGTGCGGACACGCTGCATTTACTTTTCTTCAGGCCAGACCTTACCTTACCTTACAGACCTTACAGTTCGTTTGGGTTGCCCCAGGTCCCTCAGTGTGAGGCACCTCTAATGTCTACCAGAGAGTTGCTAGTATATCTTCCCGTATATTTTGCATCTTCCAATCTTGGATGGTCTGGGATGCAGTTTAAATATTTGTCGAGCTTATTCTTAAACACATCTACGCTCACTCCTGATATATTCCTCAGATGACCTGGCAACGCATTGAATAGACGCTGCATTATCGATGCTGGTGCGTAGTGGATTAATGTCCTGTGTGCTTTCCTTATTTTTCCTGGTATAGTTTTGGGCACTATTAATCTACCTCTGCTTGCTCTTTCTGATATTTTTAGTTCCATGATGTTTTCTGCTATTCCTTCTATCTGTTTCCATGCCTGAATTATCATGTAGCATTCTCTTCTCCTTTCTAGACTATATAATTTTAAGGATTGTAGTCTTTCCCAGTAGTCAGGGTCCTTAACTTCTTCTATTCTAGCTGTAAAGGACCTTTGTACACTCTCTATTTGTGCAATATCCTTTTGATAGTGTGGGTACCATATCATATTGCAATATTCAAGTGGACTACGAACATATGTTTTATAAAGCATAATCATGTGTTCAGCTTTTCTTGTTTTGAAGTGCCGTAACAACATTCCCATTTTTGCTTTACATTTTGCCAAAAGAATTGCTATTTGATCATTGCATAACATGTTCCTATTCATCATCACACCAAGGTCTTTAACTGCTTCCTTATTTGTGATTGTCTCATTATTAGGTCCCCTATATGCATATAGCTTTCCTTCTCTGTCTCCATAATTTATTGATTCAAATTTATCAGAGTTAAATACCATCCTATTTACCTCTGCCCAATCATATACTTTGTTAAGGTCTCTTTGTAGAGCGTTCCTATCTTCATCACAAGTAATTTCTCTACTTATTCTTGTGTCATCAGCGAAACTACTCACTACCGAATCCTTAACATTACTGTCTATGTCTTCAATCATAATAACAAACAGTATTGCAGCTAACACCGTACCTTGTGGCACACCGGATATTACCTTGGCTTCATCCGATTTCTCATCATTTGCAATAACTATCTGTTTTCTGTTGTGTAAAAATTCTTTTAACCATCTTCCTACTTTATCCACGATATTGTGTTTTCTAATTTTCTTCGCTAATATATTATGGTCTACTTTGTCAAAAGCTTTTGCAAAGTCTAGATAAACCACATCTGTTTCATTTCCGCTTTTCATATTTTTGAATATGTTCTCACGGTGGACTAACAATTGGGTTTGTGTATTTTTTCCGGGTACAAAACCATGTTGTCCTTTATTAAAAAAGTTATTTTTTATTAAATGTTTCATAATATTTTTCTTCATTACCCTTTCATACACTTTCATAATATGTGATGTTAGACTCACAGGCCTATAATTACTTGCCTCTAGTCTTGATCCACTTTTGAAAATAGGGGTGATATATGCTAATTTGTGCTCATCATAAATCTTGTCTGTATCTACACTTTGTCTTAATAATATTGCAAGTGGCTTTGCGATAGAATGAACTACTTTCTTTAACAAAGTAGCAAGAATTCCATCAGGCCCTGCTGCAGCTCCATTTTTAATTTCATTAATAGCTTGCACAATATCAACTTCATTAATATCTATGTCAGCTAAATATTCACTATTTTCATCCCTTACTTCTATATCATTATCTTCATTATCTATTCTAGGGGTGAATTCTCTCTTATATCGTTCTGCCAATATGTTGCAAATTTCCTTTTTTTCATGTTAATCTCCCTTCAATTCTTAGAGGGCCAATTTCTATTCTTCTTTTATTCATCTTTTTCGCGTATGAGTATAATAGTTTGGGGTTTTGCTTGATATTTATTAGGGTTTTTTCTTCCAAGTCGCATTTTTCATTTTCTTTTGATTGTATAATCTTTTGTTCTGCATTTTCTATCTTACTTTTTAGTTCTATAACTTTCCATGCATTTTTTTCTTTTGCAAGACCTTTTTTCCACTTTCTGATTTTCTGGAACAAGATCCTTCTGTCTCTTGGTATGCATGACTGATGTTTACTTTTCTTCTTTGGTATATATTTATCCACTATTTTCTCTAATATTTTATATAATATCTGTATTTACCCTTATGTCATCACTTACGAAAATGTTATCCCAATCTTTGTTTAATTCTTCATTTATTTCTGACCATTTTATATTTTTACTGTAGAAGTTGTATTTTCCATATCCTTCCCACTTTTTCATTTCTTGCTTATCTCTGTTTTCACTTGCTTTGGTATGGACTATTAATTCTATGACATTATGGTCTGAAATACTCGCATCATAAACTATTATTTCTTTAACATAATTCATCTCGTTCACAAATACTAGGTCTAAAGTATTTTCCTTTCTTGTTGGCAGGTGATTTATTTGTTGAAGTTGTATTCTAGTAGCATATCTAATAGCTTTTCGAATTGCCTCTTATCTTCTGCACTACTATTACTCTTTTTTATATGTATAAGTACAACCACAATCTCCTATTCGTTCTTTCCAGTCTACGAAAGGAAAGTTGAAGTCTCCAGATAGGAGAATAGTCCAGTCCTTGTGATTTCTACATATATCATCCAATTTTTCTATTACTAAGTCAAACTCTTTAGTATTAGGAGGTCTATATATTACTATGTTCATTAATTTTCCAGATTCAAATTCTACCGCTATTAGTTCACATTCTGAGCTACTATATTTCTCATATATTTTTCCTTGTTTTTTGTCTTTCCCATATATTGCGGTTCCCCCCTGATTCCTATTTTTTCTATCTGATCTATAAGTTTGGAACCCTTTTATTTGATCATCATTCCCAGTCTCTTGGAATACCAGGTTTCACTTATATTCATTATATCTATTTTCTTTCAATTTGGGTTAGTTCTTCTAAGTACTCTATTTTTCTTTTTGAGTTACTCGTAACTAAACCCTGCGCATTCATCACTATGATGGTTTGCGTGTTTTCTCCTTCATTTAATATTGGTAGTAATAAGGATTTTCCCATGTCTCTTTCCTGTTCTGGTATGTTGTTCTTTTTTTTTCATTTCCAGAAATTCTGACATTAAAAAATCCAACTTTTCCATAATATTTGATCTTCCTTCATCATAATTATTCATTTTGTGTCTGAATCTGCAATTTTCTCCGTTTCTGCAATATCCTCTTGCATAATAAATACAGTTATTATCTCTTGAGTAGAATTTTGGAGCTGATGCTTTGAAATTTTTTGCTGACATCTCTGCATATCTCGTTGATGGCTTGCTTTTTTCTTTTACCTGATATTCTTTATTCCTCTCTTTATTGTTTCTTTCTTATTTTGGATTTTATTACTTGATTGATTATTTATTTGATTATGATTCATGGCTACAGGGTGCATATATTTACATTTTTTGTCGAACTTACATCCTTTTCCTTCTTTTAGGTTTTTGCATATTTTGGATGCAGATCTCTGCATTCATCCTCATAGCCATCTAGGTATGCACATTTACCATACATTTCATAGTTGTGACATACCTTTAGGATGTTTTTGTAGTAACATCTTTCTCCAAATCTTGCAATTCCCTCTTTTCAAAAGGTTGCAGATTTTGTCTATTTTTCCGCCCTTTCCCGTCATTGTGTAGATCTGGGTAGAGCCTCTTCGGGATTTTCTTTTGTGTTGTCATATCGTAATTTATTTCTGCGTAAGTATGCTGCTCTATTGCCTCATATGTAGTATCAATGAGTATCTCTGCATCCATACTTTTATCTTGTTCTTTCTTTTCCTTATTTTTTTCTGTCATTTCAGTTTTGTTTACTTCACTTCCGTTTTCCTCTTCTTCTTCATCCTCAACTATTTGTACATTCAATCTTGATTTAATAACATTGTCTATCCACGATAGACATGTTGAACAAAATATTCTTGTATCTTTTCTCATATCTTGCATTACCTCAGCACACTGTGGATGGGTCGGAATGTTGCATGCAGCACATTTTCTGATTAGATTTTGTGGATTAACTATGCTATACCACACCTTACACAGTTTGCATGCTTTTGGCATTCTTTTTCCTAATGCATCAATTAGGATATTCACAAGGTTCACCTTATTCATTTTCTTTGTCGGAATATGTTGGTTTATGTATAGTTTCTTTATGAGTCTCTTGACCACTTGGATTTTATTTGGAACTTCTTCAATTATTTTCAAGATGTTTTCAGTTGATTTGTTCCAGTTTGAAGGATTATATCCTTCTAATATATCTATGAATGCTTTTGTATCTTTTTGGTTAGGACTGTTGCTGATCTCATATATGAGAAATGCCAGTTCCCTTCCTGCTACCTCATCGTATTGAGAATCTGCCAAGCAAGCTAAATTTCGCCATTTCTTTCCGCAGTTGGAACTTACTGCCATCTTGTTCTGATTTACAGTATTTCACTTGTTAAACTAACTTAGAAGACGCTTTATCCTACTATTTTCACACTAATCTTATCACCGATAGTTCACGAACACTTCTAGATATTTCTCAAATTCTAGACGTATGTTAAACTTGTGATATCTGTTGATTAATCTGACTTCACGCGGGAACGTCTCACCAAGCATGATGGCCTCTTGTAAATAAATAGATGTAAAGTAATTAGCTGAGTTTCTGGCGACCTTCTCTAGAGTAAATTATCACTGTAAATCCTTTTTACGGTAAGTTCAAGTAATTCATTCTATTTTTCCCTCAACTATTCCTGTTTACGTATTGGAGTCCTTTCAAGGCCGGGTTCATACGTAACAATATAATATATATATAATATATATATATATATATATATATAATATATATATATAATATATATATATATATATATATAATACATATCAGTGTTCCCTCATATTCACGGGGGATGTGTACCAGGGACCCCCGCAAATAATGCAAACCCGCGAATAGTTAGAACTCCCCTCTAAAAATGCCCATATCTGCCTATCTTGAAAGTTCAGATACCAAATGTATACTTAAAGTATCATCCTACATCAAATATACCATTGAATTGGTATTAATAATATAATTTCAAAGTCATCTTAAACATTTTACCATTAGAAATATATAAACAGCCAATAACAGAGAGAGAGAGAGAGAGAGAGAGAGAGAGAGAGAGAGAGAGAGAGAGAGAGAGAGAGAGAGAGAGAGAGAGAAAATTATTTTTATGTGATATAATTTAATTTTATTAATCTTACTAATACAGTATTAATCAGTATTAATATTTGAAAATTAGTAAATAATTTTTGTACCATAAAAATGCATTTAGTCATGAAAGTAACATCAAAATACACTAATTAGTGATGATTTTTGCCAGAAAATCCAGCAAATAGGCGAATCCCCCGCAAATAACGGGTAGATATGGTCCAGAGAGAAATCCGCGAATCTGGAGAACGCGAATATGGGGGGTCCACTGTGTGTGTGTGTGTGTGTGTGTGTGTGTATATATATGATATATATATATATATATATATATATATATATATATATATCTATATTATATATATATATATGTGTGTGTGTGTGTGTGTGTGTGTATATATAGCTTGAGGATGTCACAGTACCTTTCCTTTAGGAATTCCAAAAATATTTATCACTCAGTCAGTACCACTGCTCTTCTGCACAGATGAGTATTAAATGTTATTGCTTGTTTTTTTTTCTCGGATTCTGAAAATCAGTAGGCTGATTCTTCATAACAATTCCAATAAGCATGTCACCTGGGTCTTACATCTGTAAGGCATCGCTCAACTTTATGGGTCCCAAAAATACTTATCAAGCAACCAATACAACTGTTTCCTGGAGTCAGTTGAGTACATATCAGGTTTGGTTAATTCAATATTTGCGCCATAAGTATTCTTAAAGTATTCAAATACCAACAGAACGATTCTTCATAACTGTTCTAATGGGTTTGAGGTTTAGAAGTCAACTCATCAGATATTCACAGTAATTTTTTTCTCTAAAACTGAAGAGTAAAGTATTTGATTTTCCAAATCTCAATTATCTTATGCAAATAGATAATCAAAGTATGTATACTTGAACCAGGTCTAAGATCCAAAGTGCTTTTCCTATTGAGCTGTATTCATATGGTTTAAGATTTCAGACTCAACTTTCCAGATGGTTTATGGAGGTATCAAGATACAGTTACTACATATTAGCTGCTTGTCCATCACCTTTTGGTCAATTTTTTCCTTGCATAATGTACTGTATTAATTGTGTACAGGTCAGTCATCAGCCTCTAAACCTCCAAGAAGACCTAGTACGCACGAATGTGACCCTATCATGACTGGTCATCATTACCTAGATACAAGCAGTCCACAGTTATCGACAGCCTCAGTTATCAGTGATCCAATTTTATGGCACTTGTCTAGAGATTTTTGGCACTGTTATGCACCAATTTCCGATTACCTGCGCCAATAATTGGGTATGGGCAGCAATACATTCCTAACAGAGGCACCCATCTCCAGTTATTGGTGATGATAATCAGCAAAAATTGCTGTTTTTTGGTTATCAGCAACTTTCGCTTATTGTCACACAGTTGGAACAGAATCCTTACTGATAACTGAGGACTGCCTGTACTGTAACACCTTACATTTAGTGCCTTAAAGAATTTCCAGTCGACTGAGATCAAATCTAGCATTAAAGGCAAAATCTGACCCTTTCAATTTCTCCTTAGTCACCCACAGCAGATACTCCAGTTCTAAAGTTGAGAAATATTCTAGAAAAGATGAAGAGGAGAAGTAACCGCTGACCGTGCAGTAAAAAACAGAGAAGTAACCCTAGATAGGTCTTGATACCTGAAGTCCTTCTGAAGCCCGATTTCCCTTCCAAACGATAACCTCTCCTTCTCCCACTCCCCCCCAACCCATCTTCCATATGCTAAACAAGCGTCTTTCCCTAAAGGTAAAAGTGATGTTAAATTTTTATTTATCCATTGAAAAAATTATTTACATTTATTTCTCACTGTTTTCTCTATATAAAACTTTCTTTATTCTCTAGTAAAACTATGTTTATTCTCTATAAAAAGTATTAAAAAAATATATTTTTGGGTGTCTGGAATGCATTACATAATTGGATTCATATTATCCCTTATGAGAATTATTGTTTTGTATTTCTTATGTTTCAGACTTCATGAGACGTTCTGGAACGGATTATGTACACAAACCAAGGTTCCACTGTAATCTGAACGGCCCATAGCAATATGGCAGTACCTTCCAGGGTAGAAAACTTACCCTACTGCCATTAAACTGTCCTTCTATGCATTAAGCAAACCCCAAATTTAAAGGCTATGGGAGAAGTGGCAGATTTAAATACAGAAATGTAAAAGGTTATCTCTGTCTACTCCATATGGGAATATCATTCCTCAAACTTGATCATTCCTCCAACTTGAACAAAATATGGACAATGAAGAATAGATACTGAAAGCCATAGTTCACCAATAAAGGAAAATCAACCAACCTGAACAAAATCAAACATACTTCTTTTATAATGACTGCATCCACTAAGTAGCTGCTTGTTTAGCAAATAAAAAATTATAAAAAGCTGAACTGATTTCAATAATAAACACCAAGAATGTCACAAAATATCACTGCTTATTAATGAAAACTAATTTGAATCACTGGACATAGGCCAAAAACCTCTCGCCAAACTACTGTAAACACATCTATACAAAGGCATAACAGCAAAATGACCACCAAACAAGAAACTTACATGCTGTGCATTTAAACTTACAGTACACATACCTTTGAAATTATACACCCATAATTAAAGTAACAATTAACAATTCACGACCAATCGCTTGCCTTGCCTTGAAGAATTAAATCACTTAAAGTGAAATCTAACAAAACTCTGCATTGTTTGTAGTTTAGATTAAAAAACATAAACCAACTTTCATTTCCTAGACAAGTACCAAATTTACAAACCATACCGCAAGTCCATGAAAGATGTATGTATGTATGTAATTCAGGAGAAACTGACATGTTGCATCTAGCCTCACAACCACACATACCTTTGCCTTTCTGAGTGCTTTTAACATAAAGAAGAAGCTCATAATGTTTAAAACCAGACACTAAAACATGCCTACACAGCAAAGTCAGCATGGGTACACACCTTACGAAAGCATTACTAACAACTTTCTAGATGGAAAATAACAAGGCTGGAACTTACTCCAACAGCCTGAAGATGCACATCAAACAGAAATGTTCTCCTCCAAAAAGAGTCTGTAATACAATTAAATACTTGAGTACCTATCTTAAATAATCTTTTTAATACATGACTCTAATCAAAATCAAAATCACAATTACAAAATATAAAAATCATCTTCGTCCACTTCTAGCAGTAACAAAAAGCAAATACATAAAACTGCTGCAGGAAAGTATGATTTTACCATTATGGGGCATTCAGTGATTCAGCTACAAGCTGAGTCATCCTGATGGAAAAATTACAATTGTTGTGAACCAATGTAACTCTGCCCTTACAACAAAATCATTGGCAAGTAAATTAAAAGGCAAGATAACAGATGGTCAACAAAAATTCAACTAATTATGAGGGATCACTGTAATAAAATCTTTCACAATTATGCATATCAGATATAACCTAAAAGTGTGAATGTTTTGTAAAAATTACCATGATTACAAAACTATACATATTCAACAATATGTTAAGTGGAACAATCATTGAAGACGTTGACTTCCAGCAAGCTTCCGAGTAATAGAAAAAGTCATGTTACCAAGAGTATCATTATTAGACAGTCTGGTTAAAATATTTTATCATCACAGGACTGGCCTGACTGAAATTTTTGAAAAACCCTAGACCTTGATAGGTAATTCCTATTCTTATTATAAAATTGGATAAACCAAATTTATGAAAACTGACAAAATATTTGCAAATAGCATGTCTCCATACTGGACATTTAGTATTGGATGAAGTTTCGACATATTGCAGGAGGTCCTTTATTAACCATGTGAGCACTGGTCCAACATATTTCAATAGTTTTGCTAGCTTTTGGCATTTAAAACCTCTGCTGTACAGAAAGTGCAGAGATATGGTCATGCTACCAGTGCTGCCAGCTATTGAAATTTACTAATAAACTACAGGCAGTCCTTGCTTATCAATCCATCAGTTAACAGTGTTCTGGTTTTATGGCACTTAGCTAATGACGTCATTCAGATTTATTCAAATGAGAGCTCAAGATTTTCCAAACCTTACACTCATCACAAGTCAAACTTGTCCTCTGCAAGATGTAAATTTAGTGTGCGAATCTTACTTCGCTGAAGTAAGCCTAGTATTGCAGCCTATGCTGCAATAAGGAATACTCATCAAACTTGTGTCAGACATCTTTAAACTCACAAGTCGAAAAGCAAGTCCTTATCTATAATCATCACTATAGGCCAAAATTCAGAGGAAATCCTATATATCTCGAGAGCTGGCATAAAATGATATTGTTAGTATACAATAAAGTTTTGTACATACTTACCTGGCAGATATATACTTAGCTTAGGTCTCTGACGTCACGACAGAAAATTCAAAACTTGCGGCACACGCTACAGGTAGGTCAGGTGATCTACCTTACCCGCCGCTGGGTGGCGGATGTAAGAACCAGTCCCCCTTTCTTGTCAGATTATTTTCTTCCACCTGTCTCCTGAGGGGAGGCTGGGCGGGCCATCAATTGTATATATCTGCCAGGTAAGTATGTACAAAACTTTATTGTATACTAACAATATCATTTTTGTACATGAACTTCCCTGCCAGATATATACTTAGCTGATTGACACCCTTGGTGGAGGGAAAGAGACACATACTCACCTAGAGAGTGGGGACAACACATGTTAAAGGAATAAAAAATATAAACCTCTGATTCTTACCTGATTTAGGCAGAAGACTTCATAGTTACTGTCTATTAGTCTGCGTTGCCTAAAGAGTCTCAGCGAGGGCGTGACCTATGGCTGAAGAACTCTTTGGGTCTACCAATGGGAACTGAGTCCACTTACTTGGCAGAATCAAGCAGGGTCTGGTCAATGGGGAATCAACCAAAGCCCCTTTACAGCCAGAGCCTCCTATCACTACCAAATTGCAAGGAGCCTCAAGCACAACCGATCACCTAACCAAATACTAATATTAGTATACGAAAGAAGGAGCTGCCTCCTGCAACCTCCTTCGTACAACCAAAAACTCAAAATTAAAACTAACAGGGAAAAAGATTAAAAAGGATGTGTTTCAGCTCCCTGCCCCAGCACTGAATCCGCCGATACGTAAGGGCCTAGCCCAAAACACTTTTCATACGTAATCGATACGTCTTTTAGGTAGTGATTGGAGAAGACTGATTCACACCTCCAAAAAGTGGCCTTCATGAGGTTTTGCAATGACCTATTCATCTTGAAAGCCAAAGATGTCGCGATGGCCCATACTTCGTGCGCCTTGACTTTCAGAAGACTAAACTGTTGCTGATTGCAAGAAGTGTGGGCTTCTCTAATAACATTCCTGATAAAGAATGAGAGGGCATTTTTAGATAAGGGCCTACTGGGGTCCCTTACAGAGCACCAGAGATTGCTCTCATTAGCAGCAAGTCTTCTCTTCCTCTGAAGATAAAATTTCAGGCTTCTCACCGGGCAAAGAGATCTCTCCTCTTCTGTCCCAACTAAGGAGGATAAGCTTTTAATTTCGAAGCTCCTGGGCCACGGTGAAGAAGGGTTTTCATTTTTGGCTAGGAAAGCTGGAAGAAAAGAGCAAACCGCGGAGCCTCCTTGGAAACCTACCTCACCTTCTAGAGCCTGCAGCTCGCTGACCCTCTTCGCTGAAGCTAACGCACAGAGAAAAAGAGTCTTCATCGAAGGCTCTGAACGAAGCTGTATGGGGAGGTTCGAACCTTGAGGACCTCAGGAAGAGCAGCACGACATCTAAATTCCACCTAGGAACTAAGGAGGAGGTTCTTTTAACCGTCTCAAAAGATCTGATTAAATCATGGAGGTCCTTGTCTTCAGATATTGTTTAATCCTCTATGATGAAAAACTGAGGAAAGCATGCTCCTGTAGCCCTTGATGGTGGAGACTACTAACCCGCATTTTCCCTCAGGAAGATAAGGAAATCTGCTATCTGAGTCACGAGAGGTACCGGAGGAGGAAACTTTATGAGATCCTGGCACCAACGTGCGAAAAAACATCCCACTTCGACTGGTAGACTCTAGATGTGGAAGGTCTACGTGCATTGGCAATAGCCCTTGCAGACTTTGCCGAAAAGCCTTAGCTCTGACGAGACTCTTGATAGTCTGAATCCAGTCAGACTGAGAGCGGGGAGGTTTTTGTGAAACCTGTCGAAGTGGGGCTGTTGAGCAGATCGACTCTTAGTGGTAGGGGATCTTGGACCATCCACCAGCCATTCCAGTACCTCTGTGAACCAGTCGTGGGCGGGCCAGAACGGAGCTATCAAAGTCATCCTTGCTCCCTCTGAAGCTGCGAACTTCCTTAACGTTTCCCCTAGAATCTTGAAAGGCGGGAAGAACGGCGGGCTAAAGATCCAGGTTTTTCCAATCCATCAGGAATGCATCTATTGCCACTGCTCTTGGGTCCGCAATAGGGGAGCAGTATAGATCTATCCTCGCATTCTGGAGGTCGCAAAGAGATCGAGATGGGGCCTGCCCCACGTCCTCCACAGCTCCTGGCATACGTCCGAGTGCAGAGTCCACTCTGAGGGAAGGACTTGATTCCTTCTGCTTAGCAGATCCGCTCTGACATTTCTTTCTCCCGTACGAACCTGGGTTAGAGACTTATCTTCCTTTCCTCTGACCACAGGAGGAGCGATCTCGTTGTCTCGTACAGGGAGAAAGAGTGAGTCCCCCTCTGTTTCCGAATGTAAGCCAGGGCTGTGGTGTTGTCCGAGTTGATCTGAACTGACTTTCCCTTTACGAGGGGTTCGAAGGTTTTGAGAGCTAACCAAATCGCTGTTAGCTCTTTCTTGTTGATGTGCCAGGACACCTGATCCCCCATCCAGGTGCCTGACACTTCTCTCGACCCGAGAGTAGCTACCCAACCTATGTCCGAAGCGTCTGCATATAACACTAGGCTGGGGTTCCGAACCTGCAAGGAAAGGCCTTCCTTGAACAGAAGAGGGTCTAGCCACCAGCGTAGATCCTCATTTATTCTCTTGCGAAATCTTGAACGCAAAGTCAGACCTTGAGATCTTCGATTCCAGTTCCTCGTCAGGAAGAACTGTAGGGGTCTGAGGTGCAACCTTCCTAGAGAAACGAATTGCTCCAGCGAGGAGTGTGTCCCCAACAGACTCATCCACTCCCTCGCTGTGCATACATCTTTCTCTAGAAAGATTGCTACCTTCTCCGAACCTCGGGTTATCCTCTCTGGGGAAGGATACGCCCGAAAAACCTGAGAAGCCATCAGAATCCCCAGATAGATACGCTCTTGACTGGGGATTAGCTGTGACTTCTCGAAATTCACTAGCAAACCCAGAGAAGCTGCTAGATTCAACGTCAATCGTAAGTCCTCCAGACATTTCTCCTTGGATTTGGCCCTGATAAGCCAATCGTCCAAGTAGAGGGAAATCCTCACTCCCTCGAGATGAAGCCACTGAGCAACGTTCTTCATCAGCCCTGTGAATACTTGGGGGCCGTGGAAAGGCCGAAGTATAGGGCCCTGAACTGAAAAACGTTCCCTCCCCAAATAATGAATTGAGAAATTTGCGAGAAGAAGGATGGATCGGCACATGGAAGTAAGCATCCTGAAGGTCCAGTGACACCATCCAGTCCCCGGGCCCCGGACGAAGAGCTGCTAAGACTGATGAAGTCGTCTCCATAGCGAACTTCCTCTCTTCTTCACAAAGACATTCAGGGCGCTCACGTCCAGAACCGGCCTCCATCCTCCTGAGTTCTTGGGAACTAGGAACAGACGGTTGTAGAACCCCGCGGAAAGAGGGTCCTGAACCATCTCTATTGCCTCTTTCTCTAACATCAGCTCTACTGCTAGAGCGAGGCATTGATTAATTATGGGTCTTTGTATTTGGCCACCAGTTCCCTTGGAGTGGGGGTCAAAGGTGGTCTCGAGATAAAGGGAATGAGGTATCCCCTCTTGATGATAGCGAGGGACCAGTTGTCCGCCCCCTTTCGTGCCCAGACATCTGCAAAGTTCAGAAGTCTGGCACCCACAGTTGTCTGGAGGACACACGAACTACTTCTGGGCCCTTAATAGACCGAGAGAAGGTCCTTCCTCTTCTAGGTGGTCTCGAACCTCTGGAGGACGAAGAGCGAGACGAAGGGCCTCCTCGAAAGGGTTCTTGCTTACTCTGAGTCTCCTTCTTCGTCTTCTGTTGGAACGAAGGTTTCGGGATTCTAGCAGAGCGAGCCAGCATATCCTGCGTCGCTTTTGCTGACAACGAGCTGGAGATGTCATTAATTATCTTCTTCGGGAAGAGTTGCGGAGAAAGTTGGGAATACAACAAGGAAGCTCTCTGTGCGTGAGAAACCGCCTTGGTAAGAAAAGAGCAGAAAACGGCCCTCTTCTTTACTACTCCTGCACCAAAAAGTGAAGCAATCTCCCCGGAACCGTCTCTCACTGCCTTGTCCATACAAGACAGAACTGCGTGAAGGTCTTCAGGTGAAAGAGTGTCTTGCTCTTGAGTCCTCTTAGCCAAGACTCCAAGGGTCCAGTCAAGAAAGTTAAAAACTTCTAAGACTTGGAACATTCCCTTCAGAAGGTGATCCAACTCGCTCATACCCCACGTCGTCTTCGCAGAATTCAGTGCCGAGCGACGTGCGGAATCAACCAACGAAGAGAAGTCGAGTCTGCTGAAGAGGAAGAGTCAGACCCAAGGGCTCTCCTGACTCGTACCAGAACCCCATCTTACCCGTCAGTTTGGACGAAAAAGAAAAGAAAAAACGGTCTTGCCTTTCTCTTCTTTTGATACAACCAGTCGTCAAAGTTCTTAAGAGCCTTCTTCATCGACACTGTCGGCTTCATCTTAACGACTGAAGACTTCTTAGCCGTATTGGTCGTTGAAAATAAGGACGGAGGAGACGGAGGAGCAACGGCCGAAAGAGACTCCCCAAAATCTTGCAAGAGGAGGTCGGTCAGTCTCTTATATGAAGAAACCGAAGCATCCTTGGGCAAATCTTCCTCAGAATCCCCAATAAATTCTTCCGAAGAATGACGTTTAGAAGTTCTACTGCCCGGAGGAGAGCTAATCCTTGGAGAGCGCCTGTTCGGAGAGCGCCTACTGGGAGAAAATCCACTGGGAGAGCGCTTACATGGGGAGCGCCTACAAAGAGAGCGCCTACTAGGAGAACTCCTACCAGGAGAGCGCCTACTGGGATTGCGCCTGCTAGGAGAGCGCCTACTTGGGGAGCGCCTACTAGGAGAGCGCCTACTAGTGAAGCTCGCCTGTCGGAAACAAAGTCTATATCCACAGAAGAGCGTCTGGATAAGGGAGAGCGCCTATCAGGCTCTCTGCGCCTGCTAGGCTCTTGGCGCCTGCCATCCTCAATACGCCTGCCAGGCTCTTGGTGCCTATCAGGCTCAAAACCCCTACCAGGCTCTTGACGCCTGCCACGGGGAGAGAAAACCTCCACAGAGGATTCCCTGTCAGAAGCGCGGCGCTTACAAGGCTCTGAGCGCCTATCCAATCGGGAGTGATCCAACGGAGAAGAATGCTTCCATTGCCGCCTACAAGGCTCTTGGCGCCTACTAGGCTCTTGGCGCCTACTAGGCTCTTGGCGCCTACTAGGCTCTTGGCGCCTACTAGGCTCCGAGCGTCCGTCAAAAGGAGAGTGGCCACCAGGCGAAGAACTCTTCCTTCGCTCCTGACGAAAACGAGGCTCTTGACGTCTGTCAAGCTCTTGACGCCTAACTGAAGAGGAGCGGAAATCCTGAGGAGAGAGCCTGTCCGGCTCCTTACGCCTGACATGCTCACAACTCTTGCTGGGGAGAGAGGAGAGCCTACTCGGAGAATGATCCCGAGCTTCAGCCTGCACTTTCTTGACTTCCTGCTACGAGGCTCAAAAACTTCTCTAGCCAGAGGAGATCTAGCAGAAGGAACGTTCTTAGACTTTTTCACCGGAAGTGAGGCGTCCTTCCGACGATGAGAAGTCCCGGCAATAGACTCCGCTAGAGCCGAAATCTGCGCCTGCCAGACCCGCCAGCGCTACGGGCAGCGAGACCTCTTAAACTCCTCTACAGGAGACGAAGTCCGAGACCGAACAGGGGAGTAAGCGTAAACAGACGAAAACTTGGCTCTCTTGCGTTCACTTCTGGTTCTTCCGCGAAGGATTCGGGGGCTGGAAGGAAGGGCGCAAGGAGCTTTCCAGGGCCTCTTGAGGAGGGCGAGACGACTCTGAGGCGCTCCATCTACGCTTAGGAGAAGGCGACGAAGATGACGAGAAGCACTGGCGCAATAAATCCTTCTTGGTTCGATCCAAGGCAGCCTGGGAACGAGCAACAGGATCTGCCGAGGGGACGCCTGACCGGTGGGGGTTCTCCCAAACCTTCCTGCGGCTTTCGACTTTCCTCCTCCACTGGGTCTGGGAGTCTGGAAGAGGTCTAGGCCTGGAAGCGTTAGTGAGCCGGTCAGACGCACCCTCCACTGCACTAGGGCACTGCACTGATCACTTGCACTATCATCACTCTTACCTTGTCGAGAGCAAGCGAGGCTCTCCTTACTCCTGATCGAGGCTCTCCCGGAAGCAACTTCCGAAAACGAATCTTCGGGTTCAAAGCTGGGCGCAGGGGCTGAAACCGGAGAAGGAACTACTTCTACTACAGGATTCTCAGCGTCAACGTCACTCACCCTCGATCTACTAGAGCTCCTTGAAGAAGCCTTGCGCGCCCTATCCTTCTCTAACTTTCTCACATAAGAAGAAAGAGCCTTCCAACCATCCTCATCCAAATTCTCACACTCTTTGCAAGGGTTAATAAAAGAGCATTCATTCCCTCTACAAGACATACATACAGAGTGAGGATCTAATGCAGCTTTAGGAAGCCTAACTTTACATTCCTTCACTGAACAAACCCTAAATAAACTAGGTTTCTTAACTTTAGAATCATCCATGATTATATATTCTAAGAGAAATCCAAAAGAAAAATCCAAATAACAATCCAAAAAGCGTATGCCAAGCCAACAAACAAAGGGTACTTCACCAAAATCCAAATCGTCGGCAACGAGAAAGAATTTAACTATCGTAAGGACTGAACAACAGGTGTTGTCCAGCCGGCGACAGAAAATAATCTGACAAGAAAGTGGGACTGGTTCTTACATCCGCCACCCAGCGGCGGGTAAGGTAGATCACCTGACCTACCTGTAGCGTGTGCCGCGAGTTTTGAATTTTCTGTCGTGACGTCAGAGACCTAAGCTAAGTATATATCTGGCAGGGAAGTTCATGTACAAAACAATCTGATTCTCTCTGCTCAGTTGTTCCTCTCTTTCCCTAAAGTGGGCGGGGGCATTTACCTTTAAAAACAAAAGAATCGATACCGTGAATTTCAGAATTTTTAGCTGTCGGTATTTTTAAACTTGTAGCTATATAATTACTTGGCAAGTTACATATACAAAAATGGCTTTTACGGCTAGTGCTACATGAATGGTCGCACATTTCAAATAAAATCAATAAAACAATAATGATAATAATCATTTGACTCTACAAGCACAACCTTGACCAATCTCAAACCACTATCTCTGCTCCCAAATATAATGCTTACATTACAGAAGCCAATTATGATGACATGAGATCTACACATGCACTACAGAAGTAGTGCTTGAGGATATCTAACAGTGAAGGAACTGATAACCTGAGAAAGGGCAACTCATAAATTCTTTTGTTTATTGCAGCCATCCAACTGTTCTGTTACCTACACTTTTTGGCATCAGTAAACTAAAAGTTTTGACTGTTGCATGAACACCACAGCAGCTAAATACAGAAAATATCTTTTTTACAACTTCACAAGTGGAAGGAAATAAGGATATTTTCCAGTAGCAGTATGTTTGATTGTTCACTAAAAGAATGCATTCAAGTAACTGCACGTACAACTTACCTTATGGGTCATGATGATTTCAGCATTAGAAATCCTTCCTCTTCTACAACAAATGTTTTTACTATTCACTCATATGAAACCCGTAAACTAATTTGTTTTATGAACATGGAGTAAAACCATTCAACCATTAAATTTACAACACAAAAGCAAAAGACAATAAAAGAGAAGATTTTGTGTGTAGCATTATTCATCAAATTTTTTTCTGAATATTGTCAGTGGCATACACATCGAATAAATTGTGGGCTAAAGTATGCTCCATTTAGACATGATGAAATATATAGCAAGAAATAATTACTGAATAGGATATGATAAAAGTAAAGCAATCTTCAGTAGTGAATAGAACTTGATATCTTATACTTCACACCTTAAATAATTCAGGATATGACAGTGTTAAGATTGTAAAATACCTTTTGGGCAAGATCTTTAAGCCTTTCAAATGGTGGAATTTGAAAAGAAAGGAGTTCCTTATTTATATCCTATACTAAATTATTTCTGCATCAAAAAGTATGACATGATGAGTACAATATAGAAAACGCTACACATTATCTCAATTACACATACAAATAGTACATTGCTTCAAATACATACCTCCTTTTTCTGTGGGATTAAAAATAAATTAAATAATATAGATACTCACAGAGGGAAAAGACATTGCGGAGAGAGACATCCCCTCAATGGTAGCACGTAATTCATCAACACTAGCTGACATTGGTGGATTACCATTACTTATTGGCTTTATTTCCACATGAATTTTCTTGTCAACATCACCATCTGCAGAATAAAATGAAAAAATTAAACTTGTCTTAAGACAAAAATCCGATTCTTATTTTAGCACTATTCTTCACATACAGTATACTGTAATGAACTAAAATCAATACTACCTGCAAAATAGCCATCATTTAATAGAACACAGAAATTACTACAAGATTACATGAACTGTAAAAAGGGAAAATTAAGATAAGGAAAACTAATTAACGTACATATAAATTCAAATCTGAGATTCCTAAAAATGAAGAAAAAAAAAGCTTATGGGTCATTTCATTGTAAAGGATGGTAGGATTGCTTTTACCTAGCTTATCCTAAAAAAGTGGATAATTCAATGGCTAAGGTACAAGACCAAACACAAAAACAGAACAATAAACCAATAAAGGATGTAGTCTTACATCCCATCAGGAAAACTAACATAATATAATCATCATACATCCCATCAGGAAAATTAACATAATAATCATCAAAGTTTAGGAGCTGAGGAAAAGAAACATTGCCTACCAGAGCAAGCCGTAATGTAATTACATACTGATCTCTTACAAATATATGTAGCACATGCTGGCCTGGTGTGTGTCAAGGAATTGGCACTCAAATGCAGGAGATATATTTCCAAAGAAAAGTATATGGTCAAACTGTTCTAAAACAAAGTGAAACAAGAGAACATGTAACCATAAAAAGAGCAAAGTAAAATTAAGAGCAAACAATACACACCTGAATCTGAGTCTGAAGAGCTATCAAAACTGTTATCATTTCCAGATTTCTTATTTTCTTCAGGCCTTACTGAATAACCCTCTTCATCAACATTAGGTGTCTGAGCAGTTGAATTTGCCCCATCTGTTACAGCTGTCATTGATGTGGTAATGATTTCAGCTACTTTGGTCCCTGAGTCATCATTGGTTTCACTGAAAAAAGAAGTCATTTTAATAAACTAGAAATAATAAAAAAATGTACTACTGCAACACGAATATTGCAGAAATTAATATTACTTGCTTTAGCCTTATGCATGGAAGGCAGTCTATATTCACTGTCTTAATTTTTTCACCTCGTGCACAGAATAAACTTTCACTTGATAAGTCAACACCACCAATTTTTGCAATACTATACAAGTATGCCAATAATAAAAATGATATTGTTAAACTACAATAAAGTTTTGTACATACTTACCTGGCGATATATACTTAGCTATAGTCTCCGACGTTCCCGACAGAATTTCAAATCTCGCGGCACACGCGACAGGTAGGGTCAGGTGGTCTACCTTACCCGCCGCTGGGTGGCGGATGTACGAACCACTCCTGTAAGCTTGTCAGATTTTTCTCTTCCACCTGTCTCCTGAGGGGAGGCTGGGTGGGCCATTAATCGTATATATCTGCCAGGTAAGTATGTACAAAACTTATTGTAGTTTAACAATATCATTTTTGTACATGAACTTCCCTGACAGATATATACTTAGCTGATTGGCACCCTTGGTGGAGGGTAAGAGACAGCTCAATAGTACAGGTAAGACGGGAAACAACTAATGTTGTAGGATATAAAAACCTTGGTTCTCACCTTTTCAGGATGAAGACTTCATAAGGATACTATCTCTGAGTCTGCATTGCCTGGAGAGCTACAGCTAGGACGTGACCTGATGCTGAAAGACTCTCGGATCTACCACTGGGATATGTGATCCCCTATTGTGGTAGAATCCAAGTCGGATTGGCTGTTAGAGGGACCTTGTCCGCTTACCTAACAGATCCTTACCACTACCTCTGCAAGGAGCCAAAAACCCACCAGACCACCTAACCAAAATACAAAGGGTTAATATTACGACAAAAAGAGGTGCCTCCTGCAACCTCTTTCAGACAACCAAAAAACAACAATATAAAATATAGGGTAAACATATAAAAAATTTACACAGGATAAGTTTTCAGCTCCCTGCCCCAGCACCGAATCCGCCGATGCGAAAGGACCCAAGGCGAAGCATTTATCATATGTGATTTTTACATCACGTAGGTAGTGGTTTGCGAAAACCGATTGGCATCTCCAAAAAGTCGCCTCCATCAAGTTCCGCACAGACATATTTTTTTCTGAATGCAAGCGAAGTTGCGATGGCTCTCACCTCGTGAGCTTTCACTTTCAGTAGTCTAAAATGTTCTTCCTTACAGGCAACATGTGCCTCTGTAATAAGGCTTCTCAGAAAAAAGGAAAGATCAATTTCTTCGACCATGGGCCGAGTGGGGTCCTTTTACGGAGCACCAAAGCACATCTTGATTAGCCTTAAGTTGTTCCTTCCTCTTAAGGAAATACTTCATAATTCTCATAGGGCAAAGAGTTCTTTCGGGCTCTTCCCCTACTAGAAAAGATAAACTACGAACTTCAAAGCTCCTGGCCAAGGGCGTGATGGGTTTTCATTCTTTGCAAGGAAACTTGGAAGAAACGAACACACCATAGAATCTTCCTTAAACCCTACATTGCCCTTAATAGCTTGGAGCTCACTCACTCTCTTAGCTGTAGCTAGGGCCAAAAGGAAGATAGCCTTCTTCGTCAGATCCTTGAAAGAGGCGAAGCCAGGAGGTTCGAATCTAGACGATCCAAGGAATTGTAGAACTACGTCTAGATTCCAGTTCAGTACTACATGAGGACGCTTAATGGTTTCAAATGATCTAATAAGATCATGCAGGTCCTTATCATCGGATATATTTAAGCCTCTATGCCGAAATACCGCCGCCAACATACTGCGGTATCCCTTAATAGTTGACACAACCAGATGACATTCTTCTTTGAGGAAAATAAGGAAAATCCGCAATTTGGGTCACAGAGGTACTGGAAGAGGAAATGTTCTTCCTCTTGCACCAACGTCTGAAGACATCCCACTTTGACTGGTATACACGCAAGGTGGAAGGTCTCCTCGCTCTTGCGATTGCTTTAGCAGCTGTTGCTGAAAAGCCTTTCGTCTGACCAAACTTTGGACAGTCTGAAACCAGTCAGACTGAGAGCGAGGAGATTTTTGTGGTACCTGTCGAAGTGGGGTTGTCTGAGTAGATCGCTCCTTAGCGGGAGCGATCTTTGGAAGGTCCACCAACCATTCCAGTACCTCTGTGAACCATTCTTGGGCCGGCCAAAAGGGAGCGATTAAGGTCATTCTCGTTGAAGTCGGACTCTACGAACTTCTTGATGGTTAGCCCAGGATCTTGAAGGGGGGAAACGCGTAGACGTCGAGGTCCGTTCCAGTCTAGAAGAAGAGCATCTATTGCTACTGCCTCTGGATCCGGATATCGGAGAGCAGTAAGGATTCCAGCCTCTTGTTCTTTGACGTGGCAAAGAGGTCTATGTGTGGCCTGCCCCATAACTTCCACAGGCTCTGGCATACATCCAGATGAAGGGTCCACTCTGTGGGAAGGACCTGATCTTTCCTGCTGAGGAGATCTGCTCTTACATTCCTTTCTCCCTGCACGAACCTGGTGAGAAGCTTGATTCCTCTTTCTTCTGCCCACAGAAGAAGGTCTCTTGCTGTCTCGTACAGGGAGAAGGAATGCGTCCCCCCTGTTTCCTGATATATGCCAGAGCTGTAGTGTTGTCCGCGTTGACCTGCACTACCGATCTTCTGACTTTGGGCTCGAAAGCCTTCAGAGCCAACCACACAGCCATCAACTCCTTCCTGTTGATGTGCCAGGCTACCTGGTCCCCCCACCCAGGTACCTGACACTTCGCTGGTTCCCAGAGTTGCACCCCACCCCATGTCCGACGCGTCGGAGAACAACACCAGGTTGGGGGTCTGTGATTGAAGAGACAGTCCCTTCGCAAAGAGGTTGGGATCTGTCCACCATAAGAGATGTTTCTTGATGTCCTGGGATAACAACAGGGAGAACGTCAAATCCTGAGAACGACGACTCCAATTCCGATGAAGAAAGAATTGGAGCGGTCTCAGGTGCAACCTTCCTAGGGAAACGAATTGCTCCAGAGAGGAGAGCGTCCCCAGCAGACTCATCCACTCCCTCACTGTGCATACTTCTTTCCCTAAGAAGGTTGTTACTCTCTCGAATCCTCGGGCTATCCTTTCCTGCGAGGGAAAAGCCCGAAAAACTCAGAGAGTTCATCTGTATCCCGAGATACACACACTCTTGCTCGGGAATTAGTGATGACTTCTTGAAATTGACGAGAAGTCCCAAAGCCTTCGTCAATTCTAAAGTTACTTGTAAAGTCCTTCAAACAACGATCTTCTGAATTGGCCCTTATTAGCCAATCGTCGAGGTACATGGATCCTCACCCCTTTCAAATGAAGCCATTGAGCCACATTCCTCAAAATCCCCGTGAACACTTGAGGGGCCGTCGAGAGGCCGAAACACAGAGCCCTGAACTGAAAAATTTTCCCCCCCATCATGAATCTGAGAAACTTCCTCGAGGAAGGATGGATCGGTACGTGGAAGTAAGCGTCCTGTAAATCCAAGGAAACCATCCAGTCCCCTGGACGAAGTGCTGCCAGCACTGATGAAGGCGTTTCCATCGTGAACTTCTTCTTTTCTACGAAGAAGTTCAGGGCGCTTACATCCAACACCGGTCTCCATCCCCCTGAGGACTTCGGAACTAGGAAAAGGCGGTTGTAGAACGCCCGATGAATGATGGTCTGTCACTAGTTCGATAGCCCCCTTTCTCCAGCATCTGATCTACTGCTAGATGGAGAGCTTGATTCATGATGGGGTCTCTGTACCTGGCCGTCAGTTCCCTTGGGATGGTCGTCAAGGGAGGTCTTTCGACGAAAGGGAATGAGGTAACCTCTCCTCAAAATAGAAAGGGTCAAGGATCCGCCCCTTTTGGGCCCAGACTTCTGCAAACTCTAAGAGTCTGGCGCCCACCGTTGTTTGAAGGACCTGTTGCAAGGTTATTTTGGGGGCTTTAACAGACTTGGCGAAAGTCTTACCCCTTCTTGAAGGTCTACGACCTCTAAACGTAGAGGTTCTTGATGAAGATGCCCCTCGAAAGGGTTCTCGAAACACTTGCCTTTTCCTTCTTAGCCTTGGTAGGGAAGGAAGGGCGAGGTTTTCTTGCCGACTGTGCCAAAAGGTCCTGGGTGGCTTTGGCCGAAAGTGACCTCGAAATGTCCTGCACTCGATGTTTCGGGAACAACTGAGTAGACAGAGGAGCAAACAGCAAAGAAGACCTCTGAGCATGGGAGACCGACTTCGTTAAGAAGGAACAATAAACCGACCTCTTCTTCCCGATCCCGGCCCATAAAGGGAGGCGATTTCACTCGCACCGTCTCTTACCGACTTGTCCATACAAGACAAAACACACATAAGATCTTCTGGCGAAATTGACTCTGGCACTTCAATTTTCTTGGCTAGGACTCCCAACGACCAATCAAGGAAGTTAAATACTTCTAGCACTCTAAACATACCTTTGAGCAAATGATCCAATTCATTCATTGCCCAAGTCGTCTTAGCAGAGTTAAGGGCAGTTCTCCTTGTCGAATCTACCAGCGCCGAAAAATCCGAATCAGCCGAAGACGGTAGACCCAATCCTAAGGGCTCTCCTGTTTCGTACCAGAAACCAGCGCGTCCTGATAACTTCGAAGGAGGAAAAGCGAACATCGTTTTCCCCGCTTCTTCTTTGGAAGCCATCCAGGAACCAAAACTCCTCAGTGCCTTCTTCATTGAAAGAGTTGGCTTCATCCTCACACAAGAAGAACTCTTCGCTGTCTTCGCCGTTGAAAAAAGTGAGTGAGGAGAAGGAGAGCCGTAGGAGTAAGGGAATCCCCAAAAACTTGTAAAAGTAGCTCTGTAAGCTTCTTGTAAGAAGAGACAGCAGCAGAAGTGTTCGGTTCCTCATCCGAACCTTCTAGGACGTCTTGTCGAGGCGAGCGCGGAAGATCCTTAGGTGACGAAGGGATCCTAGCAGAGTTGAGCGAGAGGTTGGAGAACGCCCTCTCTTAGAAGAGTTCACATCCACTGGAGAACGATGAGAAGATCTGGGATGTCTACGATGAGACTCCCTCTTCGAGGTATACGGAATCTCAGCCGAAGGAGAGGTAGGGCTCCTACTCCGAGAATCCTCGGAAATATCCACAGGGCGCTTACGAGGAGGGCGAGCGCCTACTATACTCTATGCGCCTATCCTGAGGCGAGCGGCTGCCAGGAGGAAAGAGCGCCTATCGAGAGGCAGAGCGCTTGCTGCGGCTCTTCCATACCTGTCCAGTTGCGTACGATCAACGGAAGTTCGACTGGAAGGCGAAATGCGCCTACTAGGAGAAGGCTGCTTGCGAGACTCTTGACGTCTAACAAGAGGGTAACATTCAGGAGAAGGGCGCTTCAAAACTAACGAGCGCCTACTTGGAGAAGGGCGCTTCCGGGATTCCTGGTGCCTACCAAGAGACAAACGGTCAGGTGGAGAAGTGCGCCTAGAAGCGGGAGAGCGCCTACACGGAGAAGGGCGCTTGAAAAGACTCTTGTTGTCTGTCCCTAGGAGGAAATAATCAGGAGTATGACGCCTTAAAAGAGACGAGCGCCTACTAGGAGATCTATGTGCAGTAGGCTCTTGGCGCCTACCTTGCGGGGAGCGGCTAACAGTAGGCCGTCTATCATACACACGACTCCTACCAGACTATAGATGCCTGTCAGGAGAGAAGTCACCAATCCGACACTCGAGGAGAGTGACATCTGGAAGAAGAACGCCTACTTGTATAAGGGCGCCTTCTAGAATCTTGAGGCTGCTGAGGAGAAGTCTCACGCGAGGGAAGTTGAAGAAATCGCATGATGAGCAGGTGCAGTGCGCTTATCGGAAGCGGGAATCCAATCTGGAGAAAAACTTCTTTCTCCATGAGCGTCCTACCGATGTTTGGCGCCTTGAAATCGAAAGAGAGCCAGCAGGCGCGAGGGCGCTCACGCGAGCCCCCACCTTCATACGACACCTCCCCATATGAAGGAGAACGATCCTCTGAAGAGCGGCGCCTAGATCTCTTGATCGGAAGAGAAACGTCCTTCTTCCTACGTGATCTAACTGCTAGAGAGTCTGCTAGCGCCGTGATCTGAGCTTGAAGTCCCGCGAGGTACTCTCGTAGGAGAATCTTCTTGTTCTTCCTCGGAAGCAGGCGCCGAGCGCGGAGCGCGAGAAGAAGAACGATCACAGGATTTCTTGGGTTTTCTTCGCCTCCACCGACGATCTTCCGGGAAAACCTCCGGACTAGAAGCCAAAGGACTGCAGGGAGCCTTCCAAGCCCTCTTCAACGGGCGCGACGCATCCGGGGAGTTCCAACCTCTCTTCGGAGAGGGAGACGACAAAGAGGAGAAGCATTGGCGTAGGAGCTCCTTCTTGTAGCGATCCGAGGCAGCCTGGGGAGCGTACTTCAGGATCTGCCGAGGGGACGCCTGACCGGTGGGGGCTCTCCCTAGCCCTCCTGCGGCTTTCGACTTTCCTACTCCACTGGAACTGGGAGTCTGGAAGAGGTCTAGGCCTAGAGGCACTAAGGAGCCCGTCAGACTCCACAACACTGGGGACACTGCACTGATCACTAACACTCTCCTACCTTCCAACTGACGAATCTTCTGATCCATAGAACGAATCGTGGCTTTCAGAGCTGCCGCCTCCGAAGGCGAATCTTCGGCTTCGGTGCGGGGAGCCGGGGCTGCAAAACTTGGGAAGAAGGTTCTAATTCTACGTTAGTACTATTAGGATCCACATCCAACTCACTCATTCTAGATCTGCTAGAACTTCTAGAGGAAGCCTTACGCACTCTATCATGTTCCAACTTCCTAACATAAGAAGAGAGAGCCTTATATTCTTCTTCATTCAATCCCTTACATTCACTACAAGGGTTAGCAAAAGAACATTCATTCCCCCTGCATTTCATGCAAACCGTGTGGGGGGTCTACCGAAGCTTTCGGCAACCTCACCTTACATCCTTCATTCACCCGCAAACCCTAAACAAAACCGAAGTTTTAACTACCGAATCTAGATCAGGACATCGTTAAAGAAAATCAAACTCAAAATCAAACCGGTCCACAATCAGCGTATGCCAAGCCAAACAAAGCGAATACGTCACCAAAAGAAGTCCAAATTAACTCCAGGCAAGCGAGAATCGAAAACTATCGAGAGGAACCGACAACAGTTGTTATCGTTCCCGCGACAGAGAAAAATCTGACAAGCTTACGGGAGTGGTTCGTACATCTGCCACCCAGCGGCGGGTAAGGTAGACCACCTGACCTACCTGTCGCGTGTGCCGCGAGATTTGAATTCTGTCGGGAACGTCGGAGACTATAGCTAAGTATATATCTGTCAGGGAAGTTCATGTACAAAAACAATGACATTCGTTTCAATTGACCATGAAAACCTGAGTGTCCCAAACCCATCAGCTGGAATTGGCCTAAATTAATCATCAAAAAGACAGGCACAAACATAAAAATGAGAAGCAGCATGACTTTAGGAGAGGTTGGGGATAACAACACAGATGGAATGACAGCAACATCAATTCATATGCTATATATCATTTCATCATCATTACTGGTATTCTAATGCTAATATAATGATTTTTCACTCATTTTTTAACATTTAATTATCATTACAAGCAAATCTAAAGGAAAAATTACAAATTTCTAATTAATTTGTATTTTTCACAGCTAACAAACCTGGGGTCTTAACATTAGGGTAAAACTTCTAGTACCAGCTGGAAACCTGTTAAAAACAATAAAAAATTGTATGCACAAGGAATCTGTGGCATCTGGCATCTGATACAAAGATGAGGAAGCGGGTCAGGGACGACGCTTGAACCCTGAGACATATTTAATTTTTCTTCCAATGCAGGATAAGACATAAGAGGTGGGCAGTTAAATGTTAAGATCTCACATTTGTTAGCTAAGAAAAATACTAATTGAAAAATTTTAATCTGTTCCTACGCAGAACAAACCTTTGGTTTTAACATTAGGATAGACTCACTCTTGGAGGGAGGTATGAAAATCCTGAACCAATTGGAGATTCTAAGGAAGAGGACTTAACTCTCTGAGATGTTAAATACTGTATGAGAACAGTCATCTCACTTATTCTCTCTTCCCAACTATCATCTTAGGCAAGATACCAACTGTCCTGCCAAGGGCATTGGATGAACTACAACTTGTTGAGCAGCCACCAATGGAGCCTATGAACAGACAAGTTCTTCATAAATACCAGGGAGGAACTTACTCCTCTGATGACATGTGCTTTTGCATGCAGAGTATTGGTGACAGAACTTGACGTTGAGTACACTTGCCTAATCACCTCATATAGCCAAAACAAAATGGTATTCTTGGATACTTCTTTCATGGCTCTGCCCATGCTACTAAAAGGTCTAAGACACCTAGGTTTTAGGTGACGAGTTCTTTTAAGATAACAAAACAACTAACAGATATGGGACCACTGAACAGCAGACCTGTAGCTTTCTGTTGAACCACACCACATACCGAAGTGATCTAATATAGGTCTTCCCCATAGATGGGAAAGCCTGTCCACTTTGCCCTGATGCAGAGACAACTCCATACCCAGAAATTTTCCCTGTCAGCCACTACATTCCTCTTGCCCGGAACGTACCTGGTTATGAGCTCCATCGAGTTGTCAATCACCCACTAATGCAATTCGACTGTCAATGAGTGAAGTTGCAGTGACAACAGTGACTCCCCCCCCCCCCCCCCCCCCCCCCGTTTGTTCACATATGTTACCACTGTACTGTTGTCATACCAGAATGACAGAGTGATCCACTATCCTCTCCCGAAACTCCTGAAGACCCAGGAAGGATGCTTTCAACTCCAACCCACTGATATGGAGTTGCTTGTCTTGAAAGCTCCACACCCCCAAGAGTCAAGAGCTCTTCCAGATGATTACGGAGGTGTATAAGAACAGAAGATGCGGAGGGGGTGAATGAAGAGGAACACCCACTGTAAGTTCTGGTCATCCAACCTCCACAGAAGTTCGCTTCTCACATCTGTCAACAAAGGAACCTGGAACTGCGGGGAATCTCCTGCTGGGAATCAAAACTCCTTTAGCACATTATCTAAATAACTGGTTGATCATAGGTTTGTCTTCAGTTCCTTTCAATTTTTGGGAATGACATCTGGCAACAACCATTCAAGTTTTGCAGATGCCCCTGTCCAGCAGCTGAATCCTGGCAGATATCAATCAAGCATCTGGTGCCCATAAGGAAGCTGATGCCCACAACCTCTTCAGGATTAATTCCTCCTGCTTTGGCATACCAATTTTTGAAGGAAAATTTTCATGTTCTGGTGACAGACATTTTACTGGGCCTTCAGTAGTGGCCAAATTAATTCAATCTACAGCAGGGAGTTATGGTGCTACTTCCAGATCTAAAACTTTTCATGTTCTCTGATGTACTGACTCAAGGCTGGACCTTTAACTTGGAGTTGAAAGGAGCAGTTTATTCATACCACCTACTTATAGTTCAAGAAAGCTTTTATAAGCTTCCCACCATTAACATCATCAAAGAAATGAAGGGGAATCCAAGAGACACATCTGACTGCTACCTGTTACTTGAGGAACCAATGAAGCAGACATTTAGAGTTGCTCTGCAAGTTGGCCAGAGTATTACGAGTGTGGACTGAAAATTACAAAGTAATTCTTACGCCAAGGTGTGTTCTGGGGGCAAAAGTCACTCCATAGGACAGGTCAGTGAATATCAACAATGGCAGTTATGGGGACTCCATCCACCTACCTGCTCACAACAAATTGCTGGTGTTTTTGATATTTTTTCATACATATGTAATATGTATAACTATTTCTTTTATATAATTTTAAATTTTTATTCTTAGATAATTTTATCTTTGTACTGAGAGAGAGAGAGAGAGAGAGAGAAGGAGGAGAGAGGGATGAGAATGAGAGAGTGGGATGGAGAGAGCGAGAGAGAGACGAGAGAGAGAGAGAGAGAGAGAGAGAGAGAGAGAGAATTCATATGATTGCTCATAGCAGTGCAGCTTAAATGTAATTGATCAATGACCTGAGAATATTTACATGCAACTTGATTTTCACTTTACTATTAACAACAGCATATAGATATTATTACGTTTATTGACCCCCTTGTCTACTCAGCAGTCATTTAAATTATTCAGTTGTTAGAAGAGCAGCCATTTTTCCTCCTAATCAGCTGACTTTACGCGGGAACGGAACACAAAGCAGTCCAGAGATCGTCATTTCCGTTAGTAGCGGGGGGGGGATAAAAAGACTCCTTAAAGCCTTAGGGACATATCCCAAAAGGAAGTGTGTAGCTAGCTAGGTACTTCTTGGGCCTACTTATTAGATCCCTATTCCTGTGAACCTTTGCTGGCGATATGTTCTGTTCCCAGGATGGCCTGCCAACAAAAGAGAGAGAGAGAGAGAGAGAGAGAGAGAGAGAGAGAGAGAGAGGAGAGAGAGAGAGAGAGAGAGAGAGAAGAGGAGAGAGAGAGAGAGAGAAGCTGCCCCAACGCCCGGAATTTGCACCTGAATTTGCTCTCAGTCCACCACAGTCTTTGACCTAGGACAGATGTCCAAGCCAGCCTGCCCCTAGGCCTACAAAGGGGGCTAACTGGTGCCCCAACCTCGGACAAAGCCAACGCCATATTCTACAAAGGTCCACTACATAAGGCATCCAGGTACATCTTGAGGTACAGTCATACTGCCAGTTCTTTTCCTCCCAGTCAAGTAAACTCTTCCACATTTTCCAATTCAAACTCTTAATTCTCAAATGAACATCCCTTTATTCTTTTCCTGCCTCGTGACCGCATGCCAATTTTTGTGATCGTTCCAGACAAACAAAGTCTTCATTGAATATTACATTTAAACACTAAGAGTTCCACCCCAGTGTGTGTTAAATAAAAGTAACTGCCCTTGTAGCTGAAATATAGTGCAAGACGTCCTTAGTTAAGATTGTGTCTAATCTGGGAACTTTTCCAGATTTTGCTGAGTCACGTGTTATGTCTCCTCGCACGCAAGAGCTTCCTTACCGTAAGAGCTTCCTTACCGCAAGATACCTATTATCAATTTTGGAAACCAGCACTGAATTGGATTTGATTGTGGCCAGTTTTTCCATATTGTGAGAGATAGGAGCCATCCAGACATTATACAGCACTCTGCCCACGTGGCTCTATGCCGTGCTTATCCCTGACCAGTCCATGTTCTTTTGTAAATAAACGTAATGTAAATTAATCAGCTGAGTTTCCTGGTGACCTCCCAGAACCATTCAATCCTTTTTATAGTTATCTAAGGTAAATCAGAAGCCCTCTATTTTCCATTATTTCCCTCTAATATTTTTTCTTTATGACTGGGACCACAAGGCCGTGCCCAATACGTAAGAATATGCTATCATTAATGCTGTAGCAAAAGTCACACAATTTAAAAGCATAAGGTATTCTCAGTTCCTCTCTTGATTACAAGCAAGTTGCACTTCCATGAATATATCTCTCTCGCAAAAGTTCTTAAAAACTTGCTTTTTTAACCAGGTATACATATATTCAATACTATATACTATTTCTAATTAACATTTTCTACATCAGTGTGCAACTGGTGATATATCTGATAACTAATAGAAGTAATGTTGACTTATTATCAATTTTTCCATTCTCTTCCTTACATGCTGAACTTTCTTCTGTACTTAATATATTTTTCCACTTTCATCACTATTAAATATTAAATGTTGACATCAAATACATATCACAGCTAGATAACTGTGATTCTAAACACCAAATGGAAACAAAAACAATAAACAGCATACTTATCAGATTTTTCTTCTTTATTGCTCGATGAATCATTGTCTTTTTTCTTCTTTGTTTTTTTCTCTTTCTTCTTGTCCCTTCTGCTTCGAAGAAACCCTGGAAGTAAAATGTCAGTATTTGAAATTAATGAAAAAATCACAAAGCTAAACTTAGGCAAGCAAAAAGTCACCAAATTAACCCATTAAAGCACTCTAGGACAAAAACAAAATTCAAATAAACAACAGGTACAGGAGAAAGAAATGATTCAAAGCTTTTGCCATGTGGCATCATGCAAGTATGACTAAATCTTTCTAAAAATTCAACATGCAAAATTTCATCACATTTATCACACTCATATTTGTTAATTTTTGCTTATCTTGCCACACAATTTTCCAACAGTAGATAAGCAAATCTTAGCAAGATAGATGTGGATTAATGATTGGGATTTAGCAAAAACGAAATTTGAAAGGTTACATTCATCAGTTTTGCGAATGAAAGTTACGTTTAATGTTTACCTATCATAGTGTGCTAATATAAACAATAGTTTCAAATAATGGTTATAATACTACTACAATCTGATATCAATTTTATTACCTAAAATGCAAAATAAAGCCATACTGCACCAATATCATTGTTGATCACTCATTTTTATAAGCAAAACACTACTAATCTGTAATGACTGGTCAAATATTACTGATAACATTAGCAAACCTAGGCAAAAGATATTTGATCATAATTCTGTAACATTTTTACCACAATAACTGAAAAAAACAGAAAAATTAAAGACAATTTCCATGTTAAATTTTAAACAAATCACAGTTTAACATATTCCTTATATGCTAATGCCAACTGGGAATGAGGTAGGTACCACAAATCAATGAGACTGGTATACAGTATATGCAGTTATTTACTACAGGGGCAGCTGACTGCAGGTAGTTTCCACATGTAGAACATGAACAAATATTATATATATGATCTTCCCACAAATGCAAAATATGGCCAATCCATATGCGTGATTTTGAAACGTGGGCGCTGTTCTCTAGAGTCAAATGTATACAACATGAAAATTCTTTATACTATATAACATTCATACTAACAGTCTACTTCAGGCAGTTGGAGGCTGAGCTGACAAAGTCACTGTGTTGATGCTGCATGACCTAAAATTGCAAACTATGAAGTCTTGAAAGATGATTATGAGGTAAAAAACACTGACTTGATTATCTTCCTGAACACTGTACTAGACATGAATTATTGTTTTTCATTAAAAGATAGCAACAATCTGACTGATCATACTGTAAATAATTATCTGCTCCTTAGTGTACAGTTTGTAGATTGCAAGGCCCTGGGTTCTTGTGAAGCACTTCTAGCAAGAAGTTATGAGTGATCTTGACTTTAGAGATACTTCTGACCATGTTAACTACGAGGCTCTAGTTTTCCAAAGATAACATTAATTGTTTGGACTCAATACAATTTATGATTACATATTATTAGTACATATTATTATATTATTTCCTGACTGTAGCCTTTAACTGAGATTTAGCAGAAATAAATGCATGATGCAAACTACAGGGGATACAACTGAACACTAAAATGGGTGTATATGTATACAGTGGACCCCCCATATTCGCGTTCTCCAGATTCACGGACTCACACATTCGCGGATTTCTCTGGGGAACGTTTCCCTGCATTATTCGCGGAAAATTCGCGCATTCGCGGTATTTTTCTATGATAAATATCCACAAATTCCTGGTTTTTTTGATGAATTTCATCATAAAATCCACTTTTTGTGATAAAACTATTAAAAAACCAAGTATGAAAATTTTTAGTGGGTTTTTCTTGAGTTTTAACTAACAAAATAGGCTGTTTTTAGCATTTTCATAGGGGTTCCAAACATTCGCGGGTTCTAACTATTCACGGGGGGGGGGTCTGGTACGCATCCCCCGTGAATACGGGGGGACCACTGTATGTGAGGGTGGGCGCGCTTGTTTGTATTATGTACGTATGTATATGGAGGCAGTTCCCGGTTATAGGTGAACTTGGTTATCGGCGATCCAGTTTTGTGTGTAGCGCCATAAAATCAGCGATTTATGGCGTCATAAAAGGGAGAGTTTCGGTTATTGGTGTCGTAAGGTGGCGATAATAGTTATGACGCCATAACATACCGAACAGAGGCACCATCAACCGGTTATCGGCGCCATAAATCACCGAGTTTTGGTTAATGGCGGTTTTTGCTTACCAGCACCCAGCTGAGAACGGAATCCCTGCCGATAACTGCCTGTATCTGCTTAAAAAAACACAGTAGATGGAACATGACTTCGTTATATGAATACCACAGGAAAATGACAGGTCGAAGGTCAGTACCAAGTGCTTTCTCCTGTTTATTCAGGCATCATTAACATAACTACATTATTACTCTTAGTAAGTACAGGCAGTCGCCGGGTTACGACGGGTTCGGCTTACGACGTTCCGAGGTCAAGGCGCTTCTCAATTATATTCATCAGACATTATTTCCAGGGTTACGACTACAACGCTGATCTGGCAGATGAAATATGACACAAAAAATGCTAAATAATCACTATTTGAAGGTTTTTTTTTATGAAAAATGCAATAAGAATCCAAAGCATTAACAGTAAAATTTTCTTATGATTTTTTTACCATGTTCCGGCTTAGGACGATTTTCGGCTTACAACGCATCTCAAGAACGGAACCCCCTTCGTAACCCGGGGACTGCCTGTATTAGACAGTGAATCTTTAATCATTTAAAACTGTGGGAATCATTTTTTAAAACAAATTTACCTACTATGATAAACACAACCACTCTGCGTCCCATCCAACTGCACTAAAAACTATGCTGCAAGTCTTTCAAGATTTTTGAAGACCTATCTGTCCGGAGGAATATCTTTTCTTTTCTTCTGCTATGTTTTAAATACTATTTCCTTGTTTGGTCTTCAGATGACTTTTGTATATACTGCTACATATAAACATATAAACGTCTGTGTTTCAATAAATCACAGAGTTTTACATCTTAGTATGACTACTGCTGAATTAGCTCATTGTGCCTGATTTGTAAAATTTTTCATAATGCTAATCATCCTTTGCATCAAGATCTTCCCAGCATATACCATCCAGCATTTTGGTACAGGCAGCCCTCGGAGGTCTTGAACTAATCAAGTGTACTTACTTACGTACTTACTTGCTAGTCAGCAAGGATGATAAATGCTGAAAACATGAAATGGGTTCTACAATTACTTTTTTCCTGAAACCTGCATTATCTTCATGACACTTACAGCAATAAACTTTGAACAATAATGGAATGCACCTGACATAATGTATGACATGAAGCTGGGAGCTCTCCTCATTCCTCTAAATCTGTTCCCAAGAGCATCACCTGGGGCAAAAAGGTAGTTGTCACAATCCAATGAATGTAACTGTTGTAGTCAACAAAAATCAGCAACCCAACCAGGATGGAAAATCCTGAAGACACATTGAAGATATTCAGGGGAAAACTTCCACGAGCACCACCTCAATGAGACTTCAGAAGTCAAAAGCATGTGGAAGTAAAATTTTGTTCAAAAGAATTCCAAGAAAAACAAGTCTTCAGGCCATTACATATGCAGAAGTGCTCCCATTCATAGCAAGAGAACCATATCTAAATGACAAAAAGCATCCAGATAATCTTTCTCTTGTTTGGTTGGTGCATGTGACATAGCAGATCTTGTCATCAAAAGGACATGCTCTAGTTAGCAAATAGTTGCATCTTCATTACCTATATTAATGACCTGGATATATTCCTGACTGGCAAAAATAGGTATTAGTGCTGATAACACTACAACATTGAAACAATTGAACATGACCTAAAAAATAGGTAACTAGCTGATGCCATTCAGGTCAGTTAAGTATATCTAGTTTAACCTGACCACAGAACTGATTAACAGCCCTCCTAGGGCTGGCCCAAAAGATTAGATATTTTTATGTGGCTAGGAACCAATTGGTTACCTACCCAAGGGACATTCAGCTTACTTTGAAATCCGAACCATATAATATGGAGAAATGAATTTCTAATAACCAGAAATACATTCCTCTGATTCCATGTTGGCAGGTTGGCAGAGCGGGGAATCAAACTCTTGAATACCAAATCAGTAGGCGAGCACGTTAACCACTCGTCCAACAAGGAACTCATTCAGGTCAGGTAGTCACTCAAAAGGGGGGAAAAAAGTACGACCTATTTTGTAAGCAGATCGAAGTATCATCAAGAAAGAAAATACAAGTCAATTTGAACAATGACTCACAACCTTTAAAGCAACACAAAGTTGAAAAGCAATGGAAGAAAACATTACACATCAGTTTCCTTTTACAAGTCTCCAATCAATGTAACTTCATAGAACCTGACTTGACTCAAGTTTCACGAAGTTGCTAAGTCACGCCTCAGTGGCGTGGTTTGTATGGTGTTTGCGTCTCACCTCGGTGGTCGCAAGTTCGATTCTCGGGCATTCCATTGAGGTGTGAGAAATGTGTATTTCTGGTGATAGAAGTTCACGAATCCCAACGTGGTTTGGAAGTCACGTAAAACCGTTGATCCCGTTGCTGAATAACCACGGGCTCCATGCAATGTAAAAACACCATGCAAACAAAAAAACAAACAAAGTTGCCTTTATCTGGATCAGAGGAAAAATATCATATTGAAATGTGTCTTTCATAAACATGATATTGTTATGATACAATAAAGTTTGTTCATACTTACCTGGCAGATATATATATAGCTGTATTCTCCGAAGTCCGACAGAATTTCAAAACTTACGACACACACAGTGGGAGATCAGGTGGTTAGTACCCATTCCCGCCACTGGGAGGCGGGTATCAGGAACCATTCCCATTTTCTATTCAGATTTTCTAGTGCCACTGTCTCCTGAGGGGAGGTGGGTGGGTACTTGATTATATATATCTGCCAGGTAAGTACGTATGAACAAACTTTAATGTATCATAACAATATCATTTTGTTCATGAAACTTACCTGTCAGATATATATATAGCTGAATCCCACCATTGGAGGTGGGAAGAGACAGAATAGGATTTAGGAAACAAATTACAGGCAGATGATTGACATCTTGGTTCCTTACCTGTTAGCATAGCTGACTTTGTGATTACTGTCACCCAAGTCTGCTTCTGCTTTACTAGAGTCTCCAGCAAGGTAGTGACCTGTATAGCTGGTGAGTTCTAGATGATCTGTCAACGGGGGCGTGACCACAATATGACTAGACCATATTGACCATACTATGAGGGCAACGAAGCAAAAAAACCACCGCCTGACCAAGCCTATCAAAAATTAATCCCACATAACTTAGGCTAAAGAATGGGAAGTCCGCCTCAGGCAGCCGACCCAACAACCATAAACCAATACAATAAAATTAAAAGCTCTCCTAACCATTTTCTACAGGATAGGATGAGTGCTACTTCCTGCCCCCAAGATTGTATCTGCGGAAATGTATGGCCCTAGCGAGCAGCAGTTCTCATATGTCGTCTTCATATCCCGCAGGTAGTGTGAAGCGAACACAGAGTTGCTTCGCCAAAAGGTGGCACTCAGGATGTCACTGAGTGCCATGTTCTTTTGAAATGCCACCGAGGTCGCGACAGCTCTCACCTCGTGAGCATTAACTCTCAAAGGTTCTAAATAAAACTTGAGAGCCCTGACATGGCACAGGACTCTCTCTGGTTCTTGTCCAATAATTTCTGCTATCCCCTTGATCTTGAAGCTCTTGGGCCAAGGGTTGGACGGGTTTTCATTCTTGGCTAAGAACGAAGGGCTTCAGGAACATACCGCATTATGTCCCCTAAAGCCTATATGTTTACTGATGGCTTGAACCTCACTAACCCTCTTTGCTGTAGCTAGAGCGGTTAGAAAAATAGCCTTTCTTGTCACGTCCTTTAAAGATGCAGAATGTAAAGATTCAAAAGGACTCTACATCAGGAACTTCAATACTACATCCAAGTTCCATGACGGAATCTTTGGTTGCGCCACTTTCGAGGTATCAAAAGACCTCAAAAGATCGTGAAGGTCTTTGTTGTTCGACAGATCTAAACCTCTGTGTCTAAAGACCGTCGACAACATGCTCTTGTATCCTCTAATCGTTGGAACCGCCAGCTTATCAACATTTCGCAGATGAAGGAGGAAGTAAGCAATCTGATTCACAGAGGTCGTGGTGGAGGAAATGCCCTTCTTCCTCTACCATCTCCTGAAGACGGCCCACTTCGATTGGTACACTGCAAGAAAGGAAGCTCTCCTTGCATTGGCAATAGCTCTTGCCACTGGTCTTGAAATCCTCTCGCTCTGGCCAACTTCTCGATAGTCTGAACGCAGTCAGACTCAGAGCGGAGAGGTTTTTGTGGTACCTCTCGAAGTGGGGCTGTTTGAGTAGATCGACTCTCTCGGGCAGGGTCCTTGGGGAGTCCACTAGGAAGGACATTACCTCTGTGAACCAGTCGCTTGAAGGCCAAAACGGGGCGATCAGCGTCATCCTCGCTCCCTCTGATGCCGCAAACTTCCTGATTACTTCTCCCAGGAGTTTGAACGGGGGAAAGGCGTAACGTCCATCCCCGTCCAATCCCATAGGATGACGTCTATCGCTACTGCTCCCGGATCGGGAACCGGGGAGCAGTATAGAGGAAGTCTCTTCGTCTTCGATGTTGCGAAGAGATCTACTAAGGGACATTCCCATAGTCTCCACAACTCTTCACAAACTTCTAGGTGAAGAGTCCACTCGGTTGCAAGCAGTTGCTGCCGACGGCTGAGAAGATCCGCACGGACGTTCTGAACTCCTGCAACGAACCTCGTCAGGATCGTTACGTTCCGTGCTTTCGCCCACAGCAGGATCTCTCTCACTAACTCGAACAGGGACCGAGTGTGTGTTCCTCCCTGCTTCTTGATAACGCGAGAGCTGTGGTATTGTCCGAGTTGATCTGGACAACTCGGCCAAAGACTCGTTCTTCGAAGAACTGGAGAGCCAACCGAATTGCTTCCAATTCCTTTGGATTTATGTGCCAGGACATCTGTTCCCCTCTCCAGATGCCTGACACTTCTTCCTTTCCCAGTGTTGCTCCCCAACCCGCAGTGGATGCGTCGGAAAACAACACTAGGTCAGGGCTCAGAAGGCTGAGAGACACTCCTTCTGCCAGCTTTACGGGATTGTGCCACCACTTTAGGCGATCCTTGACCGACTGAGAGATGTTGAGAGTCACATCCAGGTTTTCCTTGTTTTTCCAGTTCTCCGCTAAGAAGAACTGGAGCGGTCTGAGGTGCAGTCTCCCCAGGGAAACAAACTTCTCCAGCGAGGAAATGGTCCCCAGCAGACTCATCCATTCCCTCACCGAGCATGTTTCCTTCCCCAAGAAGGCTGACACTTTTTCTAAGCAGTTCTGCTGACGTTCCAGGGATGGAAAAGCTCGAAAAGCCGCTGAATCCATCTGAATCCCCAGATACATGATGGACTGTGTACGGATCAGATGGGACTTTTCGAAGTTTACTAGAAGGCCTAGGGCCTTCGTCAACTGCAGCGTCAGTATGAAGGTCCTCCAGACACCTCGACTCCGACGATGATCGAATGAGCCAATCGTCCAGGTAAAGCGAGACTCTTATCCTTGAGAGGTGAAGCCATTTCGCCACATTCCTCATGAGAAGCGTAAAAACCATCGGTGCTGTGCTTAGCCCGAAGCAGAGAGCTCTGAATTGGAAGACCTGTCCCCTTAAGACAAACCTCAGGTACTTTCTTGACTGAGGATGGATCGGAACGTGAAAGTAGGCGTCTTGGAAGTCTAAAGAAACCATCCAGTCGTCTGGTCTTAAGGCTCCTAGAACAGACTGAGACGTTTCCATCTTGAATTTGTCCTTCTTGACAAAAAGGTTCAGCCTGCTGACGTCCAGGACAGGTCTCCATCCCCCAGACTGCTTCGGAACCAGGAACAACCTGTTGTAGAAGCCTGGGGATTCTAGTGCTAGAACCTCTTCTACAGCTCTCTTCTCGAGCATTTGTTCGAGCAGATCGAACAGAATCTGTTGCTTCGTAGGTTGGTAGGAGGGCGACAGATCTATGGGCTTCGTGCTCAACGGTGGTGTTTTGAGGAATGGGATCTTGTATCCTCTTTTGATGATTTCGAGGGACCAGCTGTCTGTCCCTCTTACTTTCCATGCTTCTGCAAAGGATAAGAGTCTTGCTCCGACAGGCGTCTGAAGGCCCGACGCGTCACTTCTTCCCCCTGGGTTTTGAAGGGGTTCTGCCTCTAGAGAGACCTCTTCCTTGAGGAGACGCTCTCGAGGAAGCACCGCCACAAAAGGGCTTCTGCTTCTTGGAAGCTTGAGCAAGAGGAGTTGTAAGATGGGCTGCAGGACGTCTGGAAGACTGAGCCAGGAGGTCTTGGGTCGCCTTGAAGGCTGACTGCTAAATCCTTTACCATCGACTGCGGGAAGAGATGACTTGATAGAGGGGCGAACAGCAACTCTGCCCTCTGAGAAGGAGACACTGACTTTGCTGTGAAATTGCAGTACAAGGCTCTCTTCTTAAGAAGCCCTGTAGACAGTGGGAGGCCAGTTCATCGGAACCATCCCTGACTGCCTTATCCATACAGGATAAGACGCTGGATAGCTCCTCAAGAGTCCGGACTCCGAGACTGCAGGTCCAGGGCTCCCAAACACCAATCTAGGAAGTTAAAATGATATTGTTAAGATACAATAAAGTTTTATACATACTTACCTGGCAGATATATACTTAGCTATTTGACTCCGTCGTCCGACAGAAATTCGAATTTCGCGCACACGCTACCTGTAGGTCAGGTGATCTACTTACCTGCCGCTGGGTGGCAGGACTAGGAACCATTCCCATGTTCTATCATATTTTTTCTATACTGCCTGTCTCCTGAGGGGAGGTAGGGTGGGTATAATTTTGTATATATCTGCCAGGTAAGTATGTATAAAACTTTATTGTATCATAACAATATCATTTTTATACATTCAACTTACCTGTCAGATATATACTTAGCTGATTCACACCATTGGAGGTGGGACAGAGACAGCTAAATACAGAATCAAACAGGAATCACAACTATCGTTGTAGGTAATAAATAAATAAAACCTTGGTTCCTACCTGTTTAGACTGAAGACTTCATGAATACAATCCAGGAGTCTAGTCAGTCTCAAGAGCCTCAGCGAGATATTGATCTATGGCTAAGAGTTCTTGTGGTTCTGCCAAAGGGGTCTTACCCGCTTACTTGGTAGATCCTGGAAGGACTATGTCAATGGGTGCTTATCCACTTACTTGACAAGACCTATACAAGGAGCACAACATCGATCCCGATCACCTCAACCTATCCATGTTAGTTCTAAGATTGCAAGAAGTTATCCCCTAACCTCTTGCTAACAACCACAAACTCGAATCACAAACATTCGTACAGTAAAGTACAAAAATGAAAATAAAATTAAAAAAAAAATGTTTGTACAATCTAACCAGTAAGACGTCTCTTGATTCCCCCACTGATCCAAACTAGGACGCCCTTGCGCCACCAAGCATACTAATCAGCAGAAAAAACTAACAACTCGTCTCACAAGGTAGATCTATGTACTATCAAAAATTAGAACAAATACAAATTTTTCTAAGGATCGTTATGTGTTCCCAGCCCCAGCACTGTATCGGCTGATACAAAAGGACCCAGAGAGAAACACTTTTCATATGTTACTTTAACGTCCTTAAGGTAGTGCGATGCGAACACTGAATTACACCTCCAGTAAGTCGCATCCACAATGTCTTTTAAAGACATGTTCTTCTGAAAAGCTAATGAAGTGGCCACCGCTCTAACCTCATGAGCCTTCACTCGGAGAGTCCTGAAAGAGTCTTCAGTGCAGTTATTATGTGCATCCGTAATAATGCTCCTCACAAAAAATGCTAATGCATTTTTTGACATGGGTCTACTAGGATCCCGAACCGCGCACCACAAGCTTTGTTTACACCCGTTGAGTTCATTCTTCTTCTTTAAATAGAACTTCAGAGCTCTAACTGGACATAAAGATCTTTCTAATTCCTCTCCTACTAGATTTGAAAGTCCTTTAACTTCAAAACTCTTTGGCCAGGGGGGTTTGAAGGGTTTCTCGTTCTTGGCCAGAAACAGAGTCTGGAAAGAACAAATTGCCGCATCACTCTTAAATCCTACTCGAGAATCTAGAGCGTGTATTTCACTAATTCTCTTCGCAGTCGCTAACGACAACAAGAAAATACGTTTTCTCGTTAGATCTCTAAATGACGCGTTGAGAGGAGGTTCAAATCTACTAGATGATAGAAATCTCAAAACTACATCTAGGTTCCAGTTAGGAGTGCGAGGAGAAAAGGTTTTAGAGGTTTCAAAAGATCTAATAAGGTCGTGGAGATCTTTATCTTCTGCTATTTTCAAACCTCTGTTTCGAAACATGGCAGAAAGCATACTTCGATAACCTTTAATGGTAGAAACTGATAATTTTGATTCTTCCCTAAGGAAAATCAAGAAATCAGCTATGTTGGTCACAGAGGTATCGGAGGAGGACAGTTTATTCTTCTTACACCATCTTCTAAAAACATCCCATTTTGATTGGTAGACCCGAATAGTTGAAGATCTCCGGGCCCTAGCAATTGCTTTTGAAGCTTTGCTTGAAAAGCCTCTCGCTCTGACAAGTCTTTAGATAGTCGAAAGGCAGTCAGAGCGAGAGTGGGGAGGTTTTGATGGTACCTCTCGAAATGGGGTTGTTTGAGAAGATCTCTCCTGTGTGGAAGAGATCTTGGGAAGTCCACTGTCCATTCCTGTACCTCTGTGAACCAATCTTGAGACGGCCAAAAGGGAGCTATGAGTGTTAGTCTCGTCCCTCTTGATGCCGCAAATTTTCTTAAAACCACTCCTAACATTTTGAAGGGGGGAAAGGCGTAGGCATCTAGGCCTGACCAGTCCAGCAGCATGGCGTCCACCGCTATCGCTCTTGGGTCTTCCACTAAGGAGCAAAAGTTCTCTATCCTTCTGGATAGGTAGGTGGCAAATAGGTCTATATGTGGACTGCCCCACAGGGACCACAGAGCTTGACACACCTGAATGTGAAGGGTCCATTCTGTGGGGGGGAACTTGGTTTAACCTGCTTAGCCTGTCTGCTCTGATGTTCTTCTCTCCTTTCACGAATCTTGTGAGGAGAGTCACCTTCTTTTCTTTCGCCCAATACAACAGCTCTTTTGTTATATGGAACAGAGAAAGAGAGTGAGTTCCCCCTTGTTTCTTGATATAGGCCAACGCTGTGGTGTTGTCCGAGTTGACCTGTACCACTTGACCTAACACCTCTGTCTCGAAGGCTTTTAGGGCTAGAAGAACGGCATTAAGTTCTTTGGAGTTTATATGCCAGTCTTGCTGATCCTTCCTCCATTGGCCTGATACTTCTTTTGTCCCTAGAGTCGCTCCCATCCCTTCTCTGAAGCGTCTGAGAACAAGATTAGGTTTGGGTTCCGAACCTCTAGAGACAAGCCCTCGTTCTTTTCCAAGGGAAAAATCCACCACTTCAGATGATTCTTTACTTCCAGAGGAATTCTGAAAGTGTCTGAAAGTTGCCCGTTCTTCCAACTCCAAATTCTTCTTAGGAAGAATTGAAGAGGGCGTAGGTGGAGTCTTCCTAGCGAAATGAACTGTTCTAGTGAGGAAAGGGTTCCAAGAAGACTTAACCACTCCCTCACCGAACTCCGTTCTTTCTCTAGGAAGCTCGAGATTTTCTGTAATCCCCGAGCCATCCTTTCCTGGGACGGAAAAGCCCGAAAACCCCGAGAATCCATCCGAATCCCCAAATAGACTAAGTTCTGACTGGGGATCATCTGAGATTTCTCGAGGTTCACGAGTAATCCTAACGTCTTTGCTAGGTTCAAAGTAGTCTGTAGGTCCTCCAAACACAGTTTCTCCGACTTGGCCCGGATTAGCCAATCGTCGAGATACATTGAGATGTTTATCCCTTCTAAATGAAGCCATTTGGCCACGTTCCGCATCAGATACGTGAATACCTGAGGAGCGGTTGATAGGCCGAAGCACAAGGCCCTGAACTGGAAGATTTGTCCTTGTACAACAAATCTTAGGTATTTTCTTGACGATGGGTGAATCGGAACATGAAAGTATGCATCCTGAAGGTCCAGGGATACCATCCAATCTCCCTGACGTAGGGAAGACAGAACTGAAGCTGAAGTCTCCACGGAGAACTTCTTTTTCTCCACGTACCGGTTCAGGATGCTTACATCTAAGATGGGTCTCCATCCCCCCGAAGCCTTTGGAACCAAGAAAAGGCGGTTGTAAAACCCCGGGGAGAATGGATCCTGCACTAGCTCTATTGCATTCTTGTCCCTCATCGACACCACCGTCTGAAGGAGAGTCTCATTCAGTCCAGGGTCCTTGTAACTCGTCGACAAATCCTTCGGAGATGTTGCCAAAGGAGGTCTGTCTACGAAGGGAATGATGTACCCCTTCTGTAGGACAGACAGAGTCCAGGGATCTGCTTCTCTTACGGACCAGGCCTCCAGAAAGTATTGAAGTCTGGCCCCTACCTGTGCTTGGAGGACATGGCTGCTATTTGCTCTTTTTAAAAGAGCGGAAGGAAGACCTCCCTCGCTTGTCGAAGGGTTTTCTCTTCGAAGTTGATCGAGTCGAGGGGGCTCCACGAAAGGGCACCACTGGAGTACGAGCCACCTTCTTCTGAGTCGGAACTGCAGGTCTAATTTTCTTTATAGATTGCACAAGAAGGTCCTGCGCAGCCTTTTCTGACAGGGATCTCGAAACATCCTTCACTAACGATGAAGGAAACAGATGTTCTTACAGAGGTGCGAATAGTAGAGCGGACCTCTGAGAAGGAGAAACTCCTTTCGTCAGAAAGGAACTGTAAAGAGATCTTTTCTTTAACATTCCAGATCCAAAAAGTGCCGCCAACTCACCAGAACCATCTTGCACACCCTTATCCATGCAAGATAGGACACTGTGCAAAGTTTCTGGATCAAGAAAATCTGGCTCACTCGTCTTCTTAGCCAGCACCCCAAGAGACCAATCCAAGAAGTTGAACACCTTTAAGACGTGAAAAATTCCCTTAAGGTGCTGATCTAATTCCAACATACTCCAGGACGCCTTTGCTGAATTGAGAGACTGTCTTCTCACAGACTCTAGAAGACTCGAGAAATCTGAATCTGCAGACGAGGGGAGCATCAATCCCATCGCCTCTTCCGTCTTATACCAAATGCCTCTCTTCCCTGTCAGCTTGGAGGGAGGAGAGCAATAAACAGTTCTCAGAGTTTCCTTTTTAGATAAAAGCCAAGAATCCAAAGACTGGAGGGCTTTTCTCATTGAGATCGCAGGCTTCATCTTTAAGAAAGCCGAGGATTTCGGGGTTTTTGTGCTCGAAAACAGAGATCTCAGCGAAGGAGGAGCCGCAGGACTAAGAGAATCCCCAAACTCCTCAAGAAGTAATGAGGCTAAAACTTTATAATTGGAAAGTCCCTCGTTGGTTGAAACTTCTTCCTCAGAAATCTCTTCAAGGTCAAGGTTAGAAGGAGATCGCTCTTTCCTGATCGATTCTCTATCAAGAAAAGTCGCTCTAGGAGAATTATTTCTAATAGGTGAAGGACTACGAACAATAACGTCCCCACAACTAGTAGAAGCCTCGCGTCTAGAAGAAGCCTCGCGTCTGGGAGGCGTCACGCTTCTGGCTGGCGTCTTGCGGCTTGCAGCGTCCTCGCGTTTACCTGGCGCCTCTCTCCTGGGAGGCGTCACGCTTCTGGTTGACGTCACGCGCCTTGGAGCGTCCTCGCGCTTGCCTGGCGCCTCTCTCCTGAGAGGCGTCACGCTTCTTGTTGACGTCTCGCGCCTCGTAGCGTCCTGGCGCTTGCCTGGCGCCTCGCTCCTGGGAGGCGTCCTGCTTCTGGTTGGCGTCACGCGCCTGTCTTGAAACTCGCGTCTTCCTGGCGCCTCGATCCACACTGGCGTCCCGCGTCTGGTTGACGTCTCGCGCTTGGAATGCTCGACGCGCCTGACTGGCGACTCGCGTCTGGCTGGCGCTTCACGCTTGGCTGACGCTTCGCGTCTAGAAAACTCGACGCTCTTGTCTGGCGTCTCGCGCCTGGAAGGCTCTATGCGTTTCGTTGGCGTCTTGCGTTTGACAGGAGAACGGATCTTGCTCGGCCTATGCAAGGCTGATGAATCCGATTCCAAATCGGAGGATGACAAATTTCTATGGCGAGTCTGAACCCTCGACAGCCTAGACTTCTTAATAGGCAGGAAATCGTCTTTCCTTCTAGGAGGGTCTCTTGACAGAACTCCCACCAGAGAAGTTATGGAATCCTGCATAGTGCGAAGGATTCTGTTAGTCTCTTCATTATTGTCTACCCTAGGTTGTTTAATTACTGAATGGTCCTCCTCTTGAAAACGCTCAGGACTTGAAGTAATCCTGGGTTCATCCAAACGTCTTTTCAGGGGGCAAGAAAGATCCGCCGATCTCCAACCTCTTTTAGGTGAAGAATTCTCCGAGGAGGAGAAACACTCACGCAGAACGCTTTTTCTGTAGCGTTCTCTGGCATTCTGTGGCGATACAGAAAATGCTGAAGGGACGTCTGACTGTTGGGGATCCTCCACAACCTCCTTACGGCTTTCGACATTCCTTCTCCTCTGGGCTTGGGAGCTTGAAAGAGGTCTAGGCCTGGGAGCGTTGTGGAGACAATCAAACGCCCCCTCCACAGCACTGGGGACACTTATATCACTATCCACAGCACTATAATCACACTGCTTACCTTCAATGGCCGCCATTTTGGTTTCCATTTTCCGAAGGGCGGCTTTAAGATTCGCAATCTCAGATGCCGAATCTGTGGGTTCTAATAAAGGAGCAGGTACATTAGATGGGGCAGTAAAAGGAGAAGAGGGTATAATATTACTGATAACCCCGCTAGATACAGAACTAGACAAAGGTTTGGAAGAAGACCTCCTCACCCTGTCTCTTTCCAACTTCTTCAAGTATGAAGTTAGAGATTTCCATTCTTCCGCACTCAAATCCTTGCATTCATTACAAGTATTAACAAAAGAACATTCATACATCCTGCATTTCTTGCAAATAGTATGAGGATCAAGCGATGCCTTAGGCATCCTAACTTTACAACCCACATTCACACACATTCTCACCAAACTTACAGAATCAGACATCATGTTGAACAATCCAAATCAAATTCCAAAAACGGTCCACAATCGCGTATGCCAGTACAATCAATGCAAATACGTCACCGAGAAGTCCAAACGAAGATCAATTGCGATGCAAAATACGAATCCAGCCAGAGATACCCACAACGATGTTGCCAGTATGGCCGACAGAAAAAATATGATAGAACATGGGAATGGTTCCTAGTCCTGCCACCCAGCGGCAGGTAAGTAGATCACCTGACCTACAGGTAGCGTGTGCGTGAAATTCGAATTTCTGTCGGACGACGGAGTCAAATAGCTAAGTATATATCTGACAGGTAAGTTGAATGTATAAAAACACCTCCATCATCCTGAACAGCCCTTTCAGATGATGGTATAACTCTGAAAGCGTCCAGGAAACCTTAGCAGAGGACAGGAGAGACCTCCTAGGAGCGTCTACCAGGCTGGCAAAATCGCCCTGGGAAGAGGAAGGAACTCTCAAACCAGATTCCTCTCCCGTCTCGTACCAAATGCCCGCCCTTCCGCTTAACCTCGCTGGAGGTAGGGCAAAGGAAGTCTTGCCTTGGGCCTTGTCTTCCTGGGGTCCATCCAGTCATGGATCCTCTTGAAAGCTCTCTTCGTAGAAAGCGAAGTGGCCATCTTGATGAAACCTGGTGCTTTCCTCGTCTTCGACGAAGCCAACTGCGAAGGAGGAGAGCGAGGGGCTGAGGGCTGAAACTTGTCGGCAAACAAGTCCTTCAAAAGGCGGGCCAAAACTTTGTAATCAGATGATGATGATGAACCAGGCTCCTCTTCATCCGCAGGCTGCGACTCACCCGAAGACTCTCCCTCATCCACGGGAGCAACAGTGGGGTCATTAACAGACCGCGAAGCAATCAAACCATGAGGCCCCGCTCGTAAAAGGGGTCTCCTATCCGAAGAAGGGTCCAAAGAACAAGGTCGGGTATCCTTGACAACAAACTCCGAAGCTTTACAATGACCCGGTAAAGGTGCGTCCTGCCAAGCGTCTTGATGCGTAGAGCGCCGAGCGTCCTGAAGAGTAGAGCGACGAGAGTCCTGAAAAGCGTCCTGACGAGCTTCCTGACGGGAGGCAGAAGCAACAGAAGCGTCAATGTGAGCAGCATGAGAGGCGTCCTGGCGAGCCGCACGCCGAGCGTCAGGAAGAGCGCGAGGAGCGTCATAGTAAGATGTACGGCGATCGTCACCAAGACGAGCCTTACGGTCTAGAGAGTGTCCTGCATGACGCTCATCAACACTTCTAGATAAGCGCTGGGAAGGTAAACGGGATCTAGAAGGTGATGAAGCAGAGGAGGGCGACGAACGAGGAGAGGGAGAAGGCAGCCTCGAATCCTTCCTGCGGCGACAGGGCTCTGCTTCCCTCCTGGCAAAAAACAAGGCCAACTGCTGCTGCATGTCCAGAAGAATCTTCTTAGATGGAGAAGATTCCTGATCAGGTGAAGGGCTGATCCTGTGAGAAGACGAGGGGCGAGGGGACGCCTTCTTCCTTCTCACAGGAACAACCTTAGAGCGACTGGGGCGCTCAAAAGCGTCCTCCTCTGATGACGTCCTGGTCCTCTTCTGCAGGGGAAAGTCGTTGAAACATTCAAGTGACGACTGGAACGCAGGTCGAGAAAGAGGACGTGAAGCGTCCTCTTCTCTAAAACCTCTCTTGAGAGGGCGAGAGTCCTTCCGAGAGCTCCAACCCCGGCGCGGGGAGGATGCCTCAGAGGACGAGAAGCAATCCTTAAGGATTCGTGCCCGTGCACGATCCTTGGCAGCCTGGGAAGCGTCATCAGGTTCTGCCGAAGGGAGGCCAGTCCCCATAATCCTCCTTCGGCTTTCGACTTGCCCGCTCCCTTTGTCCTGGGAGTCCGACAGAGGTCTCGACCGAGAGGCATTATAGGGCCGATCTGACGCCCCCTCCACAACACTAGGGGCACTAACACCATCACCACACTTCACAACACTAGATTGGAGCGCGAGCACTTTAGACTCCATAATCACAGAAAGGGCATTACCTTCCGCAGACACAACCTCAGGGCTCGAAGGCAACACCACAGGGTTAGGTAAAACAAAGTCTACAGAAGGGTTAGCAGGTGACAAATCACTACCCTGACTTCTGCTCACTGAAGCACTCCTGGAGGAAGACCTCCTGATTCTATCACACTCTAACTTGCGTACATACGAATCATACGTCTTCCATTCAGAATCAGTCAAATTCTCACACTCCTTACATCTATCATCCAACAAACAAACATGCCCCCTACACCTCGTGCATACCGAGTGAGGGTCTACCGAAGCTTTCGGTAGCCTCACCTTACACTCTTGCACACAACACACCCTGAAACTAGCAGAACTAGATCCAGACATCTTATTCAAAGAACAGTCAAAGCCAAAATCAAATCAATCCATGATAGCGTATGCCTAGCCACAAATCCAAGTCAATAAACCAAAAGACAATCAGATACTCAAGCGGCAATGAAGTTTGCAAAATCCTAAGACGGAGGTACTGAAAACAGGTGTTGACAGTACCGGCGACAGAGAAAATCTGAATAGAAAATGGGAATGGTTCCTGATACCCGCCTCCCAGTGGTGGGAATGGGTACTAACCACCTGATCTCCCACTGTGTGTCGTAAGTTTTGAAATTCTGTCGGATTTCGGAGAATACAGCTATATATATATCTGACAGGTAAGTTTCATGTGTCATACAATAATTTGCGAGGGGAATGCGTACCAGACCTCCCATGAATAGCTAGAATCCGTGAATACTTAGAACTCCCTCTAAAAATGCTTATAACTGCCTGTCCTCAAGTTCAAATATCAAATGTATAAAGTATCATCCTACATCAAATATGCCTAGATCATTATTCTTTACTGTATTCATATTTGAAATCGTATAATTTCAAAATCATCTTAAACATTTTACCACTAGAAATATATCTGGACAGCCAATAGTAGAGAGAGAGAGAGAGAGAGAGGAGAGAGAGAGAGAGAGAGAGAGAGAGAGAGAGAGAGAGAGAGAGAGAGCACTGAATGGGTAACATCACATACTATTTGACCAAGAGTGAAATTATTTATGAATTACTTCGGAGACACAGAGAATACGTAATATGGGAGAGATGGAAATGAACCTCTATAGGTAACACTTCTTCCCCTCTGCCATACATATATCTTTTCCAGAGAGAGAGAGAGATGATCAGGCGTTGGCAACAATTTGGACCTATGGTCACTTTCTGTCAGGTAATGTAACAGTCTTGACAGGTTGCCCAACTTTCCCCCTTGCTTCACAACTTAGGCAAAAGACTGGGAAAATTCTGTTCCTTATGTTTTTCTTTTAAATAAAATAACTTACTATAGAAATGCATAAATATTGTAATAACAGTGTGTATTATTATTATTAATTATGCTATTACTTAGTCTTACTAATACGTAGTTGAAAATTAGTAATTAGTTTGTATTAGGTAAATCATTTATTTATTATACAAAACACAGAGAGAGAAAGGGAGAGATACATCATTATTTTTATTTAATATTATTATTTAATCTTATTAAACTGATACACTATTAATATGTAAAAATTAGTATAAATCATTTTTGTGTCATAAAAATGTATTTAGTCATAAAAATAACATCAAAATACACTATTTAGTGAATATCTATCAATGGAAAACTGACGAATGAGTGAGTCCTCCCACGATTACTATTTAGATAGGTTCCACAGAAAAATCCGCAAAGATCTGGGTCTGCAAATCTCAAGAACGGGAATACAGGGGGTTGACTGTACACCATTTAGAAAGCAGTTTTCAATGTACGTACTTCTTCAGGCTCTGTATGATCCTATCTTGTTGGGTGCTAATGAAAAGTAAGTTCTGGTAATTGCCCCATTCCCAGTGGTGTTGGCAGTATGGCATCTAAAAACTAGGTTTTATACATATGCATGAACCCTATAAACTTTCAGTTACTGAACCTCTTTTCTGAGCTTTCGGAGCAACCATGCACAGCATACCTAAACATCCAAGTAGGGAAACTACACAGTGCTATTTCACGCAGCAGGTGAAATGGCACACTTGAAACTTAATCTCGGCTTCAAGGAGACTTAACATTTTTCTAAAATAACATTTATATAATAAAATAAAGTTTTATATATACTTAAGCAGTAATTACATTACTATAGTTTCCTCTTGCAGGGCAGCTTGAATTCAAATTTTCACGGGTAAATCTTCATAGTCCATACCAGGTGACTAATCCCCCAACATGGGAACACCTGGAACTACTAACCAAAAGAGCCCATTCTTTTTCTTGCCATATGTATATGTCAGAGGGGAGGGGGGAGGGCTCCAATCATGTAATTACTGGTTAAGTATAAATAAAATTACTTTATTATAAAAATGTCATTTTTAAATAATGAGCTTACCCAGTAATTACATTGCTGATTGCAACATTGATAAGAGATGGGATACATGGACATATTCTACCTCAATACATTAAGTCATGTAATGAATTGAAATAGAAATAAAAAGGGTTGCTAACATTGAACACAATGCTTGTACTTCCTTGTTAGCTAAGACAGTCTGCAGTAAAGAACTACCTCTGGTTACTGTTCAATTTAACCTGTAGCAGTGTGGCAGTAAAGCCGTGCAGGGCCTCTACTTAAATGGGAACTTTGCAGAAAAGGAGTTGTCCTGATGGCTGGTAAAGTATCAGGTGAGCTTCAAAGCGGTGGATGTAATCCGCTAGCTAGCAAAGCATTCACAAATACGCTTACCATAGGTGCACCTCTGGTTGGTACTCCACCTAATGTGTAGCAGTGTGGCGATAAAGCTGTGCAGTGCCTCTACTCAAATGAGAACTTTGCGGTGAAGAAGTTATCCTGATGGGTAGCAAAGCAATAGGCGAACATTGCAGTGCAGGATGTAATCTGATGGCTAGTAAAGCATTTATAGAGTCATATGCGCCCTTGCCTTGGGTGCAGTAGTGCCACTTGATGCCTGTTTTTGCCTTGTCAATGCTGCCTATGGCACCATAACTTGAAGTCAAAGACACATTGTATTTGGAAAAGGAAAAATAACCTTTTATACAAAGTATCATCATACAGACATGTCTCAAACATAAACAGTGGCTCAGCAACGAACATAATGCCTACTCTGTTCCACTAACTGTTAAGGGTGGTAGCGTTTCAAACTAAGCTACCTGTGGTTAAAACGATTTGATTGTGAATTCGCTACTACTGAAAAATGATAAACTTGAATAATCTTAATAACAAAATAATAAAATACTGTCCTGAAAGCTGTAGGCTTCTACCCGAAATCGGCAACAACATTCATTGAAATCCGATCTCCAACTGGCAAAATTAAGAACATAGCTGCCATCTATACTCATGTTACCTGAACATCGGCAGGAAACAGAATGGGCTCATTTGCTTAGTAGTTCCAGGCATTCCCATTGTGGGGGGTGGGGGAACTAGTCACCTGCTTTGAACTGTGAAGATTTACCCGTGGAATTTTGAATTCAAGCTGCTGTGCAAGAGGAAACTATAGCAATATAATTACTGGATAAGTTTATTATACAGTGGTACCTCGAGATACGAAAGGCTCAACTTACGAAAAACTCGAGATACGAAAGCTAATACAAAAAATTTTATGGCTCTACATACGAAAATTGCTCAAGATACGAAAGGTTGTTGCTGTAAAGTCCGAGATTCGCCCGGACCACCGATAACAATTTTGAAACTTGCGCACTGCCAACTGAGTAGACTCGCCACCATCCTCCTGCTCTCCCATTGGTTCCTGATGCTAGTCACCGCCATGGGATCCTTCTCTCCTATTGGTCAGCATCCTTCCCATCATGCATCTACTACGTAGCAGCGTGCCTCGGCCACTCGTCCCAGCATCGTTATCGTACGCACTCGGTATTTGTTCGTTCTAACGATTTCGTTTATTAACGTAAATTCGTTAGTGATTTCGTTGCAGTATACATATTTATCGTGTTGTGTGAGAACTTTACTCTACTTATACGTAAATTACGTACAGTATATACGTAGTCATGGGTCCCAAGAAACTTGAAATTCACGGAAAGAAGAGGATGTTCTCTTTGGAGACGAAGATGGAGATTATCAAGAAGTATGAAGCTGGTATGCGATTGAGTGTGATTGACAAGGAATACGGCCGAAATCCGTCGACAATAGGCACCATCCTTAAGCAGAAGGATGTCATCAAAGCAGCTACACCTTCCAAGGGCATCACTATTTTGTCCTGCAAGAGGACCCACGTGCACGATGAAATGGAAAGGCTTCTTCTTGTCTGGATAAAAGACAAAGAAATTGCTGGCGATACGATAATGGAGACGGCAATCTCCCACAAGGCCAGCGCTATTTTCGGCGATTTGATTGCCCAGGCTGAAGACGACGGAGGAGAAGGGACATCAAGGCTAACCCCAGATTCAAGGCTTCGCATGGGTGGTTCGAGAAATTCTGTAAACGGACTGGCATCCATTCGGTGGTGCGGCATGGGGAGGCGGCCAGCTCGGACACGAAAGCGGCCGAAGCCTTTAAAAAGATGTTCGACGAGATGATGATCAAGGAAGGCTACAGTTCTCAGCAAGTCTTCAACTGTGATGAGACTGGCCTTTTTTGGAAAAAAATGCCTTGTCGGATGTACATCACGGAGGAAGAGAAGAAGCTTCCCGGGCATAAGCCTATGAAAGACAGGCTTACGCTCGCACTTTCTTCAAACGCCAGTGGGGATTGCAAGGTGAAGCCCCTACTGGTCTATCATTCTGAGACTCCTTGAGCCTTCAAGGCCCACAAAGTGCTTAAGGAGAAGCTTCCAGTGATGTGGAGGGCTAATGCGAAAGCCTGGGTAACGAGGCTTTTGTTCACGGTGTGGGTAAATCTGTGTTTCGGCCCAACAGTAAAGAAATTCTTGGAAGAAAAGCGCCTCCCTCTGAAATGTCTGCTGGTGTTGGACAATGCCCCTGCACACCCTCCTGGCCTCGAGGACGATATCCTAGCAGATTATTCCTTCATCAAGGTTCTTTATCTTCCGCCTAACACCACCCCTCTCCTCCAGCCCATGGACCAGCAAGTAATATCGAACTTTAAGAAGCTGTATATGAAACATCTTTTCAAGAGATGTTTTGACATCACCGATACCACAAACCTCACCTTGCATGAATTTTGGAAGGAGCATTTCGATGTTGTGATATGCATCCGACTCATTGACCAAGCTTGGCAGGAGGTTTCAAGGCGAACCTTGAATTCCTCGTGGAGGAAACTCTGGCCTGATGCCGTATCCACCTGAGACTTCGAGGGATTCAACGTGGGTGAAGCTGGTGCTGCAGATTCAGAAACAGTTGACAATCCTGAAACTGTTTTGCAACCAGATCTTGACGATATCGTTGCACTCGGCAAGTCCATGGGGCTGGTCGTCGAAGAGGACGACATCAACGACCTTCTCGAGGAGCACCAAGAGGAGCTTACGACAGATGACCTGAAGGAGTTGGAGGCCATGCAACATAACGTCGTTCAAGAGGTGTTCTCTAGGACCGGTGAGGAGGAGGAGGACGACCCTATGACAACGGCAGAAATTAAGGATGTTCTAGCTGCTTTTCATAAAGTGCAATCGTTTGTTGAAAAAAAAGACACCCCGAAAAGGCTTACACAGGTTGTATGCTTGCGCGGTTCAATGAGGCTTGCCTGAGTTGTTTCAGGAACATTGTGAAAAGTAGGCAGAAGCAATCTTCCTTGGATGGTTATTTTTTAAAGAGGCCTTTAGTATTAGCAGGAGTAAGCAAAAAGGAAGAACCAAGTGATACTAAAAAACAGAAAGTTGAAAGTGGTGATGAAGTTGAAATTTTGTATAAAAAAAAAAAAAAAAAAAAAAAATGTAAAAATAAAAAAAAGACAAAATTTTTTTTATTTTAGTTTTTGTAAAGTTAAGTGTTACAGTTTTGTTAATGTGTTTCGTAAAGTTTAGTTTATGTATGTTTTCCTTACATTTTTTTTATGTGTTTCGTAAAGTTAAGTGTACGTACGTATCTGCCATTTGTCCTCCTCCTCTGTCGCCACATTCGGAGATAGCCTCACTCGAAAGGTAAGCTTCCACATTTTACTACATACGTACAGTATTTCTTGTATACCATGTACACTAATACACTTTATTTACAGGTAATTAGCAGTACTTATTAAGTTAGGTATTGAATGGTCCAAATTGTTGTAGTATTTCATTGTTTATAGGTCAATTTAGCTTTATTATGAAATTTACTGGGGTGTATTTGGAGGGCTTGGAACGGATTAGCCATTTTACATGTAAAATGCTGTCCAAGATACGAAAAACTCATGATACGAAGGGCGCCTCGGAACGGATTAATTTCGTATCTCGAGGTACCACTGTATAGTAAAGGTAATCATGACAATGTGAACAAAAGATTGTAAAGTCCCTGGCAAAAGATATTTCTTAATTCACATAATGCTCTCAAAATGTACAGCTGTCATGTATGGTTGAGAGTAACTGATAAATGACAAGTGATAATGCATATAATACTATGGAATTCAATATCTGAAGTCATATCACTTTTTGACAATATACTTTTAAGATTAAAAGACAAGCAAAGGGGTGTCAAGTTTTTAAAACTCATCCCCTAAAAAGGTAGAAAGGAACAAGAATTGTAGGTACCACATAAACAATGCATTGTGGAAATTGAAACAGAAGTACACAAAAGTAAAATAACCTTCATAACTTTGATAACTGGGTACTCATAAAACCGTTTCTTAATTAATAGAGGCCACATCCAAACAAGATCAGTGTATTAATTAGATACCTCACTCAAAGTAATGCAAATGCAAATTTCCACAGCAAGATAACCTGTACCTTTACCGCCTTATAAAGTACTGGATCAACATAACTGAAAATGCATGCTCTAGGTGATTTCTTAATTCTGCTGCAGGCACATTAAATTCAAACAATAAAATACTTTTGTTTGAAAAAAAAAGGCAAGGCTTATTACTCATATCTGCTTCCTTCTTCTAGTAACAAGACCTACATGCTGGTCCCATGCACTCCATTAAAAAAAGTCACTCAATAAATCATGGTCGGGTCTCTACTTATCATGAAATCAAAACAACGTGTATCTGAAAACTGCAACTGGAAACCTTACTCGCTCTAATGAGGAACTCTTAATGGGATACCACCAACAAAATTACCAGTTAATAAAATAATCTTCAATGGAATAGAGTACAGAGAGAAAATAAAGACATAATTTGAGTATACACATAATGTGATGAACCACTTTTACTCAAAGTTTCTCAAGATATGCTTTAATGAACCACATTAGCAAAAATAAGTGTAATTAGTATATAACTAATAACCACAATAGCATTCAATATGAACACTTTAAAAACTAGGTCATTTGAAAAACTGTTATAGATAAAACATATCACACCGACAATGGATTTGAGTGTAAAACATCCTTAGCTTGCTGAAGTTGACATAGTGAAATAAAAAATAATTGCATGAAACACTTTAGCTTTTCATTTGTCAAAAGCCAAGATAAGAATAAAAATATTAAATCTACAAATAGTGCTGAAGTTACCGCTTTTATCAGACCCCTTAATCTTTTAACCTTTCTGCACTGTTACCAAATTTACCTTTACACCTGAAAATTTCCTGCGAGAGATTACACTAAAATACCCAATTTAAAAACTGTTGCAACGTACACTGAAAAAATAAGTAAAAAGCAACAGCCTATTACTGAGAGAAGCGATCTCCAATAGCCTAATGATCCTCTTTGCTAGAATTATACTTTTATCAACTGCAAGTTTGATTTGCTTTTCCCTGGCATTTTCACTGCCTAATTATTTCACACTAATTTTTCAGGAAAACTTTGTCTTACTAACAATATTTTACATTTGTCTCACAACAAACACATCTATAGATAGCCTATTTCATGATCACAAAATTGGCTAATTACAAGTAATGGGTTTGTATGAAAAAGTTTTTAAAAAATTACATCTTTCATAAGTCACAAGAATCACCTAGCAATTATTTTAAGACTGTACAATGAAGAAATCAAAAGAAACATTATTCCATGAATACAATATTTTACTACACAGTCAATAATTATAAAATACTTTGAACTGTGCAGATGCATTAACATTCGCAAAGCAAAGCATTAAAAAAGAATTCTAGCTAAAATTCTTAGCCAACTCCCAGGTCCTTGAAAATATAGGTACATACTTGTATTTTTTCTTCCGAGCACCCACTAGTTGTATGAAGAAGTGCTGCCATTCTTTCAAGGAATCATCACTTTTCTAACAGTCATGCACCACTGACAGGATTTCATTTCAAAAGTATCTCCATTTACTTCTCATACTGTGTGTGACACATTATATTGCTTGAGTTTATTTAGCAAATTAGTACCTTTATGCAGGCAGATGAAGCACTGCTGTATTGATAATGTGAGTAGCCTACTGCTAGTTTAGCTTTTATTATTTTTTCTTACTTAATGATGTATATAGTATTCCTGTTCACATACTTTCCAGCTTGGGCTTTTTGGTGACCATACATATAAGCTGTTAACTCGGGGTTTATTGTTTACAATGTAATGGTTGCTTGAGCCATTCACGTCTTGTTTGCTCTTCACAGTAACTTTACATTTGGTTCTCAATTCCTTTTCAGTATACTGAGTGAGTACTGTGTGTTTTCACCACTCATCTTTTGTCTGAATGAAAACTTTATGTAGAAAAAAAGTCTGTATCTGCCTAACCACCTTAAGGTGGAGGTAGCGATTAACAGGGCTATAGTACCAGAAATCTAAAAGTGGCAAATGGTATAAAATGTTTTGCTTCATATTGTTTGCTTTATAACTTCAAAAATGCAAATATTTCAGTATTTTTCCTGCTTAATGTAAAATCAATAGAATAATGCAACTTCTATAAGAAAATAGTTGCAAATCCCAATGCATGAGCATATCAAAAGAGATGTCTAAAATGACAAATTTTCTATGACAATTTGTATTTTTCATAGCTACAAACCTAAGGTCTTAACAATAGGATAATTTCTATGGCCTAGCTGGATCCGGTTAAAAAACAGATGAAAGCAAGGAATCTTGTGATTTTCTGGCACGCATGCGTATATCGGGTGAAGGATGGTCGAAGACCATTCACCTATGATGACGCAAGTCTTTCCCAACTCAGGATGTCTTAACAAACAGAGGGGTGGCTAGAGGCGGGCAGTATAATGTTAGAATCTCAGGTTTGTAACAATGAAAAATACAAATTGTCTTAGGAAATTTGTCATTTGTTCATACGTGAACAAACCTTCGGTCTTAACAATAGGATAGACTCATACTTGGAGGGAGGTACAAGACATCCTAGACCAGCTAGGGGCCTACCCACCAGTCCAGCTTCCAGAAGAAATGACTTCTGGAGAGGGACTGAAACCCGTTGAGAAGCTAGATAAATTGATATCTAACCACTCAGACCCTGAGTGATGTACAATGATATATGGGAGAACCATTGTATAGGGAACCAAAGAGAAACTTTGACTGTCCAATAGCAAACCAACACACCAGGGTTTGTACTACTCTCAACTCCTCCTTGCCTAAGAGTGGAGCATATGCTACCGAATAGAGGGTTTGACATTTGCAAAATAAGTGACCACACTATCAGTATGATTACCTTACTCATTGTATCAGACCAGTCCAGTGAACGACGTGTCTATTCCTTAACCTGCCTGAAGGAAGAAGGAAAGGTACAAGAGAAAGAAGGAGACCAGCCAACTTCCTCGTTCTCTCATCCACACAATCATCTTAGGAAAGATACAAAAGTGCCCTGTTAGGGGCAACTATGAGTACACAACCTGTTGGGCAGCCACCACAGGACCCAGGTAAAAAGTGTCCGCAGATCTGTGGGCAACATCATTAATATCGAAAGAGGCAAACGTGGACTGGCATAACCAAGTACCAGCGCTCAGCCCTCTATGTACACCCAAGTTCTTATTCAAAGCCAGAGAGGGATCAATGCCCCTAACGTCATGCACTCTAGCCTGCACACATGGTGGTGGAATCATCAAGAGACAAGTATGCCTGTCTGTTGGCTTCCCGTATCCAAAAAGAGATAGTATTCCTACACACCTCTTTCTTGTACGGCCTGTGCTAGCAATAAGTCTGCGGTAGTCTGATCTAAGGTGCCGAGTCGTTTTAAGATAGCAATGCAGGGCCCAGACAGGGCACAACAAATGCTCTTGAGCATCACCACCCACAAGTCATTCAGTGATGGAATGGAAAACGAAGTGAACTTGTAATCGTGCACAAAGGGATTTTGGGTCTTGGCCATGGATTCCGGGACAATTTCTAAGGACCACGACCCCCAACCCCTGGCGTACTTCACATCATAGCTCAGATCGTGGAGCTCTACTACCCTCTTGGAAGATGCCAAGGCCAGAAGGAAAATTGCCTTGAGCGTCAAGTTCCTGTCAGCTGAGCGGCACAAGAGCTCATATGGACCATTGGTGAAGCACTTGAGAACCAAGGAAACATCCCACATCTGAGGCTTGAGATCTCTAGGAGAACTCGACTGCTCAAACCCTTTAACTAGCAAGGAAAGTCCCCAGGAAGAGGAGATGTCGATACCTTTAAGGCCTAACACCAAACTCAGGGCCGCCCTGTAGCCTCTAATGGCAGAAACGGACAAACGTTTCTTGTCTCTGAGGAAGGTTAAAAGTCTGCTATTCGCTGAATAGAGGTTGTGAGTGGAGGAAAATCCGGTTACAACACCAATCACAATAGATCGCTTATTGCCTTGGAAACCGCAGAGGTCAACTTTCTGAGACTGCTGGACATATCCCCTGCTGTACTTCTGAGAAAAGCCTCTCACTCGGAAGAGAAACTTGAAAGCCTCCAATCGAGAAAAGACAGGGAGGCTACTGACTGGCGGAACACTTCCGCATGGGGCTGACACAGGAGATGTCACCAAGGGGGACATCTCCCTTGGAACCTCTGACAACAACTACATACAGCAAATCTGGGAACCACTCTGCTTGAGGCCACTGAGGGGCTACCAAAGTCATCCTCAGACCCTGTGAACTCATTAGCCTGTTCAGAACTTGACGGATCAAACAAAATGCATTGGAATGCGTCCTCTGCCAATGCTAAAGGATCTGCGACCATTGAACAGAATATCTCCAGCTTCCTGTTGAAGTGAGTTGCAAAAAGGTCCAACATGGGTCTACCCAAAACCTGGAAAAGCTTGTCTTCTACCACTTGATGAAACGACCACTCAGTGTTAGGATTTGATCCCGACGACTGAGATTGACTGCGACCACATTCAGTTTGCCTGGGATATACCTGGCTGAGAGCTCCACCTAACTTCTGACCGCCCACTGGTGAACCTCGACAGCCAAGGTGTGAAGTTGATGAGAAACCAGGCACCCCTGTTTGTTCACATAGGTTACCACCATGGTGTTGTTCAACATGAGAACGACAGAATGACATTCTACCTTCTCCCAAAACTTCTTCAGACCCAGGAAGGCTGCCTTCAACTCCAAGACGTTGATATGTTGCTGCTTGTCCTCCAAACGCCTGAAGCGATGAGGCCGCCTAAATGAGCCTCCCAACCTGCGAGGGAGGCGTCTGAGAACAGAAGGAAGTCCGGTGGAAGAGATCACAGAGGGGCACCCTTCGGAGGATTCTGGTCGTCCAACCACCAACGAAGGTCTTCTCTCACTTCCATAGACAGAGGGAACATTAACTGGGGTGAGTCCCCTGCCGGAGGACCAGAATTCTCCCAGTCTCCATTGCAGATATCGGAGAAGAAGACGCCCATGAGGGACCAGTTTCTTCAGGGATGACAACACTCCCAGAACCTGCCACTGACGAACTGACTGATTTGGTTCCGACAGGAAGTTGCGCGCCCCCACCCGCAACTTCTCCAATCTCTGGCCTGACGGGAAAACTTTTGCCACCACCGTATCGATGACCATGCCCAAGTAGAGAATCCATTGACTGGGTATGAGGTTCGACATTTCCTGGTTGACCACAACGCCCAGTTCCAGACAGAACCGAAGTAGACGATCCTTGTCCTGCAGCAGCTTTACCTGGAAACTGCAAAGACCAAGTAACTGTCGAGGAACTTCAGCAAACAGATCCCCTGAGCATGGGCCCAACTTGACATGAGAGAAGACCCTTGCAAACACTTGAGGGGTTGTTGTCAGCCCAAAGCATAAGACTTTGAACTCGAACACCTTGTTCCCAAGAGAGAAGAGAAGAAATTTCCTGGCAGTCGGATGAACAGGGATTTGGATGTATATGTCCCTTAAGTGTATCAACAGCATGAAGTCGTCTTCCCTCACGGCTGCCAACACTGAACGCGGGGTCTCCATCTTGAACCGTGTCTTCCTGATGAAGTGATTCAAGATGGATAAGTCGATCACAGGTCTCCATCCTCCCAACGCCTTGAGCACCAAGAAGATGTGACTGTAAAATGGAGACGGACACACCACTTCTTCTATCGCAATTTGTCCAGCGTCTTCTGCACCTCCTCCCGAAGAGCCAAGAACTTCCGAGAATCTGGAGTATATGCCTTCGTGAGCTGCGGTTTGTCCGACAGAGGGCGAGAGAAATCGAATGGCAGTAGGTGCCCCACCCGAAGGGTATCTACCACCCACTTCTCTGCCCACAACTCTGCCACTTGGCCCAATGGCCCACTAGGCACCCACCTCCGTGGCACAGGAGAGGCGCCTAACCTAGCGAGGGCCCCATTACCTCTGCCCCTTGGGCCTCATCTTGGCCTGAAGGAACGAGAACGAAAAGGATGTTGATCCTCTGACCAAGGCTGAGTCAAACGGGAAGGCACTGCTGAACTTGAATTGCTCAATGGCCTACCAGGCAACGAACTTCTTGACTACTGCTGGATAGGGGGAGGAGGGGGAGCCGGATGTCTCCGAGGACGAGACTCCGACTCAGACATGGCCTGGAGCACCAGTCTGTCTTTGGTGTCAGCCCGACACTGGCCTATCGCATTCTAATCAGCAGAAAGATAGCCCATAAATTAACACTGAGGTGAGTCATATACAAAAATGCCTTGCCTCCGGACTGCAACAGATTGGCAAGAGAGGAAGCAGTCACCAACTCTTCTGGGGACCTGTCAGAAGCTATCTTGGCAATGACCACAGACCAGAAGTCCAATGAAGAAACTGTGAGCAGCATGGAGGCTGCCATAGATTCCAATGCTGAGGCATCCTGCAGAGACAAGGGCGGAGCCACAGGCTACACCTGCCCAAAGACAATCCTGGCTTCAGGCAAACAATGTCTGGGTTAAGATAGCATGACATTAAAAAAGTAGAGCTCGTAGCATAGTACTTCCTAGCCCCATGAGAGGCGGGAGTAGTAACTTGGCAGAGCCTCTAGAGCGAAGCAAACCGCCCCGGTCTGAAACAGAGGCATTAACCCGAGGGAAGCTGGAGAGAAGGTTTGGGATCCTGCGTAGCTCTCACTAAGGCTTCCAAGCAAGAAGGAGGGAAGACGACCGAGCCCGAGACCTACTTTCCAAATTGTTGAACCCCCGAATGAGATCAACAACTTCCAAAAGGGAAGGCAAAAACTCTTGCGTGTCTCCCTCCTCCTGCTCTGGCAACGGAGACCGACGATGAGAAGGATGCGTAGGCTCCTCTAAGGTACCTTCTTCATTAAAATTAACAGTAAGATCAGCAGCCAAACAGCCCAAAACACCAACTAACCTATCTGGGCTGGGTCCACGCGTCAGCTCCCGAGACGAACCCACTGTAACACTACAAACATCACTACGTTCTCCTCCAACAGATGATTTATTAACATGTCCGTGAATGGTCAAGGGTGTGGCCGACTTACGAACGTGAGCTGGAGAGGAATCCCGAACACTCGAGACCCAAGAAGAATCCTTCAGAATCAAACTCTAAGAAGTATCAGTGCAAGGGGCAGGCAAACACTCCTGCAACTTCACACTCACCACCTTCGACCTATTGACAGGGGAGGTTGCAACACGCTCGCAATGTGCATGGACGGGGGAGGTTGCAACATACTCAAGACATGCACGGACGGGGGAAGTTGCAACATGCCCATGATTCAATGCAGAGGACGAAACAGCCACGGCAGAATACACAATGGAAGATGCACTACACTCTCAGGGGAGGTTGCAACACACTCGCGATGTGCATGGACGAGGGAGATTGCAACACTCGAAACGTGCACGGACAGGGAAAGTTGCAACACGCCAATGATTCTATGCAGAGGACGAAGCCACTAATACTCTCCGAAACACCAACATTCTTGAGAACACGTCCTTGTAATTCCTCCCTCGTAGGTGAAGAAAGAGCAAAATCCTTAGCCTTTCAACGCTGATAAGCCGACGTGGTGCAGAGGGGGAAGAGGGAGAAGATAGCATTGGTTCCGTAAGCGATCTCTTCGCAAGAGGCAAGGACAAAGCAACGCGTTTCCTTCCAGTGCTCCCAACCAACAAAAGGCAGCCAACTTAACATCCAAAACCTTGTCTTAACAATAGGTAACCGGTTAAAACAATCAAAGATTGTACGTATAGCAAGGAATCTGTGAGATCTGGCAACTCCTGCGCGTACGAGGTGAGAGCTGGTCAGAGACCGCGCAACGAACTCCATGACACGTTTAGTCTTTTCTTTAACCGTCTTGGAGAGTAGATGTTATCGCTTTTGTTCTCCTTCCAAGTCGGTTGTTTTGTACCCATTTTCATTTCTTTTTTAACAGAATACTGTACAAGACTGGGACATACTGTGTAACATGAGAACTATTAGATGTCTCTGACTGGTGTATGAACTATATTATTGAAAAGAAAATATACAGCATTATTTCTATAAACCATAAAATACCTGGTCACAATTACTTGCCTATATCAAGACTGAGGTACATTTACTGCACATGCTCTGTCGTATGTATCACAAATGTATTGCCATAATTCTGTTTGCCAAGAGACCAAAAGCCAAAACTGGCAGGAAAGGAAGCAAGAGCTTACACTTGGTTAAAGTAGTTTTTTTTGTGACCTGAATGAAAACAGTCTTGAAGGAGAACAGAAAACGAGAATTAGTCCATCACCTAGAAATGTAGTATAGAATGAAAAGCACGGATGGCAAAAGGAAAAACTGTTAAGTTCATAGCACTAAAAGACAGCATTTTAACAATGAAATCCAGGGCAAAAAAGTCTGATGAACAATCAATTCTTTGAGTGAGTTATATTGCCAGATAAGGCAAGGACCTAAATGACACTTCTAGGAAGCTATTGTCAAATCAAATAGAAATTATTCAATCAATTTTTTTCGCAAACTACTCCTATGGTCACCATGGGAATGGCTATGATTCCAAGCATGCTAAATAAGAAGTTTGCTGTGTCTCAGACTTACTGCTGCTTTCTCTGCTATGGGATTCAAAAGACCAAAAGTCCACCTAAAGAGATTTTACAATGCTCTGACTTAATGACACATGGACCTGACAGCCTTAACTATCACTACATGAGAAACTGAATTAATGTCTACAGAAATAACCTTAAAACATGGTATGACAACAAGTTAAAGGGTTGGTACTTGAGGTACAGCAGAGGACACAGGAACAGGAGGAGGTGGACTGAGGCAAGAAAATCACATTCAAAGCAACAGGAGCAACAGATCTGAATGACAACTTACCAATAATTTAAAAGAAATGAAAAATTTGTATTCATGAATATCAGGCAATACATATATCTGAATTATTTTTATTTCTGATAATCGCTCCATCATTCTATTATCAGTTATCGGTTCTTAGCTACTAATAAACCACTCAGACATATCAGATTTCTTTTCACTGCAAATTGCTTACTCTTTGCAAAAACGTAATGCAAGAAAAACACTACACGGAATTTCTTTGGCCAAATCTCTTTCACTGTAAAAGAACTTTGGAATAACCTATTTCTAGAAAAAATGATATTGTTATGATACAATAAAGTTTCATACATACTTACCTGGCAGATATATACATAGCTGGGACGACAGAGTCTTAGCTATGTATATACCTGACAGGTAAGTTGATTGTTTGAAAACAACTACTACTAAAAAAAAAAAATCAAAATTGATGATACATGTTAAACATGACGACTAATAACGATTCAATTGTTATCTGTTATCTGTGCATAGAAAAGAATTACTAAAGTCAATATCCCACTACACTAATTGCTCCCATATATATATATATATATATATATATATATATATATATATTATATATATATATATAATATATATATATACTATATATATATATATATATATATATATATATATACATGTGGCCCGCGGTTAACAGCACAATTGCTCAACGGCAAATCGGTTTTACGGCTGTCGTCAAAAATATTCATTAAAAATATAAGGTATTTTTACGGCACAATTTTCAGTTAACAGCGCCGCTAGTGCCGTTGTCTAACGAGTTCATACATTTGTAGAAATACCCTTCAGACCATAAAGGTTATGCAAATTATATTAACAAATCTTATGGAGAGTTATTACATAGGTATTAGGGAAAAATATATGCCTCTGATGCTGTTCTATGCCGAAAATATAAGTTACATTAGTGCAAATTTAGCTTTGGATGTGTCGATTTATAATGCTCATGCTTTTGTTTAAAATTTGTATGAAAATGTATTACGTATAGGTATTTTTATTTCTGCACAGAAATATGATACTCTTTCGAAACTGCCCTTCACACGTTATCAAATACGATGTTTTTTCATGTTCTTTCTTGTGAGCACTGCCTGCCGCTCTTCCGAAATATCAAGTTAAAAAAAAGTGGAAATTAGCGATTGACGTGTCGATTTTATAAATGTTCTTGCTTTTATGTTTAAAATGTGTACAAAAATGTATTACGTATAGGGTATTTTTATTTCTGTGCAGAAACATGATAAAAAGGCAGCTTTTGAAACTGCCCTTCACGTTATCAAATACGATGTTTTTTCGTTTTCGTTCTTGTAAGCCGCCGTCTGCCGTTCTTCCGAAAATATAGTTAAAAAGAGTGCAAATTTAGCAATCGATGTGTCGATTTTTTAAAGGTTTATGCTTTTATGTTTAAAATGTGTATGAAAATATATTACGTATAGGGTATTGTTGTTTTTGTACATAGATATGATACAAAATTAAGGCAGCCTTTGTAACTACGCTCCACGTTGTCAGGGGATGTTTTTTCACGTTCGTTCTTGTCTGCCACTGTTCCGAAAAATGCATGGTGTTATTTTATTAATTATGCATCTTTTCCATAAATCATTTGAAAAGTCATACATTACTTCACTGTATTTAATAATATTGTATGTATTCTCATATTACTCTGTTATAAAATACTACGGCAAGTCTAAGCTGGTATTCCGCGGAGCGGCCAATGTTGTGGTTTGAAATCAGCTGATGGTGAATACGAGTTTGTTTCGCCATATTTAACGCAATTCTGAGTGAATTCTCTTCCTTCTAGTTAGCATAAACGAATATCTAGATACTTGACCTATATGAGACAAGGTTATTTTTCCTTATACAACGTGTTTTTAGGTGGAAATATGAATTGAATTTGTCTCGTTGTGAATGTGAACTACTTTTTTTTTCGTTAACAGATTACGTTGGTGGCATGTTTATTGCATAAAAAAATTACGTGATTCCGTTCGCAACTCTCCTTTATATCATCGTAATACAAACTTTACGTTATTTATCTTATATCGGCCTGAAACCAACAGTAAAATGTGTTCTTTCAAGCACAGTAGTTTTGATTAAAATGATTTTATCTCAATTTTATCTATGGTTGTGTTTGATGGCGAATAAAGTTATTACATAAGATATCTCAGTTCTATTCTACATAACACCATTTATAACAACTACGGTAATAGTGTACCGCAGTACGATGATTGAAATACAAGCCAAACGGATGTTATCCAATTCAGTTGTACTACTTAGAAAAAAAAAAAAAAAAAAGTTGTTTCTCGTTCCGTTGTTCATGGCTGTCACACGTTCACGCAACGAGTATAACGTTAAAACTATACTTTCATCATTCTCTTCTGCTGTTATTGAACTTATATAACTAGAAGATGGGATAAAGTTGGGCTATTGTAATTTGGTCTCATAAAATTGGATTATTGTAAGACGAATGATCGTAAATTAAACACTACAGCTACGTGTACACTGTATAAACCTTATTATATCTTTACATACTCTAGACACCCAAAGGATTAAAGCTAGGCTTTTTTCACTTTACAGTATTTATAATGCTATAATGTACTGTACAGTAAATTTTATAGTACTATACTGCATAACTATAATTTTACTTATTGCGCCATTGTGGGATTACGGCGCCTTTAACTGATCTAGAGTTTGGAAAGAAGGTGTGCAGCACCTGTAGGCTTTAAAATCGCCTAGCGTCCAAAATCACTTAGCGTCAGCAGCCAGGAACGGAACCCCTGCCGCTAACCGAGGGCCACCTGTATATATATATATATATAAATATAATATAATATATAACTATATATATATATATATATATATATACATATATATATATACCATACTATATATATATATAACAATATATATATATATATATACATATATATATCTATATATATTTATATTATAATTAATATATATATATACATATTAATATATATATATATATATTATATAACATATATATATATACATACATATATATATACATATATATATATATTATATATATATATATATATAAGAATATTATATATATATATATATAGTATATATATATATAAATATATATATATATAATATATCAATTCAAGCTACAATGTCCTTTAATATCTAAATTCACTTTACCTCCCAAATGATATATTTTCATATATGTACCGAAGGGGAATTTTTTAATTGATAATAATTTCGTCCCCCCATGGGATCGAACCACCGTCCAAGTGGACGGGGACGAAATCAGGACAGTCAGTGACGCTATCCAATCAGCCAACAGAGACGCTATAAGTTCATATCGATTCTGACCTTACAAATCACCTCGACCTGGGTGCTTTCGTATTAGAATCGATATGAAACCCCGTGTCTACCATGTTGGCCAATTCGAGAGTTTTGACAAGCAACGTTACGCCTTTTGTTATGAATTAACAATTATCACATCGAAACCGTGATCCATTTATATATCAATTCAAGGCTACAATGGTACCTTTCAATATCTTAAATTCACTTTAACCTCCCAAATGAGATATTTTCATATATGTACCGAAGGGGAATTTTTTAATTGATAATAATTTTCGTCCCCCATGGGATCGAACCACCGTCCAAGTGGACGGGGACGAAATCAGGACAGTCAGTGACGCCTATCCAATCAGGCCAACAGAGACGCTATAAGTTCATATCGATTCTGACCTTACAAATCACCCTCGACCTGGGTGCTTTCGTAATTAGAATCGATATGAAACCCCGTCTACCATGTTGGCCATTCGAGCGTTGACAGCACGTAGCCTTTGTTATGAATAATTATCACATCGAACCGTGATCCATTTATATATCAATTCAAGCTACAATGTCCCTTTAATATCTAAATTCACTTTACCTCCCAAATGATATATTTTTTTCATATATGTACCAAAGGGGAATTTTTTATTGTAAATAATTCGTCCCCCCCATGGGATCGAAACCACCTTTCAAGTGGACAGGGGACGAAATCAGGACAGTCAGTGACGCTATCCAATCAGCCAACAGAGACGCTATAAAGTTCATATCGATTCTGACCTTACAAATCACCCTCGACCTGGGTGCTTTCGTAGTTAGAATCGTATGAAACCCCGTCTACCATGTTGGCCAATTCGAGCGGTTTGACAGCACGTAGCCTTTTGTTATGAATAATTATCACACGAACCGTGATCCATTTATATATCATAATTCAAGCTACATGTCCTTTAATATCTAAATTCACTTTACCTCCCAAATGATATATTTTTCATATATGTACCGAAGGGGAATTTTAATTTTTTTAATTGATAATAATTTCGTCCCCCCATGGGATCGACCAACCACCGTCCAAGTGGACGGGGACGAAATCAGGACAGTCAGTGACGCTATCCAATCAGCCAACAGACGCTATAAGTTCATATCGATTCTGACCTTACAAATCACCCTCGACCTGGGTGCTTTCGTAATTAGAATCGATATGAAACCGTCTACCATGTTGGCCAATTCGAGCGTTTGACAGCACGTAGCCTTTTGTTATGAATAATTATCACATCGAACCGTGATCCATTTATATATCAATTCAAGTACAATGTCCTTTTAAATATCTAAATTCACTTTACCTCCCAAATGATATTATTTTCTATATGTACCGAATGGGGAATTTTTTTAATTGATAATAATTTCGTCCCCCCATGGGATCGAATCCCCCATGGGGGGACCGAAATTATAATCAATTAAAAAATTCCCCTTCGGTACATATATTGAAAATATATCATTTGGGAGGTAAAGTGAATTTAGATATTAAAGGACATTGTAGCTTGAATTGATATATAAATGGATCACGGTTCGATGTGATAATTATTCATAACAAAAGGCTACGTGCTGTCAAACGCTCGAATTGGCCAACATGGTAGACGGGGTTTCATATCGATTCTAATTACGAAAGCACCCAGGTCGAGGGTGATTTGTAAGGTCAGAATCGATATGAACTTATAGCGTCTCTGTTGGCTGATTGGATAGCGTCACTGACTGTCCTGATTTCGTCCCCGTCCACTTGGACGGTGGTTCGATCCCATGGGGGGACGAAATTATTATCAATTAAAAAATTCCCCTTCGGTACATATATGAAATATATCATTTGGGAGGTAAAGTGAATTTAGATATTAAAGGACATTGTAGCGGTTGAATTGATATATAAATGGATCACGGTTCGATGTGATAATTATTCATAACAAAAGGCTACGTGCTGTCAAACGCTCGAATTGGCCAACATGGTAGAGGGGTTTCATATCGATCTAATTACGAAAGCACCCAGGTCGAGGGTGATTTTGTAAGGTCAGAATCGATATGAACTTATAGCGTCTCTGTTTGGCTGATTGGATAGCGTCACTGACTGTCCTGATTTCGTCCCCGTCCACTTGGACGGTGGTTCGATCCCATGGGGGACGAAAATTATTCATCAAGGGAAAAAAATTCCCGGTTCAAAGGTCATATATGAAAATATATCATTTGGGAGGTAAAGTGAATTTAGATATTAAAGGACATTGTAGCTTGAATTGATATATAAATGGATCACGGGTTCGATGTGATAATTATTCATAACAAAATGGCTACGTGCTGTCAAACGCTCGAATTGGCCAACATGGTAGACGGGGTTTCATATCGATTCTAATTACGAAAGCACCCAGGTTCGAGGGTGATTTGTAAAAGGTCAGATCGATATGACTTATAGCGTCTCTGTTGGCTGATTTGGGATAGCGTCACTGACTGTCCTGATTTCGTCCCCGTCCACTTGGACGGTGGTTCGATCCCATGGGGGGACGAAATTATTATCAATTAAAAAATTCCCCTTCGGTACAATATATGAAAATATATCATTTGGGAGGTAAAAGTGAATTTAGATATTAAGGACATTGTAGCTTGAATTGATATATAAATGGATCACGGTTCGATGTGATAATTATTCATAACAAAAGGCTACGTGCTGTCAAACGCTCGATTGGCCAACATTGGTAGACGGGGTTTCATATCGATTCTAATTACGAAAGCACCCAGGTCGAGGGTGATTTGTAAGGTCAGAATCGATATGAACTTTATAGCGTCTCTGTTGGCTGATTGGATAGCGTCACTGACTGTCCTGATTTCGTCCCCGTCCACTTGGACGGTGGTTCGATCCCATGGGGGGACGAAATTATTATCAATTAAAAAATTCCCCTTTGGTACATATATGAAAATATATCATTTGGGAGGTAAAGTGAATTTAGATATTAAAGACATTGTAGCTTGAATTTGATATATAAATGGATCACGGTTCGATGTGATAATTATTCATTTAATATTATTATTTATATTATATAATATATATATATATATATATATATATAATATATATATAGATATATAGGCAGTCCCTGGGTTACGACGGGTTCGGCTTACGACGTTCCGAGGTTAAGGCGCTTTTCAATTATATTCATCAGAAATTGTTTCCAAGGTTACGACGCCTACAACGCTCATCTGGCACAAGAAATATGACAACAAAAATGCAAAATAATCAATATCTGGAGGTTTTTTGGATGAAAAATGCAATAAGAATGCAGTTTACATAGTTTTCAATGCACCCAAAGCATTAAAAGTAAGATTTTCTTAGGATTTTTGACAGTGTTCCGGCTTACGACGATTTTCGGCTTACAACGCGTCTCAAGAATGGAACCCCTGTCGTAAGCCGGGGACTGCCTTTATATATATATATATATACACTACTATTTTTCACTTCAGGTTTCAAATAACAGGTGCACCATTCTTAAAAACAGTGCAATCTCATAATTATTTCCAAGCATAAGTGATGATAAAAAAATTCCATCAAATTCAAGAAACAAAATTTCCAACTATTTTAACTGCGCAGTTTTTTGTTCAAATCAAAATTTCATTAATTAAGGTTAATCCTTGCAGTTCTAATAACGAAACATATCAATATCATTCCAAATTTCATATATCATTATAATATGCAAGTTGGATAGGATTTGAATATGGTGACCATATTACATTAGTATTATCAATATTCAAAGGTACCCAAATTGCATAATTACATTAAATTTAAATGTACACAATTCCTCTTATGATAATGATAAAGATGGAAGGGAGCATCAGGCGAGATAAAAATTAGTAATTTTCTAATTCTTATACATAAAGTTGCATTGTCAAAGAAAATAAACCAATAATGCACTGCCAAAAGAAAAAATTACAAGGTTATGATAACTACAGTATGGCAACTATATATCATTGCTACAGAAATGCTTCAGTTGTCTACAAATGGGCACACTCATTCTATCAGTGATATGCATCAAGATGCAAAATGATATAACTAACTGGATTCTTGAACCTAAAATTCAGGGCTTGAAACTTTAAATAGTAGTAAATTTAATATCTTCATCACATAAACTACTGTACATGGGAAACACAAAAATAACCAAGAAAAAGTAAAAGTAATGCCTTTACCCACTTAGCACATGAAAATGAGTCTTAATCATAATTCTACCATAAGTTAATTAAATCTTGCCACAGGTTACGTCACGCTTGTGTTACAATTGGTCTGAGTTTACGTCTGTTTTCAAATATATTCATAGAAATTTAGTTCCGGGTTAAAATGTTCCAAGGTTATGTCATCATCTCACACCCCAGACAGTAATAGTACATACTAATACAATATAAAGTAAAAATTTGGAGTTTCTTTCGATGTGTACCATATCAGAATGCAAGTTAAATACTATACTGTATACCCAGAGGATTAAAGGCAAGGCTCTCATCACTTTATTTCTACATTTTTAAAAATTTTTATTGCAACAATCATAGTTGTGTCATTTTGGGTTACAGCGCAGAGTTAGAACAGAACCCCTGGTGTAACCCGGGGAATGCCTGTATGGTCATAGAACTAATTTCATTTTGAAAATTCTAATACTGTATCTGTCTTTAGGGAGTTCACACATTTCAGGTTTTGTCTCTAATCCCATTTCTCATTATCAAACACTCTGATGTGTTCCTTTTACTCTTCCTGTCTCACATACTTAATGACATACCTAATCCTAAATTACCATCAAAAGCAAAATTTACTCCAAAGCAAATTAGCCATTTAAACATGAAAACTTGTCACTATATCTTCCTTGCATCTATCAACAACACAATCTTTGTATTGCTCACATTCCTCTTGCACTGTTGCCTTGGACTTTTTCATTTCAGTTAACAATCAAAATAGTGCATCTGGAATCTTCAAACATTCCACATGTTTAGTTTTTAGTTGTTATCCCTTCCTTCCCTTCATCCACATAAATGTTATAAGTAATTCTGGGTCTTCCAACACCTCTGGCGCCAAGAGAAGCCGGGCTGATATCACACACTAATCACACCAGGATAGTGGGGAAAAAACATTTATACCCTTTCCAAGGTCTATTATTTTAAATGATCAATCAGTATCCCAGCTATTCAAAATTTATCACTATCCCAGCTACACAAGCTTGCATATAACATAAAATTTTAATTATACTCTACTCTTTGTATATTATCTACATTCTTCATATGGCTGACCTCTTACAACATTCACATGAAACAACTTCCTCTAAAACTGTAAACAAGATTTAAAATTTTCATCTATCCTATAGTACATCTCTCTGAACCCTAACCGTGGTCCTACTCAGGTCATGGAGACATGCTTCAAACAAACTTACAGTATCTACACATGAGAGTAATTACCTATTAATTTGGCAAATTGTAGCCCCGCTGCTCTTGAGAGGATTTTCCTTATAGACCTTTCCAACACATTGCTATGTAAAACTCTTGCACCCTTAACACCCTGTCCTGGCCTCCTGGGCAATTGTCTGAATAAATTTGAATTCATATCACAAAAGAAAAAAAATACTTTTAGATTTTAACAAAATTTCCTTGAGGACTAGCCAGTTTGAGGAGAAAAATAAATCTACAAAAACAGCTAAAGTTCTTCCTAAAACATTAAAAAAAATCCATTACAACACACAGCAAACACCATAGATCAATTTATGGGTTTATGGGCTGTTGGTGCCCCTAAGAGCACTGGGAGGGGGGGGGGGGGGGGGGGGGGGGGCGGCGGTTAAGGTGCAATGTTTTAAACTCTGAGTGCCGACATACATTACCTGTATACATGAGGGGTATTCATTTCATATGAGGCAAACAAGTAAAGCTTTGTTTTGGAGAATGCCATAACCCTATGGCGGGTTTGACTGCCAGAATTTTTACTCCATAAAATCTACCATTGTAGATATGTTACAGGTACCTTCATTTCTCTTCATGTTTATATGGGTAAAGATGTAACATATTTCAACACTTACGCCAAATTCAAATAATTGAAAATACATACTATATTTAATTAAAATCAGAGTACTGGATATCATCTGTGAAACACAAAAACTAAATCAGCAGCTAAAAAATAGCAAATCCTCAAGAATAATTTCTACTTTTCCTAGGTATACAAGCCAAGAACTTTTTAAATTAGGGAGTATCCTTTAGCACAAGCTGGAATAGCGGCTAACTGAATTTAATAACAAGGCAGTAAACTGGCGGAAATGGGGGTGAAAGGTGGAAATCTCTCACTAGTTTTTCCTCTTGCCACTGCACTTGTCATTTGGCTACCAGGACAAGGCAGGATCAGTTGAGGTGGATAAACATATATGAAAGACTGGTCTGTACAACCATCGTTTTTTATAGTAGGAGACTTACCCCTTGGGAGAGAGTAGTCCCTAGCAATGCCTGGAGTTGGATTCTACCCAAAATTGTCAAGCTTCTGCTTGTACTATATGCAAACAAGGGATTCCTATAATCTCTTACCAGTCTGAGGAATAGGTTGAAAAGATCAGTAAAGGCAGTCCCCAGTTAACGGTGGGGTTTCCATTCCTAGCCAAGCAACTATAGCTGAAAATCGTTAACTGGAACATCAGAATACTACATAAATGGCATTTACGACGGCATAAGTGCTGATAAACTGCTTGCTAGCACCAAAAATTTCTTACTGGTGTAGAAAATCTGGTTAAATATGTCACCAGACAAGCCCCGTAACACTGAAATGCTGTAAACCGATGTCCCTGGTAAGGAGGGAATGCCTGTAATGGGTTCAGAAAAAAGGTCTACCATGTCCTCCTCCACATGTTAAAAGAGGAAGGTCAGAAGACAATTAATTTCTAACCACTTATAACAGGTGCTCATTGTGCATTACACTTATTTGATTCCAGCATGTAATTCAGCCTTGAACCTGCTCGTAAAGATTTTAAGGAAGGAAAAGGGAAACAATCACTATGCATTCACACTTCCAAATTCATACTAAGCCTAGGGACACTGATCACAAGTGAAATACTTAATCTGAATTTGGCAAACTATAAAAGTTGTTGAGAGCCACTACAGGTCCCAACGACAAGGTGCCTAAGGATCTATGGGTGAAATCCCCCAGGTAGAATGAAGTAAAGGTAGTTGGGCTATGCCAGGACCATACCCTAATTACCTGAAACTCTGAGTTCTACAAGACAGTGAAAGATGATTCCATGCCACTAACGTCACATGATCTCAAGCCAGAAGGGAAGCCAGTCTCCTCCGGAGAGGATTCACACTCCTGTTTCATAACCTTTACAATGCCAGAAAGACAGGGTGTTCCTGGGTAACTTTCCAGACAGTACTTTATAGAATCTCATCTGGTTCTCTACCAACAAAGTTTGGAGGGAGGAGATATTTCATGGCTGAAACTGACTGGTTCTGAGTCTTTTCTAAGAACTTCAAGAAAAGAGAAAGAAAGAATATCCCACCCTTCCAAATGCTGAATGAGATAAGAAAAGCCATGTAACTCCCCTAACCTCTTCAACAAGACTAAAACCAAAAGCAATAGTCCTCAGTGATAGGTCTCTGTCCAAGGAATGAATTACTAACAATATATCCCATTCTGGGGACTGGCACTCGCACAAAGAGCAAGACTGCTCAAAGTTTCTCTTAACCCTTTAACGCCGATTGGACGTATTAAACCTTGACAAAAATTGTCTGTCGGGTGCCGATTGGACGTATGGTACGCCAATGAAAGTTTTTTTTTTTTAAATTCGCGGAAAAACAGTTATAGGCCTACTAGGCAAAAACTTTTGAATCACGTGCCTTGGGAGATGCTGGGGGCTCACGGATCAAGGCGTTGTTTTGTTTACAAGCGTTACACAGGCGCGCAAGCACGAATTTCTTTCTTCTCGCACTAAAAAGCATCAGCAACACATCTCAGAAATTATTTTGTCACTTTGACATAATTTTTGCACCATTTTATATTAGCCGTTACATGGAGTATTATATATGAAAATGTGCGCAATTTCATGTAGACTACAACGAATAAGTGCCAAAATTTCAACCTTCGGTCAACTTTGACTCTACCGAAATGGTTGAAAAATGCAATTGTAAGCTAAAACTCTTATATTCTAGTAATATTCAATCATTTACCTTCATTTTGCAACAAAATTGGAAGTCTCTAGCACAATATTTCGATTTATGGTGAATTTATGAAAAAAACTTTTTCCTTACGTCCACGCGGTAACTCTTCCGAAAAAATCATAAATTTTTTCGTCCGATTGTCGTAATGTTTGCACCATTTTAAATTAGCCGTTACATAAAGTTTTATATATGGAAATGTGAGCAATTTCATGTAGAATACAACAAAAAACCCATGGTTGTAGCTTTTATTAGTTTTGAAATATTTTCATATAAATAACGATAAGTGCCAAAATTTCAACCTTCGGTCAACTCTGACTCGACCAAAATGGTCAAACAACGCAATTGTAAGCTAAAACGCTTACATTCTAGTAATATTCAATCATTTACCTTTATTTTACAACAAAATGGAAGTCTCTAGCACAATATTTCGATTTATGGTAAATTTATGAAAAAAAAAAACATTTTCCTTACGTCCGCTCAGTAACTCTTCTGAAAAAAATCAGAAATTTTTTTGTCCGATTGTTGTAATGTTTGCACCGTTTTAAATTAGCCGTTACATAAAGTTTTATATATGAAAATGTGCGCAATTTCATCTAGAATACAAATAAAAACAACCCATGGTTTTAGCTTTCATTAGTTTTGAAATATTTTCATATAAATAACGATGAGCCAAAATTTCAACCTTCGGTCAAATTTGACTCGACCAAAATGGTAAAAAACGCAATTGTAAGCTAAAACTCTTACATTCTAGTAATATTCAATCATTTAACTTTATTTTGCAACAAATTGGAAGTCTCTAGCACAATATTTCGATTTATGGTGAATTTATGAAATAAACTTTTTCCTTACGTCCACGCGGTAACTCTTCCGAAAAAATCATAAATTTGTTCGTCCGATTGTCTTAATGTTTGCTCCATTTTAAATTAGCCGTTACATAAAGTTTTATATATGAAAATGTGCGCAATTTCATGTAGAATACAACAAAAACAACCCATGGTTGTAGCTTTTATCAGTTTTGAAATATTTTCATATAAATAACGATAAATAGAAAAAATTTGTCCTTCGGTCAACTTTAACTCGACCGAAATGGTCGAAAACTGCAATTGTAAGCTACAACACTTACAGTCTAGTAATATTCAATCAATTACCTTCATTTTGCAACAAAACGCGAAGTCTCTAGCACAATATTTTGATTTATGGTGAATTTTTGAAAACCGCTTTTTTTTACGTCCGCCAGTTACGAATTCATGGATCATTTTGTGATAATATTTTCTCTGTGTTGCCTTGATCGTTTTACAATGTATTATATAACAAAATGATCGAGTTTGGTGTACAATACAACGAAAAATTAACTCATTAGCTTTAACCGTTTTGCTCACAGAGCGATTTGTATACAATTATATATGATTTTTTTTCATGCTGACATATATCCCAATATTTATATATGATAATGGTATTTTTTAATTTCTGATGGTTGCATACTAAACTTCAGGCAATGACAACAAAAAGGAGCCAAAAATGAACTCTTAATCTTGAAAACTAAGCTTGCTGTGATTTTTTGAAAAAAAAAATTTCCGCTTCGGCGCTCACTCGCAAACGCCGCCGGCATACGGGAGACGATTTTTAAAATACCGCTTCGGCTTTTAAGGGTTAATATGGATAACTACCAAAGTAGAGAGATCAAACCCCCTCAGATGAAGCTGCACAATAACCTTTTACTGTAGAAACTGAGAGGTGCTTGTCTCAGCAAAGGCTAGTAAGGTCTAATGTTCACTGAATAGATACCCTGACCAGAGATCAAGCACTTCTATAACACCAATTGCATAAGATCTCTCTCTCTCTCAATTTATGCAGCACACTTGCAAACATGCAGTTGTCAGATTGGGCTGGGCCACAGGGACAATTCTCTCAGTACCTTGGCCAGGAGTGCCAAAAGATCTGCATACCACTTGGTGTGTGCCCAAGGAGCTACCAGGGTCATCCGAAGACCTAGGGTGATGAACAATGTTGATCACCCTCCAGGGAAGACTGAAGGGCAGGATGGCATGCAAATGCAGATATTTACATGGATGTTGGAAAGCATCCTCCATCACTGTCCAAGGGTCTGGGCTGAGGGACAAGACTGAAAGATTTCCCTCCAGTCTGGTTGCAAATAGATCCATCCTGAAGAACCCTTAAATCTAGAACAATATCCCAGCTCCTCAGGAGTGTATGGCCCACTCTATCCCCAACCACATGACCCTGACAACTGAACTGATCTACCAGAGTATTCCACCTGCTTAGAATCTACATGGCTGACAACCTGTCAGCTTGAAAAGCTGCCCACTCACAGAATACACAAGATGTGATGGAATCATGTTTTGGAGACAAAATTTTAAGGGTTGCATGACACATGAGATCAGCTTATACACATGTAACTAGAGTAATGGTTTTTTTATTTACTTATTCCTATATCTTTGAGTTGTACCAAATGTTTTTGTTGGGGTCTATGTGTGCTAGTGTATTTATGGTCTTAATTTGATGGGCTTATGAATGAAGTGAGTGAACTAATAGTGGACAAGGTGTTGTGGTGTTTGTTGGGGAAAATTTCACTACAGAGACCACCTCAGAACTGCATGTTTTTTTTTTCCATGCCTCTGGGTTAACTGTAATTATGGTAGAGGCCACATTTTAGTTTTCCCTATTGTCTATAATTATCATGGTGTCTCTTTTGGCCATAAGCGGACTCAAAATTCAAGGTTGGAAAGGGATGCTGCTCACAAGTTCTTTTCCCCATAAGTATACTTAACGTATTCCCTAAACACAAATGCGTAGATTTGAAGCCTGTTGCTCACATAGGTATGTAATAGGTGTAAGGGCTGTACTTTTATACATTGGTCTGGTTAACCCTTAAACGCCTATTGTACGTATTTTACGTCGACGAAAATTGTCTGTCGGGTGCTTAATTGACGTAAAATACATAAGACGCTAAAAAGTTTTTAAAATATTCGTGGAAAAATAGTTATAGGCCTACTTGGCAAAAAATTTTGAATCACACGCCTTGAGGGATGCTGGGAATTCACAGATCACGCTGTTTTGTTTACAAGCGTTACCCAGGTGCGCATGTGTGAATTTCTATTTCTCACACTAAAAAGCATCAGCGACACATCTCAGAAATTATTTTGTCACTTTGTCATAATTTTTACACCGTTTTATACTAGCCGTTACATAGTTTTATATATAAAAATGTGTGCAATTTCTTGTAGAATACAACAAAAAAAAAACAACCCATGGTTGTAACTTTTATCAGTTTTGAAATATTTTCATATAAATCACAATAAGCGCCAAAATTTCAACCTTCGGTCAATTTTGACTCTACCAAAATGGTCGAAAAACACATTTGTAAGCTAAAACTCTTACATTCTAGTAATATTCAATCATTTACCTTCATTTTGCATCAAATTGGAAATCTCTAGCACAATACTTCAATTTATGGTGAATTTTTGAAAAAACCTTTTCCTTATATCCGCGCGGTAACTATGCCGAAAAAATCAGAAATTCTTTCATCCGATTGTCGTAATGTTTGGACCGTTTTATATTAGCCGTTACATAAAGTTTTATATAAGAAAATGTGCGCAATTTCATGACAAATACCACAAAAAACAACCCATGGTTGTATGTAACTTTTATCAGTTTTGAAAAACTTTCATATAAATCACGATGTGCCAAAATTTCAACCTTTGGTCAACTTTGACTCTACCGAAATGGTCAAAAAACACAATTGTAAGTTAAAACTCTTACAATCTAGTAATATTCAATCATTTACCTTCATTTTGCAACAAATTTAAAGTCTGTAGCACAATATTTCGATTTACGGTGAATTTTTGAAAAAAAATTTCCTTACGTCCGTGCGGTAACTCTGCCAAAAAAATCAGAAATTCTTCCGTCAGTTTGTCGTGATGTTTGCACCGTTTTATATTAGCCGTTACATAAAGTTTTACAAATGGAAATGTGCGCAATTTCTTGTAGAATACAACAGAAAACAACCCATGGTTGTAGCTTTTATTGGTTTTGAAATATCTTTATATGAATAACGATAACTGTCAAAATTTCAACCTTCGGTCAACTTTGACTTGACCAAAATGGTCGAAAAACGCAATTGTAAGCTCAAACTCTTACATTCTAGTAATATTCAATCATTTACCTTAATTTTGCAACAAACTGGAAGTCTCTAGCACAATATTTCCATTTATGGTGAATTTTTGAAAAAATTTTTCCTTACGTCCGCTCAGTAACTCTGCTGACAAAATCAGATATTCTATTGCCGTAATGTTTGCACCGTTTTATATTAGCTGTTACAAAAAGTTTTATATAAGAAAAAGTGCACAATTTCATGTAGAATACAACAACAAACAACCCATGGTTGTAACTTTTATCAGTTTTGAATATTTTCATATATATAACGATAAGTGCCAAAATTTCAACCTTCCGTTAACTTTGACTCGACCAAAATGGTTGAAAAACGCAATTGTAAACTAATACTCTTACATTCTAGTAATATTTAATCATTTACCTTCATTTTGCAACAAATTTATGGTGAATTTTTGAAAAAAAAAACTTTTCTTTACGTCCGCGCGGTAACTATCGAAAAAATCAGAAATTCTTTCATCACTTTGTCGTAATGTTTGCACCATTTTATATTAGCTGTTACATAAAGTTTTATATATGAAAATGTGTGCAATTTTATGTAGAATACAACAAGAAATTACTCATGGTTGTAGCTTTGATCAGTTTTGAAATGTTTTCATATAAATAACAATAAATAGAAAATATTCAACCTTTGGTCAACTTTAACTCGACTGAAATGGTAAAAAACTGCAATTGTAAGCTAGAACACTTACAGTCTAGTAATGTTCAATCAATTAACTTCATTTTGCAACAAACGGGAAGTCTCTAGCACAATATTTTGATCTATGGTGAATTTTTTATAACAACTTTTTTTTATGCCCGCGCATTACAAATTCTTGCATCATATTGTGATAATATTTTCTCTGTGTTGCTTTGATTGTTTCAAAACTTGTTATACACCAAAATCATCGCAATTTAGTGTACAATACAATGAAAAAAAGTAACTCATTAGCCTTAACCGTTTTGCTCACTGCGTGATTTGTATAATGAAATTTTTTTCGCGCTGTCATATATTCCAATATTTATAAGTGATAATGATATTTTTTTCATTTCTGATGGTTGCATACTAAACTTCAGGCAATGACAAAAAAAGGAGCCAAAATGAACTCTTAATCTTGAAAACTAAGCGTGCTGTGATTTTTTGAAAAAACTTTTTTTCAGCTTCGGCGCTCACTCCCAAACGCCGCCGGCATAAGGGAGACACTTTCGGAAATACCAGCTCAGCGTTTAAGGGTTAAACTACAAAATAATAATAATAATAATAATAATAATAATAATAATAATAATAATAATAATATTTCGGTGGCAAAAGCCCTCCACTGGAGCCTGTGCAAGAAACATCAGCTCCCTTGCAGTAATAAGTGGTATGAGCACCAACCTGGAGTGAAAGAAAACGATCAGGCAAAGATCCTCTGGGACTATGGTATCAGAACAGATAGGGTGATACATGCAAATAGACCAGATGTGATGTTGATTGACAAAATCAAGAAGAAAGTATCACTCATTGATGTCGCAATACCATGGGATACCAGAGTTGAAGAGAAAGAAAGGGAAAAAATGGATAAGTATCAAGACCTGAAAATAGACATTTGTACCCATAATCATAGGAACACTTGGCACGATCCCAAGATCCCTGAAAAGGAATCTGGAAAAACTAAAGGCTGAAGTAGCTCCAGGACCCATGCATAAGTGTGTGATCCTAGAAACGGCGCACATAGTAAGATGAGTGATGGACTCCTAAGGAGGCAGGATGCAACCCGGAAGCCCACACTATAAATACCACCCAGTCTAATTGGAGGACTGTGATAAACCCCCCCCAAAAAAATAAATAATAATAATAATAATCATTTGTTAAAAAAGATGACAGTTCCTCACTGGAAGAGTGCATTTTATGTGCTTGTCTACCGATTTGGTAGCCTGAGTTTAATCCCCACTCTGCCAAAGTGGAATTGACGGAATTTATTTCTGGTGATTAGAAATTAATTTCTCTATGTGGTTCGGATCCCACAATAAACTGTTGGTCTCATTGCTAAGTATGTAACAAACTGGTTCCTACCCAGGTAAAAATACTATCTAATCCTTCGGGCCAGCCCTAGGAGTGCTGCTTATCAGCTCAATGGTAAGATATACTACTTAACTTTTAAAAAGGATGATTAAATTTAACAAATTAATCTTGTACTACAGTGAACCCTGTGTATTCATGGACCGTGGATTTGCGGATTTCTCTCTGGAACATATACATATTATTCACAGAAAATTTGCCTATTCACAGTATTTTTCTATGAGAAATATCCACAAATTCCTGTTTTTTTTTTTTTTCTTATCAATTTCATCATAAAAAGTAGTTTTTGTGATGAAAATATTAAAAACCCAGGTACTAGTATAAACATTCTTAGTGGGTCTTTATTGAGTTTTAATTTAAAAAAATAGACAGTTTTAAGCATTTTTATAGGGGTTTCAACTACTCACGGGTTCTGTTACCCATACCCCGCAAATAAGGGGGGGAACACTGTCAAGGATTTTTATATCTTTCTTATTAGTTTTTTGGCCTTAGCGATGTCAAGCAATAACTGGCCATTGTTCATATTGGAAAAAAGGAGAGCTGTGATGTATAAATATTTTTATTCAGGGAAATACCACCACATTCGACCTGTTTCTCCAGTTCCTCCAAGAACTCATCCTGAAGATGACCAGAGAGGTGGTCAAAACATGTAGACAGTACCAGAACAAGAGACAATAATATACCAGCATTCCAGCGGTACTTCCAGATGATAGATCCCACCCAAACCTGACCATGGATTCATACCAGGCTAAATACCAGATGATGAGCCCCTGCCTGAATTATGGATTTCCCAGATGATTATTTCCCTGAATAAAATCATTTCTACACCTCCGCTCTCCTTTTTTCCAACATGAGCATTGGCCAGTTATTGTCTGACATGGCTGTGCCCCAAAAAATGAATTATAAACAGAAAAAATCCTATACAAGATTAATTAATTAAGTACAGCCACCCTTTTTAACTAAACTCATTTAAAAGAGTGTCTTTTTCCTGCAAATAATAATAGTACAAATAAAACAAATATAAAAATACAATAAACTTTTACTGATGCTATGCAAAAATTAATGAAAAATTAGCTGTTATAATCTTAACCAATAATATAATGGCACTACTGTTAAAAAAAGGCACTTTAAATTATACTAAAAAATTTACAAAGCACAAAATACAAACACCAAAAAAGTTTCAGCCACAAAGAAATCTGTAACAAGACTTCGAAACTTGGCCAAAATCATGCACATAAAAAAAAAAAAATCTTCAACCACTTCATAATAGCACAACATACTGTTTAATAACTCATCTCCTGTGAACACAGTGATCCCCTTTCAAAGCTGCTTCCAGTTTTAGTCAAGATTTAGGTCCCATCCTCTTTGTGATATCGAAATACTGTATACTATATATGAAAAATCATTTAATATTCTAATACAGTTCCATTTCAATATAGTACGTTTTCAAACAAAGATTTATTACAAGTATTTCAAACATTAATCTTCTTAACCCTCACAAATTAATGGAAAGAGGAAGATATGTATATTCCCATGATATAAGAAAAAACAAATTCTAAAAAATGTATGTACCTTCCACAGGAAGTTGTAAGTGAATATTTCCCACCCCTTGCGGCCCTCTTTTCCCTATGACAGTCGTAAAAAACACGATAATTTTACAAAGTTATAAGCAGTCTTTCTAATATTTTTTCTAAAGTTTTATTTTTGTCAAATTGAAATTACAGCTCAAACAACATCATAAAAGATAAGAAATAAAACCAGGAACAAAATCCTACCATATCAATTGTAAAACATTTACAACGCATCCTTGGATGGTAATTTGTAACGACATTCCCCCTTACTACCTTGAGCAAGACTGAGGGCTTGTCAGCTCACTCACACCCTTTCAGGGTGATCTGAAGAGTTGCCAATATTGATGTATGGAACTGGGAAAATTTTTCTCGCAAAATTTGTTCAAACTATATGGAGCTAAATCTTGATCATGTAACTATGATACCCATCCACTGCCCTGAAGCTATATGTGATCATCCATATACGATACCTGAAGTGTGGTGGTTGACAATTATGTACTATATAAATCCCTTCCCTTCCTCTCCCAAGTGTACTAGGAAACAATGATCAAGCACTTTTATCTGAGTCATGCTAATACTTATTCACTGCCATAAAACATCCACACTGTACTTACTTTCATAACTGCCATTTTACTCATTCTTTGATGCAATCCAGTATTCTAACCTTTCCTATCCTATTAGCAAGCATTTAGAGGACATTTTCCTCAATAGACGGCTATGTACCTAATTTACTTTTGTGTGAAAGACCTAATAAATTTCGGTGATAAAAATAACAACAAATAATAATCATCAGATTCCAAGTAAAGTTCAGAAGTGCAGCAGATTGACACTAACAGATGAAGAAACATCGTAAACATTGCCAAAGACTCCCAACTTAACTTGGGAATGTAAAAACATATTTCAAAATCTAATAAATTCCAAAGTACAAATAATTTTTCAACAAAAACAATGCACTGCATCACATTATAAACAGAATAACTAAAAGATAAAAAAGAAAGCCTGCTTATTTTTAAAGACATTACATACCTCAATTTGCAATCATGATGTTTACTTTCTTCAAAAGCAGAAAAACTACATCAGTTAGCTTACTATGTATCATGCATTTGAACACTGATGCAAAATCTCAAATGCATGTCAATATCTAAAATTTCATGCTTTTTAAAGATGCAAAATTATCAGTGAGTTTTACAAAAGTAGAAGCAAATGTATTAAAAAATACTGTTATACAGTGGACCCTCCATATTCGCAGACTCACACATTCGCAGATTTCTCTCTGAAACATATCCTCCCATTATTCGCGGGAAATACGCCTATTTGCGGTAGTATTATGAAAAACAGAAATTCCTGGTTTTTTTTATCAATTTCATCATAAAATGCACTTTTTGTGATAAAACTATTAAAATGACCAGGCATAAAAACTTTTAGTGGGTTTTTCATGAGTTTTAACTAACAAAATAGTTTTAAGCATTTTTATAGGGGTTCCAACTATTCACGGGGGGAGGGGGGGGGTGTCTGGGACACATCCCACGAATGCGGGGGGACCACTGTAATGTTAACAGGCTTGGAAAAGAATTGGATCCAAATGAAACCTAATCCACAAGTAAACTTCAATCTTATCTTTTATATCAACCTCTCTCTCTCTTTCTATATATATAAAAAAAATGGAGTATGCTATTAGGTGAACTTGAAAAGAGTCTAATTTATTTTTTCTAAAAAACCTGAATTCAAGTGTCATACAGACCCATTACTTAAAACTAACCCATATTTGTAATCTCCACAATGTTAGACACTTCACTCCTGGGACAAAAGAAAAGTGTACACTGGCTGAAAACAAGGCACATGGACTTCATAAATCCTGAGACCTCTGGCAGCAAAAAGTCTGAATTTTATGTAGACATTTAATAGACTGGAAGGAATTGGTGAGGTTGGGAGCTGGGAATTTTTTTAATTATACATGATGAATCTCTAGGAAAAAAATTTATTTTGGAAAAACCCCTCTTGTTTTGCATCATACCCAACACTTATAATTAGCCAACACTGCAATTTAGACAGGAGGAAAAGCTCCTACAAATCATTTAACTGGTTTATTTGAACAAAGCAGAAGCTTGAGAACACTTAGTAGTATTGATAAGGAACTGAACCCAAGAAAAGTTATTTCTGTAAGGTCCCCTGCCATAGATTCCTTGGATGTCCAAGGACAAAAATCATCTGAGCATGTTCTGCTGAGAGTCCTTGGTTCCTTAAACATTTGTATATCACACTGACTTGTACAAAAAAAAGTCTTGGAAGCCAAGGAGCTATCTGGAGTTGTGTCCACAGTGTCATGCATGCTGTAAAGGACAAACCTATCAATGCCTCTCCTTGGCACGAAGTACAATGTTAAGGGCATCAAGTTGCTGATCTGACAAAATTTACTAGTGTCAGAGGAAGCTCATCACCAGGATAAATCTTTATCCAAGTATTGTAACACTAATGTTTACGTATACTGTACATATGATTATCATTAAAATTAAACAATGCACAGAACTAATCTACTACTGCAGTCAAACCTGGTATTTGCAGATATGTACCACAACCCCCTGCAAAATATGTGACTAATTAAAAACCCTCTAAAAATATTTTGAACTTGTTTGATAGCTCACAAAAAAAAAAAAAAAAAAATATATATATATTATATATATATATATATATATATAATATACCTGACTATTTCCACAGTTTTATCACAAAAATTGCATTTAGTCATGAAATGATATTGTAATGATACAATTAAGTTTGTTCATACTTACCTGGCAGATATATATATAGCTGTATTTTTCCGAATCCGACAGAAATTTAAACACCTACGACACACGCAGTGGGAGTCAGGTGGTTAGTACCCATTCCCGCCGCTGGGAGGCGGGTATCAGGAATCATTCCCATTTTCTATTCATAATTTTTATTTCCACTGTCTCCTGAGGGGAGGTGGGTGGGTACTTGATTATATATATCTGCCAGGTAAGTATGAACAAACTTAATTGTATCATTACAATCATTTTGTTCATGAAACTTACCTGTCAGATATATATATAGCTGAATCGCACCTTTGGTGGTGGGAGTAGACAGAATAATAGAAGATTTTAGGAAACATATATATGCAGATAATTGATATCTTGATTCCTTACCTGCTTAGCATAGCTGACTTCGTGGTTACTGCCGCGTAAGTCTGCTTTGTTTGCTACTAGAGTTGCCAGCGAGGTAGAGACCTATATAGCTGGTGCACTCCAGATGATCTGTCAACAGGGCGAGACCACGACGTGGACTAGACCATATTGACCATACCATGAGGGCTAAGAAGTAAATAAATATATATATATATATATCACCACCTGACCCACCTAGCTAAAGTTAAGGTGTGTTTAACTAAGGCTTAAGAGTTAAGAAGTCACCGTTGTCGGCGACTCAACTACTAAATTAAGAGCTCTTCCATAACCATTTTCTACAGGATAGATGGAGTGGTACTTCTTGCCCCCAAGATTGTGTCTGCAGACAACGTATGGCCCTAGCGAGCAGCAGATCTCATATGCCATCTTCACATCTCGCATGGGAGTGTGAATTGAACACAGAGTTGCTTCGCTAAAACATGGTACTCAGGATGTTGCTGAGTGCCATGCTCTGTTGAAATGCTTCCGAGGCCGCGCCCTCACCTCGTGAGCATTCAAATCAAAAGATTTCCAATCTTTGTGCAAGCACAAAGAAGGAGCTTTTTTGAAAGACCTTCTTAACAATAAAGCCAGGGTGTTCTTCGATATGGGCAAGTCTGGTCTTTTCGGAACACTGCAGATTGTCCGTACGACTTCGACTTTCTTGAGTTTTATGTAGATAAAACTTGAGAGACCTGACAGGGCACAGGACTCTCTCTGGCTCCTGCCCACTAACTTGTGCCATCCTTGCTTCCAAGCTCCTGGCCCAAGGACAAAACGGGTTTCCATTCTTAGGCCATAACGAAAAGCTTAGAGAGCACACCGCCTTGTGTTTCTCTTAAAGCCAAAACTTGTGACGATGGCTTAAAATCTCACTAACCCTCTTTGTCGTATCTAGGGTGGTTAGAAAAATGCCTTCCTGATCACATGCAAGAAGTTAACAGGTAGGAGATGTTCGAATGCTTTGACATCAAGAACTTCAGACTATGTCTAAGTTCCATATTGAAACGCTTCGATCTGGACATGCACAGTCAGTCCGTCTGTACTAACGTCAGGTGACCGACCAGTTGACCAGTCAGACGAATCAAGGACAGCAAGGCTGTACCCTGAAGACCATAAGGCACTATTCTCGCTGAAGGATGAGTGTCTGGACTGCCTGGGCGATTCAAGCTAAGCAAACCTTGGGGGTGTATCAACGCAACCCAACGTCGTTAGCGAATCAACTCCTGAGCCACTCCTGACTCGAGCCGTTCTGGTGACCCAAGGAAGAAAAGGAAAGCAAGGAGCAAAAAGGCGATTCAAGTCCCGAAGGACGAATGCCTGACAGTCCAACCTGGTCTCATGTTAAACGATCATCGGGGGTGTAATAAACGCAACCGACTTCGTCAACAAGAAACTCAGGGCTACTATATGTCTCCTGATCTCGCACGAGTGTCTGACTCCGAGAAAACAGGTGAGACAAAAAGTAGATGGTAGCGAGCGAGTTTCGAGATTTCACAGAACTCAAAGATCGTGAAGGGCTTTGTTGTTTGACAGAAGCAAATCTCTGAGCCCAAAGGCCGTCAACAACATATTTGCGTATTCTTTAATAGTTGTGACTGCCAGCTTATCCCATTCTTCAAACAGAAAGGGAAGACTGCAATCTTATGCTGTCAACATCTCGATAGTCTGAACGTAGTCAGACTCAGAGCGGAGAGGTTATAGGTACCTTTCGTGTTAAAGGAGACCAGACTCTCTCGGAAAAGGTCCTTGGAAGGACGTGAACTCTGTGAATCTAGGGTCTTGGAAGCCAACATGGGGCGATTAGCGTCATTGTCGCTCCTGTGATGATATAAATATCTTATTACATTCCTAAGCGATTGAAAAAGGGGAAAAGAGATAAACATCCATACCCGTTGCAATATCATAGGAATGGCGGGTTTAAATGATTACCGACTTCCCGGATCTTTTTTTTTGAGAATAAGGGAGCAGAGAAGAAGAAGCCTCTTCGTCCTCAACCTAGCGAAGAGATGAATGAAAGGACGTCCCTAAAGTCTCCACAACTCTCAACATACTTCTAAAGAAAGATTCCACTCGGAAGTCAGTAGTTGCTGCCTTCGATCGAGACGATTCGAACGGACTTTTGCAATCCTGTAACGAACCTCTAGAGGATCGTTCCTTCATTCTACGCCTGTTGTTATAATAGGCTCTTTCTCACGTAAACCCGAACCGGGACCGAGAGAAAGATACTTCCTAAGATATGAGAGAGCTGTGGAAGATCAGAGTTGATATGGACCATGGTTCCAAAAACTCGTTTCGAGGACTGGAGGGACGACTGAATTGCTTCCACTTCTTTCAGATTATGATCCAGGACATCTGAAACCCTCTCCAGATGTCCGGCACCTTCTTTCTATCACCTCAAGAGATACTTAACGCACCGAGAGATGTTCAGAATCATTCCTAGATCTTTAATAAAATTTCAGTTTCCCGGTAGGAAAAACTGTAGAGGTCTGAATTGCAGTCTATTCAGGGCAAACAAACTTCTTTAGGAATTGGAAATGGTCTCCCAGCAAGCTCATCCATTCCCTCACACAGTATGTTTACTTCCCTAATAAGGCTGCGCTTTGCCTAAGCAAGAGAGCATATAATAGTGCAATGTTGTGGTAGACTCGTAGTCCTATACCGTGCGGTAACGAGCAACCGAAAGGAGTAAAGTATCTCTGTAGAACATATTAAGGCCAAACGAATGCAATGTTTATTCATTCATGTAAGAAATCCCCTCAATCTTAGGCTAAAGTCCGTGATTGTAGGGCAGAGATACAGTTCGTCAGTCAATCCGCGGAGAGAGAGAGACGTAACTGCCAGCACAGAGATACGGTTAGTCAGTCAATCCCGCAGGAGAGAGAGACGTAACCTACCGCGCATGACAGCGAACGAGTTGGTACTGGCTCGTTTGGACTGGAAGAGAGGACAGTGACAGCAGCAGCTTACGATCATCCGTCATCGTCGTCTCTTAACTTTATGCCTGGGTTGCCAGCTACCCTATTCTATGAAGAAAAAGGTCCGTTATTTTTAGCATAAAGAGACTCTCAAGCTGGTATATTTAAGCGAAACAGAAAACGCTAAATATATAGATGCGTTTGTGTCGTCAGAACACTACCATACAACGGTAAAAGATAAATCGGAAACTCCTGGAAGGCTGCAGGGAGTAACGATTAAATGTCCTTAAAATGGACCATAGACCTCTCGGTTGCCATCCGAAGAGGTAACTACAGCAAGCGTATATGACTTGAACCAACCAGAAATAAAATAACGCAAGGCAAAATATGAAATTATATCACAATAAAGTTTGTTCATACTTACCTGGCAGACATATATATAGCTGAATTCGGAAATACAGCTACATACTATCTGACAGGCAAGTTTCATGAACAAAACTTAGGAGAATCAAAGCAGTCAGCTCAAGCTTCTTATGTTATTGGACATAAGGGTTCATTGACGTAGTCTACAAGTCTATTCTTGTACGAGTCTGCGAATGACGAATGAGAGCTCTTCCGAATCTTGTCAACAAGAGCTTATTCGCTTACGCAATATCAAGTTAATGAGATGTTTGTCAATGAGAACCAACCCATTTTACGGGACAAAGAGATATTTTGTCCATGAGGGGATACCCACTTACTTGACAAAACGATAGTATATTGTCAATGGGGGAAAGTCACTGAATTGACAAAACGTAATCCAGGAAGTCGAGCATTTTTTTTTTATTTTCCGATTCCCGTCTCAAACGAGGAAGGGGCAAGAATCCTGTTAAGAGACTGGGCTTACGTCAGATAGAACGACGATGTTCAATTCGGCAGCGTAGTCCCGACTAGGAACTAACAAAATCTATCATCTGAAAAGCCCTTTCAGATGGGCTAAAAAGCTGGCAAAATTATCCTGGGAAGAGGAAGAAACTCTCCAACCAGCTTCCTCTCCCGTATCACAACTAATGCCTGCTAAAGCTTAAAATTTATTGGCAGTATGGCAAAGGAAGTCCTGTCTTGCGCTTTCCTGAAGAGCGTACTTTTGATGAGTGCCTTTGCAAGAATCCTACTGAACGTTGCCGAGAGTCCTGACGTGCAGGACATCGAGCCTTTATAACCCGTAACTGCCTATCGCAAAGTCTTGAATGCGGTAGTGGCAACTTAAATTTAGTGGGGGGGGGGCAGAATGGCAAAGCTTGTGGTAGAGCAAACGAGAACTTCCCTTGAGCTTTCCTTAACTCCATCCACCTATGCGAAAAGCAATATTAATTGACAGAGACCACTTGAATTCACGAAACCCGATGTCTTGCTGGGTTTCGAAGAAGAAGTTGTCTGTTCACTTTAAGCTTCCTCCAAAGCACTGCCTACTTCACATTCTTTGCAGGTGAGGTAGAAGGTAATCATCGAAGGTAGAGGTAAAAATTCTTTAGGCCCAAATCTGAAAACAAGAGCTTGAAGAGTTCAACAGAAACGTTCAGCCAGGCGACACACCTGGCGTGCGCTGTAGCACGCTCGGCGTCCACTGGAGCGCGCTCGGCGTCACTGGCGCGCACGCTCGGCGACCACTGGCGCGCAAGCTCGGCGCATCGGCGTCCACTGGCGCGCGCTTGGCGTGCACCCGCGCGCCCCTGGCTTGGGCGTCCGCTCTCAAAAGCTTACTTCTACTATGACTTCTTTTACGTATTTCTCGGTGGAAAGACGGACACGAGTTCAGGGCGACGTTCGCCTTCTTACTTCTCACTGAAACGCATAACGAGAGAGAGAGAGAGACGGTGAAGCGTCCTCTTCTATAAAGCTTCTATTTAGAGGGCGCGAGTCCATCCGAAAGCTCCAACCCCTGCGCGGGGAGGACGCTTCGGAGGACGAGAAGCAATCCTTCAGGATTCGTGCACGTGCACGCCTTAGGCAGTCTGGGGATTTTCATCAGAAACTGCCGAAGGCACGCCAGATCGGTGGGGGTTCCTCGTAACCCTCCTTCGGCTTTCGACATGCTCTCTCCCTGGTTCTGGGAGTCAAGCAGAGGTCCCGGCCTAGAGGCGAAACGAGGCCGATCTGACGCACCCTCCACTACACAAGGGGTATCACTGCACTTCTGCACTTAACTTTTACTCTCTAAAGCAAGCACTTTCGATTCTAAAGTTACGAATCGAAGGAGTATCAGAGAAAGGGCAATTTCTCTACAGACACTGCTTAGGGCCCGAAGGCAACACTGCAGGGTTAGGAGTAACAATTACAGAAGTAGCACTTCACAGCAATGAAGGAGAGCGAGCACCTCTCGTAGACATATACATAGCCCGTAGCCATACTACAGGGTTATGCAAAATAAAGTCTACAGGAAGGTTAGCAGGTTCACTACCCTGACTTTTGTTACTGATTATTGCGTACATACGAATCATACGTCTTCCTTACGGAATTAGACCATGTTTACTGATTAATTGCGTACATACGAATCATACGTCTTCCTTACGGAATAGACAAGTCTCACACCCTTCCTTCATGACAAATCTCAACAAAGAAGCAAGACCCATACCCCTCGTACATACCAAGTGCGAATCTACCGAAGCTTTTCGGTAGCCACACCCTATCTTTGCAGACAACCCCGTCTGAAACTAGCCTAACTAGATTCAGATATTTTATGCAAAAATGAATCAAATTCAAATCAATTTAAGATAGTGTATGCCTAGCCACAAATCCAAGTAAATAAATCAAAAGACAATTAGGATACTTAGCGGCAATGAAGTTTCCAAAATCCTAAGACGGAGGTACTGAAAACAGGTGTTTTCAGCACCGGCGACAGAAAAATTATGGATAGAAAATGGGAATGATTCCTGATACCCGCCTCCCAGCGGCGGGAATGGGTACTAACCACCTGACTCCCACTGCGTGTGTCGTAAGTGTTTAAATTTCTGTCGGATTCGGAAAAATACAGCTATACATATATCTGACAGGTAAGTTTCATGAACAAAATATGAAAATACAGTCATCATTAGTGAATATTTCTTGGTGAAAAATACCACAAATAGAAGGATTTTCTGTGAATAATGTGTATATATGTTCCATAGAGAAATCACCAAATAGGTGAGTCTGTGAATGGCGAGACCACAAATATGCGAGTCTGCGAACTGCGGGGTTGACTGTAAATTTGGTATCAAAATAACAACAATACTGTACAACTGAAGATAGATGGAATGTAAATTTTTCATCTTTTAATGATTTTTATGCCTTAAAATATTCTTTGTTTCATTGCCTCTTTCTCTTTACAAAAGTAAATAAAAATGTTCCCAGAAGTGTGAACTCATCTCTAAGCTTATCCTAGGAAACACAGATATGAATTCATTTTGAAAACGAGAAATTGTTCATCTTTTATTCCACACAATTACCACTGCTGAAACAACATACTTTCAACGTATAATCAAGCTGTCTTAAACCTGTTAAAAGGTTCACTGATTTAAATAAATCTGACGTGTCTGTGCATATAAACAATGACACATTTTTATGGACAAATTGTTCAGAATTACTAGACTATGTCCTATTCTATTCAATATATAACCGTTATCATAAGTTTATTGCCATTCAGAGTACAAAATATGTGTTTACACTACTGAATACAACAACCCAACAAGCTCGCTATGGTGCTAATTAAATGCATCAAATTACTATACACTTCCTGTATAACCTTATAAATACATTGTTATTTGCAAGCTGCAGGTTAATGTTTTGTATCTGTTCATAGCTAGGAGGTGTGTGTGTGCATGAACATGATTAGGGCCTTATTGATCTGAAGTATGATACATCAAGAGGGAAGTTTAATGGTTATCATTCCAAGTGCCTGTATGCCATTTCAGTTCTACTGCATATCACTAAAATTGAGAAGAGACAAACAAATGATGAAAGCATAGTAGTATATTCAACTTATACAGTATATCCATAAAAAAAATGTTTCTTTCTGAAGCTTTTAACTAACCTGTATGATCCCTAAGTTGTGTGTAGATCTTGAACCAAAATCTAAGATTATAATGCTGGAATAACTTCAAGATAAAAACAACTGCAATGCATAATTTTCAATATAAACGTTTCAAGCCCTGATTTATACTACAAAGAATCCTCAGTTATGTAACTACCCTAATGCAAGAGGTTGAAGTAAGAAATTATAGAATTAGGAAAAGAAAGAAAAAGAACCTGCTGCCAAGGTGTGAAGACTATTGTATGGCGACCGAGAAGGGGATCCATCACCTGAGGGTAGAAGACAGTTCAGGCAAGGTCACAGAGGGTAAGGTTAGACTACACTCCGAGAAAATATCACCGAAAAAATTCTTTTCATCTAATGGAATCTGAATAGAAAAGATTACCATAACTAATCTAGATTCTGACCAATCTAAAGATATCTTGAAGGAGGAATGTCACTGTCTACTAAGGTCTATAAATGCACAAACGGCAAATATATAATAATCCTTTATTACTCAGGAAAAGCATGCATATAAAGGGGTTTACATTTATAAAGAGAATACATGTAGCCCCCAACTGAAGTGCTTACACTTTACCTGAAATATATACAGAATGATTTTCAAACATAAATCCCAATCACATCCAATTATTTTTTAAAAATTGTCAATTTCTCTTAACACTAAAAGGTTATGAAACAAGTCGGAGTTTCTTTCAGGAATGAGACAAGTCGAATGTCCAGGATGGTAAATTACAACTCTAATGTCTTTCAGGGTAAAGAATATGCAACAACTCCCCGGATTTAAGAGTTTATCATTACTACCTTACAAGATTTAAGAGGATGTTAACACTTTCAAAACATGCCAAGAAAGCAGATGAAAGTGATTTTCAGTTCATCAATAATCTGAGCAAGATAAGGAATATATCTTTAAACATAAATTCAGCGCTTATTAAACCTTGACTACAGAAAATTCTTTTTCTGTCCTTCCAAAGAACAAGGGAAAATAGCAGACTTGTAAATCCATATAATCAAACTGGATTGTAAACTGAAAAATATTAGCACTTTATTAAACCTGATTACTATTACTGTACAATTGTAAATCTGACCCCTTAATATCCAGATTTTCTTTATAACCCAAAGAAATTTTGGATTACCAGATGGCTTTCTGGATACTTTTGAAATTGTGGAACAGTGAGGCAAGTTCTAAAATGATTTTATGTTATCAATATGTCAAAGCACTAAAATGCAATAAAATAGTCTATACAAAAAAGGTAATACTTTTAAAGTAAACAAAAATGAAAAAACTCAATAAAATTAAACAGGCCCACTGTCTCTTACCTGCATACTGCTGTTTCCTATACACAAAGTATTAAGAAACTTATAACTGAACAAAAAACCTTTAAAACAATACAATGCACTGAAAATTATATATAAAGTATAAAAAAAATCATTACATAAAAAAAGTCCAAAAATCTATTATGATTTTGTTATAACATCTAACGAGCTGACTTAGCCATAAAATTCTTACAAAGTATCTCAAGAACACTTTTAATGTATCTATAAACCTGCAATTTACAGTAGCGAAGGTGCAATATTCCATTTAGCAGAATAATTATTACTTTCCTTACTGCACCATCGATGATTATTATGAAATGTGTTAAAAAACAATTCTTTTACAATTACCATTCAATAACTGTTGCAATAATGAAATAATTAAAATAAATATTCAGGTACTGTGTCATTATATATATATATATATATATATATATATATATATATATATATATATATATATATATATATATATATATATATATATATATATATATATATATATATATATACACATACACACTAGCTGGTTACCCACCCCAGCTAGATTGGTCCGTGTAACCCAGAGCATATATATATATATATATATATATAGTATATATATATATATATATATATATATATATAGATATATATATATATATATATATATATATAATATAATATTATATATATATATATACTATAATAATCCTCTTTCTCTAAAATCTTTTCCTCTCCTCCTCGTCCTTTCCTCTGATATATATGTATATACATACATACATACATATATATATATATATATATATATATATATATATATATATATATATATATATATATATATAATATAAATATAATATATAATATATAATATATAATAATATATAATAATCTCTTTCTCTCTCTTTTCCTCTCCTTCTTGTTCCTTTCTCTTACTCTCTCTTTCTCTCTCCAACAATCACTGTCTCTTACCCTCTTTCTTCTCAGTAATACCAACTCTCTCTCTCTCTCTCTCTCTCTCTCTCTCTCTCTCTCTCTCTCTCTCTCTCTCTCTCTCTCTCTCTCTCTCTTTCATAACCCTCTTTGATGTCATTGATGTTTACCCTATAGTATTCTTTTCCAAATGATAAGTCATAGGTATACAGAAATTTGTAAAGTAACTAAGTCTACGGGCATAACCAGCCCCGTTTCACGGACAGAACCAGCTCTGTTTCACGGAATCCTTCTCACCCTTTGAGGGGGGGGGAGTAGAAATTTTGGAACCCCAAGCTCCCAGGGGTTTCAGGGCTCCAGAACATAGGTCTTGAACTTCCCAGGGTGGAAAACCATCTCCGTTCCGAATCTCAGTCCCGTCAGACTGATCGCCCATACCAATCATACATACACACATACATACATAAACATACATACACACATTACAATATGCATATATAATATATATATATATATATATATATATATATATATATATATATATATATATATATATATATATCCACACAGTGGTCCCCCGTATTCGCAAGGAATGCGTACCTGTCCCCCCTTGAATAGTTGGAACCCCTATAAAAATGCTGAAAACAGCCTATTTTAGTTAAAACTCAAGAAAAACCCACTAAAAATTATTATACTTAGTTTTTTAATAGTTTTCATCACAAAAAGTGCATTTTATGATGAAATTGATAAAAAAAAAAAAAGAAAAAAAAAAAAAGCAGGAATTTGTGGATATTTCTCAAAAAAAAAAAAAAAAATACTGTAAACGTGAATTTTCCGCAAATATGCGGGGAAAACGTTCCTGAGAGAAATCTGCGAATGTGTGAGTCCGCGAATCCGGAGAACACGAATACAGTCCACTGTGTATGTGTGTATATATATATATATATATATATATATATATTGTCAGGTATGGAGAACAGAACTCAGCTATTTTCAACCATATAAATGAACATAAACCATAGAATAAACTGGAATTTGCCAAGTATAATTTATAGCAGCAACTGTCCGGTACAAGAGTCAAATGATGGAATCGGCCTTAATAAAAGTAGAGGCAGGTAATGAACATCTCAAAAGGAGCATAGGATTCAGATGTCATCGACAAGATTTTCATTCAACCAACGCTTAAGAAGATTAAAGGAAGATTATCAGCGAGGGTGACCTAAATTGGCTTACCTGTGGATGGATCTCTTAGTATAAATACCACCTTTTCTCTAAACTTTTTCTCATTATATACCTGAAGAGAAAGACGCAGTCTCTGTAATATAGCACTTTTCTCTCTATATTTTTGGTGTTTTTTATGGGCTCCTTTTATTAGATAGATATATATATATATATATATATATATATATATATATATATATATATATATATATATATATATATATATATATATATATATATATATATATATATATATATTCTACAGGATTTTGATCGCCTCGGCTTCACAGTAGCATTCATTTTTATTTAGTTCTAGAAGAGTAGCCATTTTTCCCCTAACATCAGCTGACTTTAGGCAGGAAACACAAAGCAGGCCAGAGATCATCATTTTCCGTTAGTAGCTGGGAGAATAAAGACTCTAGTAAGCCTTAGGGACATATCCCACAAGGAAGTGTGTAGCTAGCTAGGTACTTCTTAGGCTTACTCTTAAGATCTTTTATCCTGTGAACCTCTTGCTGGCGATATGTTCTGTTCCCAGGATGAACGGCCAACAAGAGGGGAGAGGCTCCCCCAACGCCTGGGATTCGCACCTGTATTCTCTCTCAGTCCACCCCAGTCTATGACCTAGGACAGATGTCCAAGCCAGCCTGCCCATAGGCCTAAAAAGGGGCTACCTGGCGCCCCGACCTCGGACAAAGCCAGTTCTTTTCCTACGAGTCATGTAAACTCTTCCACATTTTCCAATTCAAACTCCTAATTCTCAAATGAACATCCCTTTGTTTCTTTCCTTGCCTCGTGGCCGCATGGCGCCTTTTGTGATAGTCCCAGACAAACAAAGTCTTCATTGAATATTTCATTTAAACACTAGAGTTTCTCCCCAGTGTGCATAAAAGAAAAGTGACTGCTCTTGTAGCTGAATTATAGTGCAAGAAGTCCTTATATTATATTGTCTAATCTGGGACTAATTTCAAGATTTTTGCTGAGTCACGTGTCATGTCTCCTCGCACTCAAGAGCTTCCTTACCACAAGATACCTATTATCAATTTTGGAAACCAGCATTGAATTAATTTGATTGTGCCTAGTTTTCCATATTGTGAGAGATAGGAGCAATCCAGACACTATACAGCGCTCTGCCCATGTGGCTCTATGCCGTGCCTTTATCCCAGGCAAGTACACTCGACAAGAAAACTGAAGATACAGTTTTCATTAGCTTTCGTTCATCGAATTTCCTATTTGTTTTTACTGAAAAGACATAATATCGCTAAATTTAATCTAGAATATGAAAATACACTGCAACTTATATCATATTAGTTAAAACTGCAAAGCAAAACCGTTCAGATACTTAAAAACACGTTATATGTCCGAAGTAATTGGAATTTCTCAGATGGATTCGTTCATAGAGATCTGGTAGATAGAATGTGAATTTCTGATTTTAGTACTATGTATCACGACGACAATATATACTCGTTTTCCTTCATGAACGGGGATATTATTGTATCATTGTAAGTGGTGAATGCAATTATTTTTAGTTTCTACAAACTCATGTTTGTATTCCAAAGCGTTTAATGTTAGCTGACGTTAATGGCAGCCAATGTTGCTAAGGCTAAGGTAGGCTGAGCAAATCTAGTTGCATCCGCAAGAGCGTTTTCTATGATGTGGAGCAGCCCTAGAACTTCGAGCGGGAAAGCGCAAGTCACTGGATACTGGCTTACGTAACAGATTTCACACTTTGATTACTTTGACGTTGACATGGATCGAATGCTAGTTGCTGTTTACAAAGCTACCGTCTTTAAACATAAATCTTTATCAAGGTTGAAGTAGCATGTCAGCTCAAAGATGTTCTGGCTATATCCTCCCATTACAGTAAAGCAGTTCGTAGTAGCCTACAGCCCTACACGATTGGATTTCTTTGCTGCGAGGCTGAAAGATCTCCCAACACATCACCATTATTTGCACGATATAAAACTTTAATTGCCTGTGCAATACATATTGGGTTATTTGTGGTAATAACTATTTTTACTTAACACAGCTTTTTTCGGGAATTATTTATGGATGAAACCCGATTTTCAAAAGTACAGATTATATCAAGAGAGCAAGAATGACCGCAGTCTGTGTCTAAAATTTTCCACGTCTTTTTACAATCTTTGAATGTTATGGCAACTGTCGAATGAAATCAAGATTAGGGTATGAATTTCATAGAGAATTGACTTGAATATTATGATCCTTCAGATTTTATCTAGCATAGTGCAGCACGATCTTGGCAGTCATATCATCCCGTTTCCCAAGTATCTGTGCACCGACTCAGAGCTCTTTATTCTGCCTTTCCCCGTCACAAGTCCGTCACCTATACTATAATTTCTCTCTCTCTCTCTCTCTCTCTCATCTCCTCTCTCTCCTCGGCTCTCTCTCTCCTCTCTCTCTCTCTCTCTCTCTCCACTTCTAAAACATACTTAAAAATATATATTACCACTCAATCTCCCAAAGAAAATATAATAAAATTAAGTAGTTATAAATAGGCCTAAGCTTTCACGTAAGCAGATTTTGTTCTCTCTCTCTCTCTCTCTCTCTCTCTCTCTCTCTCTCTCTCTCTCTCTCTCTCTCTCTCTCTCTCTCTCTCTCTCTTTTAAAACACATTTGAAAAAATATTATCACTCAATCTTTCAAAGTAAATATAATTAAATAAGTATCTCTTCAGATAGGCCTATGATTGTGCTCTCTCTCTGTCTCTGTCTCTGTCTCTCTCTCACTTTTAAAACACATTTGAAAAAATATCACTCAATCTTTCAAAGTAAATATAATGAATTAAGTATATCTATAGATAGGCCCATGCTTGTTGATCTCTCTCTCTCTCTCTCTCTCTCTCTCTCTCTCTCTCTCTCTCTCTCTCTCCACTTTTGAAACATTTGAAAAAACATTGTCACTTAATCTCTTAAAGTAAATATAATGAATTAAGTATCCCTATCGATAGGCGAATGCTTGCGCGCTCTCTCTCTATTGTCATAATATTTCATTCTTTACTGTATTGTTCCTCACGATTTCCACATGTACTGACCAAATTTTAAAACACTTTCTCTCATTGTTTAAGATCCGTCTTCAATTACGCATGAATGTTACGTCAGTTGAGTGTCAAACATTACTTATAAATAAGGTTTAACAGCAGGTTTTAAAGAAGGATGATCGATATTCTACCCTGAAATGACGTTACCAAACCAACATTAACGAATAATATAGAGCCTGTTTCTACATTCAAGTATAAATTATTAAATGACCTCTACAGAATCTTTAAGGTGTAAAGTTAATGGAAATCTTGAAAGCAACAAACGCTTTGATTTTGAAGCTCCGCCTCCTTTCTAGAGTTGCCAGGTGTGGCATTATTGAACACTATATGTCCGAAGAATTAAAAAAACTGTATCTTAACATTCCTTGCCGAGTGTACATGTACTTTGTAAATAAAAGTAATGTAAATTAATTAGCTGAGTTTCCTGGCAACCTCCCAGGGCTAAATCGAACCTCTTTATAGTTATCTAAGGTAAGTCAGAAGCCCTCTATTTTCCATTTTTCTCTTTAATATTTTTCATTTACATATTTGGGATCCCAAGGCCAACCCAAAATGCAGGAGTGGCGACCTTGCCAGGATCGAACCTGGGGCTGCTTAAAAGCTTGTAAATCGCCTTATCCCCTTAAAAACGCAAACTGTAAATGACTTTTACAGAGCGTAAATCGAAAGAAAGCATTCATACTTGACAGGAGACACGCATGACTCAAGGTAAGGCATATCATTCATTTAATATGATTATTATTATAACCATTGTTAGCTATAAGTTACGTAAAAGATTTATTGAAAAAGTCTTTAAATAAGTGGGCTTTCTCTAAGTTAGAGATATTGTGTAACGGTGGAGCGCCAAGAGCAAGTTGAAGCCTGCAGCTTGCGCACGTGTGTGTGTGTGTGTTAGATAGATGCCAGAAAGTACTAGTTAAAAACTAGGAATTACTTTGCCAGGGTTTATTGCATGTATTAGCAAGCCTAGCTAGTTAGGAGTGTTCTACTAATAGTTACGTCAAAAGAAGTGTACAATTCTTTTGTCTGTGATATATTTGGGGAATCCGTTTTAATTTAGCTTTCATTTCAAGCGTTGGTAACGCAGTACGCTTGCTGAGCGCGTCAGAGCGCATGCGCTCTCCCAGGCCTGCCAGCCAAACTCTCGTACACAAAGCAAAGCATTCACCACCAAAAGCGTTATCTCAATTATTTAAGCCAATTAACGTAAATCTTGATGTTTTAACGTAACTCATATCAATCTCTGTATGTATTAGTATCTATAATTCTGCCAGAAAAATTATTGTTAATTCGCCTTGAATAAGAAACTAGAATTTTGCTGTTGTAAATCGCGCTCGCGTTTACAGGATCAGCTGGTTCATCATCGCATGTAGCAGCATCGCTCGGTCTGCTAGCCTCCCTTACATTTCATTTAGCATCGCTCGCTGAGAAAGTTTAATTTCACTTCGTACTTAACGTAACCTTTCCCTTTACAAATGTTTTGCTAACATTTTTTCTAAATCCTTACCGTCATTTCACTTTGTCACAGGGAGCTACTTACTTTACGTAAAGTAAATATAAATCTTAACAAATTACATTAAAGGAATTGTTAATGTAAACACATTATTGTAAATCACTCATATGATAATGCAAACTATTTACAAGTAACGTAAAAATCGTTCATCGCTAGTGCATTCTGTTTACAACTTATTCAAAAGTAATTTTTCCAATAAACTTGAATGTAAGGAAATCATTCAACGCAAGTTGCGTCATATTAAAGTAACATTATTAGTTCAAATATATACAAGTGAGTTCGTCATATGTATATCATTTTTACGCTCTCAGAGAGAGAGAGAGAACCTATTATTAAAAAAAGCCAAGAGTACTACATTCCTTACTTACACATGGAAGCATTAACATTATCTTAAGTCTCTTGTGACTTTCATTTACACTGAGTGTGATATACGCCTGTGTCCATTGCAGTTTTGCAAACCATTATTTCACTTAGTACTTCAGCCGAGGACTGAGCATTTTCAAACTACCATGCAACCTCCTTACTTCCATACAAGGAAGCTGCAACCAGTCTAGGACTGGCCACCACCAGTGCACGACAGGCCCTACCATTTTACAGTGCCACACTCGTGACACTGTCCATCGACTGGCTGCTGAAGTACTCCCCCTTTTACTTTCTCTCCTCCACCAGTACACTCTGCCACGAAAAGAGTGCCATTTCTCTTCAGTATATTTTAATATACATACTGCATTTAGTGTTGTCCAACGGGACACACCAGCACGCTACCAGTGCAACAAAGGAACGCCTCCTGAAGTGCCGCAATACCAGCACCCAAGGAACGTCTCCATAAAAGCCGTGCACCTGTACAGGACGTACAAGTAGCCATTCAACTACGTATCCGCAATTACAGAACGCCTATTTCATTAGTGTTTCCATATACAAGGATCAGTGCTCCTTCGGAACACTCAAGAAAGGAACGCCTCCATAAGTGCCGCAATACCAGCCCTAAGTGCTGTCAAAGGAACGCCTCCATATGTGCCGCGCACCTGTACAGGACGTACAGGTAGCCACGCAATTGTGTATCCACCATTACAGAACACTCAACAAAGGAACGCCTCCATAAGTGCCGCTGCACCTGTACAGACGTAAAGGTAGCTATTTACCTGCGTATCCGTCTTACGAACTGCCCATTTCATTAGTGTATCTGCTATCCCGGATCACCCAACCAAGGAACGCCTCCATAAGCACCGCTACATCAGCACTCTAATCATGCACCTGTATTGGACCTACAAGTTGCTCATTCCATTGCGTCTCCCCAAGTTAGGAACGTCCTTAAGTGTGACTTACACAGCACACACTTTCATACTTTATTACCTCCTTAGAAGGTGCCATTTCGAAGTGCCACCCATTTACAGGACACTTCCCAAGTGACAAAGAGCACCCAGTCTTCTCAGACACATTACCTTGTTCATCACGAACAAGGTAATGTGTCTGATAAATATTCAAAATACAATGCCATGTGCTAGTGTTCCTTAAATGTATGTTTAAAATCTAATATGTTACATGTTGGTTTTAAATACAAAATCACATAATTCATTTTTATTCCTGTATGTAATTTTGTATTTAAAAACAACTTGTAACATTAAATTTTAAACATACATTTAAGGAAACACTGGCACATGGCTTTTTTTTATAAATATTTATTTAACCACTGTTTAAACTTTCACTTATATTGTCACAGTACATATGTCCCTATGTTCTTTGTATCCAAAACAACACCCTTAAGCTGTTAATCTCTAGACCAACCAGTACCCATACCTCAAGGTCATACTTCCCACACGATGACATAAATTCAATAAATGGAAGAAGGAAGTCTGCGTATTTTTCACCAGAAATTGACGAATGAGAATCGGAAAAAACTTCGTCGGTATGAAGATATCTGCAAGAAACTTATTGATGCCACTAAAGCAACTGCTTTTAATGAAAATATATATATGTATACATGCACACACACACACACATATATATATATATATATATATATATATATATATATATATATATAATATATATATATATATATATATATATATATATATAAACACAGCAAATTCTGGTTATCGTTGAGGCACTGAGTACCGGTTATCAGCACCTAGTTATGGCACCAAAACATACCTAACAGAGGTGTCATTAACCGGTTATCGGTGCCATAATTGCCGTACATCGCAAATTTTCGGTTTATGCTTATCAGCACCCAGCCAATAATGGACCCCTCCCCCCAATTAACTGTACAGGCAGTCCTTGGTTATCGGCAGACTCGGTTAGTGTTGGTCTGGCACCATAAAACTAGATTTATGGCATCATAATGCACCAAGTTTCGGTTGTCAGTGCCATAAGGTGCCAATAATATAGTTATGGCACCATAACATACCTAATAGAGGAGTCATTAACCCTTAAACGCCGAGCCAGTATTTCCGAAAGTGTCTCCCGTATGCCGGTGGGGTTTGGGAGTGAGCGCCGAAGCAGAAAAAAAGTTTTTTTTTCAAAAAATCACAGCACGCTTAGTTTTCAAGATTAAGAGTTCAAATTTGGCTCTTTTTTTTTTTTTGTCGTTGCCTGAAGTTTAGTATGCTACCATCAGAAATGAAAAAAATATCATTACATATAAATATTGGAATATAACAGCACAAAAAAAAGTCATATATAATTGTATACAATCACGGTGAGCAAAACGGTAAAAATTTAAAAACTTTATTTTTTTTTATTGTACGCCAAATTGTGATGATTTTGGTATATAACAAATCGTAAAACCATCAAAGCAACACAGAGAAAATATTATCACAATATCATGCATGAATTTGTAACATGCGGACGTAAAAAAAGTTCTTTTAAAAAATTCGCCATATATCAAAATATTGTGCTAGAGACTTCCCATTTGCTGCAAAATGAAGGTAATTGATTGAATATTACTAGAATGTAAGTGTTGTAGCTTACAATTGCGTTTGCCGACCATTTCAATCGAGTTAAAGTTGACCCAAGGTCGAATTTTTTCTATTTATCGTGATTTATATTAAAATATTTCAAAACTGATAAAAGCTACAACCATGAGTTATTTTTTTGTATTCTACATTAAATTGCACACATTTTCATCTATAAAACTTTATGTAACGGCTAATATAAAATGGTACAAACATTACGACAAACTGATGAAAGAATTTCTGATTTTATCGAGTTACCGCGAGGACGCAACGAGAAAGTTTTTTTGAAAATTCACCATAAATTGAAATATTGTGCTAGAGACTTCCAATTTGTTGCAAAAAGAAGGTAAATGATCGAATATTACTAGAATGTAAGAGTTTTAGCTTACAATTGCGTTTGTCGACCCTTTCGGTCAAGTCAAAGTTGACCGAAGGTTGAAATTTTGGCACTTATAGTGATTTATATGAAAATATTTTAAAATTGATAAAAGCTACAACCATGGGTTATTTTTTTTTTGTATTCTACATGAAATTGTGCACATTTTCATATAAAAGTCTATGTAACGGCTAATATAAAATGGTGCAAAAATTACGACAAAGTGATGAAAGAATTTCTGAGATGTGTCGCCGATGCTTTTTAGTGCGAGAAGAAAGAAAATGAAGGTAACACTTGTAAACAAAACAACAGCTTGATCCGTGAACTCCCAGCATCCCTCAAGGCGTGTGATTCAAAAGTTTTTCACCAAGCAGGCCTATGACTATTTTTCCGTGAATATTTAAAAAAACTTATTTGAGTCAACATATTTTACGTTAATTAAGCACACGACAGACAACTTTAGTTGATGTAAAATACGTCCAATAGGCGCTTATGGGTTAACCAGGTACGTATTTGTGCCATTAACTGAAACTCAGCGCCATAAACCGTAACTTGGGAATTTATGGCACTTATGGCGCTAAGTTTTGGTTAATGGCGCCTCTGTTAGGTATGTTATGGTGCCATAACTCTATTATTGGCACCTTATGGTGCGATAACCGAAACTCGGCACATTATGGCGCCATAAATCGCTGATTTAATGGCATTATACAAGCAACATAAAAGCGGATCACCATTAACCAAGGCTGCTGATACTGGGGACTGCCTGTTTATACAAAAGGCAGTCCCTGGTTATCGGCCGGGGTGCTGTTCCGAAGGGCTTGACGATAAGTGAACATCGCCATTAACTGAATCTTGGTGATTTATGGCGCTTTTGGTGCCGATAACTAGATTTTGGTATGATAACCAGTTAATGACACCTCTGTTAGTATGTATCAGCACCTTATCATCAGTGCCGATAACCGGAACTCGGCGCATTATGGAGCCGAAAATAGTTGATTTTACGGTGCTAGACAAACACTATAAAACTGGATCGCCATTAACAAAGTTTGCCGATAACCAAGGACTGCCTGTATGTACATATGTGTGTGTGTGTGTTTGATGAAAGTTTAGTTTTGTATAATTATCAGAACAGCAATGTCGCGTCCACTATGATAAAATTTCTCCGAAGGAAAATAGGTTGAAATAACACACCTTAAAGCCGAAGGTGCAAGGTGGTACACACAACATCTACTGACTCTACCGGGTGTAATGAGTATGTTGAACAGACAGGTGCAGCTAGTGATGTAACATAATCCCTGCATGAACCACATACTTCTCTGTGACAGAAGATTCAAGAGCTAAATCAGAAGGCACCTTGAAACCAAACACCTGCAGCTCATTAACAACCACTGATTATTTCATAAGAAAATGAGACCAGTAGTTAAAAGTACTGCTTCTTTCAAGAAATTTGATTACCAAGACAACAGAAATGTACTTGAAGCCTCATACCATGTAAGTTACCACATTGCTAAGGGTGGTGAAGATCATATGATTGCAGAATCTTTACTGAAACTGTACATGAAAGTGACTTCCTGCATGTTAGTAGAGAAACATAGTAAAATTCTTGACACTATACACTGGTCAAATGACACGTAAATGAAATGTAATCATGCTGAATCAATGAGATGGCAGAAAATTGTGAAACAATGTTAATAAATCACATAAAAACAAGTCCTGTAGGCTTCACCATTCAACTTGATGAATCTACAGACGTTGCAGGTCTAGCTGTCCTCCCTGTGTTTGTACATGTTTCAAATGAGTCTGTGCACAAAGATCTGCTGCTGTGCCAAGCTATCACAACAAAAAGATGAGGTACGGAAATATTTAAGATCTTGGACACTTTTTTTCCATTTAACCCTTTCGTCATTACTGTTTTCTCCTCAAATCTTAAACAATATATGTGTTCTCTTCATTACTTCCGAATATCTTAAGATCCCTCCTTCTAACTACAGTGATGTGCTGGAAGGTCACATTCATGACCAACCTGTCCCAGTAACTCAGGACATTATGATAGATTTGATGGTGGAGACTGGAAGACATCCTGCATGTGCAGGAAGGGAAGCCCTCAAGTTAAATCTGTAGACCTTGGTTGTCTGGACAGAGAACAAAAGGCAGAGAAATATTTTAGCACTCCTGGCCTTGTTCTAGGCTTTCAAGCAAAAGGTCAAAGCATCAGTTATGCAGACAACACAACCACTATCACTTTAGCACTTCAGGGATGCACTGCAAGGACTTATGTCATCAAGTGCTAAAGATTTTTCTTGGGCAGAACACAAAACTCCAATCTCTCAAGGAGCACCTGGGGTAAATAACATCATCACAGATTCCTTTAGCAGGCAGCCACTGCTGAACTTGTAAACAGCCTCTGTGATCCACAAGGTGTCCCCAACTGTTCTTCATAAGCAGACCCCTAGAGATACAGTACTCAGTTTCCTACCCTTCTCTATCTATTTTTATTTATTTATTTGTTTATTTTTATTTATATATTTTTATATATTTGTTGTTATCCCTTCAGAAAGTTAAGGGATAACAACAAGATTCTTCTCTGTCCACTATAACCCCTAGCAGGAGTGATTCAAGTACCTTCCCAAGTTTGATTCAGATGGCCCAGGGGCCCTGGCCCAATGAAGTTAATTCTTAAAACGACCCTTCTTCTACAGTTCCATGGCAGACTGAAATATCTCCACACTCATGCAGAGGTTATCCAGCATACCTTTAAAAAAAGAGAAGTTTGAACGTAGCAGCAGCCTGCCATTTTGACTCCTTTCACAATATTGACAGCTAACATTTACGCGAGGAAATGAGCTAAGTTTGTCTCTTGATGTCGCAAGCAGAATTGCCTGCACTCAAGTGCTACTATGCAGCTATTTACTGATTTCTTCATCTACATGTAAGCCCACATGAACCATTTCAATCTGCTGAGCAAACACTTAGGCAGAGTAGTTCTTCTGGTCTCTCTCAATCGTACTAGCTGGGACTTGGTCTTAGTCCTGAAGAGACTAATCAGAGCTGTATATAATCCTCTTAGAGAAGGTCCCGTTCTCAAACCGACCATGAAGTGAAGTTCTTAGTAGACACAGCATTGGCATAAGGGTAAGGGAGTTGAATAACCTTTTGCAAGCAAATAACATACTCTAGAGATAGTCATTACCAGGATTCTCTTTCAACCCATACTTTGCAACAAAGAAACAACAAAATGGCCAAGGAAAACTATCGCTCTCCTTTATTAAATACCCAGGTTGCCTCGATCGCCCAGAGGCAACTCACTTCTATGCTCTGTCCACACATACTTTGAGACACTACTTAAGATTTACTTAGGACATAAGTCCTTCCCTGTCAACAATATTCCTGAGCACCACAGACAAGGACAAAAACAGCTTGCTAATTCCAGAAATTAAAGTAATTTTGAGGGCTTCTCAAAGCAGCAAACAGAAAATAAGACTCTTAGAAGTTCAATCACTTAAATATAACCTCAGCTATGCAACTCAAAAACTCCTCCTCTTCAGTTTATTCACTGGAACTTGCAGTTCCTGCACAACAAAATGCACAGGTTGGTAGTAATGGGGCAGCCTCCACCTCTTTTCCTCTTAACCTCTCTCTCTCTCTGGTACCTTCAAAATGCTACCATTACCACTGTCTGATTCCTTCAGACCAGGTACAGGTGATATATCTGGAGACCACTGCCTTCTTACATACAATCCAAACCCCTTAATGCTCCAATAAAGAAATTACCCTTTCTAAAGGACTTATTAAGACTCTCCTCCCTTCAGATCCAATCATCTATGGGCCAGTCCTTTGTATTCCCTTCTAAATGGCTATACAGGCATCCTATGATTAATGGGTTGTCATAAACAAGCAATGTTTTTGTAATTCAAAAACAGGATGCTAACAAAACCCACTAATCATAATGGGTTTTATTGTCTACCTCCTACCCTTACACTCATGCTATTTTGGCCTTATCAATACAACAATATGATGGTAGATTACGACTGCCAAGGTTAAAATACCATTGTATGTAGTGGGACTGTTCTGTTTAACTACAGCTAGTTGGTTGGACTTGGACAATTCTATATGGAATAAGACATCTTATGATCAATAGGTTTGTATGAAAACTTGTTTTTGTGTCATAAAAACTTCTGCATCATTCACAGCCAAAGAAAGATATGTAGTGATTTGGTGACTATTTCTGCATCAACAAGAACCAAAGTAGAAAATGAAATGATGAAATGATGTAGTGACTATTCTTTTATTACAGACTACTCTTGACTTGCACATAACCATTCTCATTAGTAAAACACGTAAAATACCATGTCCGAATACTAAATAAACTCATCAATAATTATTCAGAATATTCTAAAAAAAATTCAAATTTTAAAGTCAAATGAACTCCAGACATATTTAACTAGAAGGAAGCATATCAATAAACAACTCTGGTGAATGAGAAAGTGGTTTACGCTCTCATAGAAACCTCATCACCCTCTCAGTAAAACCTGTTTACTTTCCAAAGGTGTTTCTGTTTATAATAGTCTCCTTTCCCTACAAGCAAGAAGTAATGCAATCATAAAACACCTAGGTCTGTTCACTTTGTAGGTATATAAATGCAATGTCTCCATACTAATAGTATTTAACAACAAACACGATCACACTGAAAAACAACTAAATGAGGAACCATAAAAATGGGAAATCTTCACTTAAAATATTTAAAATAGTTTGATCTATGTGGGAAGGGAAGTCATAATGTGGGAAGGAAAGTCATGAATATGGGAAAGAAATTCATGAAACAATGTTGTTTAACATCAGTTTTTTTTTTTATACAAACCTTTTATTAATAAAGTAACATTCCTTCCATGTAAACACCTCCACAGTCCTACCAACCTGCTAGATTTACCAATACAGGCAGTCCCCAGTTATTGGCAGGGGTTCCATTCCCGGCAGGGTGCTAATAAGCAAAAACCACCATTAACCAAAACTCAGCGATTTAATGGTGACTCTGTTAGGTATGTTATGGCGCCATAACTCTATCATTGGCACCTTACGGCACCGATAACCGAAACTTAGCCCGCTACGGCCCCATAAATCGCCGATTTTATGGGGCTACACAAGTGCCATAAAACCAGATCACCATTCACCGAGTCCGCCCGTAACTGGGGACTGCCTGTATATAATAATAATAATAATAATAATAATAATAATATAATAATATAATGACTTTTATGATAAAATACATTTCTTAGGTACTTACCCTCCATCATTAGCTTTATCTGTGGTTACTTGGCATAGGTTTGGCAAGTGTTAAAACTAAAGCAATAGTTAACCCTTAGTGCACAGGTAAAAAACCTGATACTATGCAGCCCCTCAGGCCGGCCAATTTACGAAAAAAAAAAAACACACCAATGGTGAAAGAAATAATTTCTAAATAATTTTCCCTACCTTCCACGAGAAGTTGAAAATGACTGTTTACAACCACTATTGGGACTTCTTTTACAAGACAATCGTAAATTTGACTAAGTTATACATGTTTTTTCTAATAAATAATATTATTTTATTTTGTAAAATTATAATTATAGCTCACACAATATCAAAACAAGTAAGAATAGGATCAGCAACAAATTCTGAGCATATTTGTTGTAAAATATTTATGTAAATTTACAGAGAACAAAGATGCAGTAACTTTTTTTTAATTTGTACATGTTTGTAATATTTCTTTGCACTTTTCTTTGCAAAATTACATTTAAAACCGACATACTATCGTAAAAGACAAGAACAAAAACCAACAGTAACCCCTTGGTATATTAAGAGCAAATTTACAAAAAGATGTCATGTGAGACAGAGACGCAGTACATTCTCCCTTCAAGTCAGAAGCAGAACTGAAGTCCTGAGATGCCAGATTCGTGATTTTAGCCAGTGTAAAAGTTGCCATTTGTGAATTTATGGGCTATAGTAGTATTGGCACCTCTTATCCACCTGATTCCTTCCAAATTGATGGCGCTTAATATTGCTTCTTCTCACCAAGATCAATCCACCCACCACCCAAATCCTGCTATTACTACTGAGAGCCTATCCATCCATTAAGGGTTAATGAGCGTAATGCTCCCAATAGTTACTCCCCACCCTTTAGGGGGTGGGTTTATTAGACGACAAGTGTTTTGGTTCTTCATTCGTCTCTTGATATCTTAAGAGGGAAAAAGAGAGAGGTACCTCAATGATGGAGAGAATGTACCTAAAAAATTGATTTTTTTCTTAAAAATAATTATTTTTAAAGTGAAATTTACCATCCAGCATTAGCTGGCTCCAACACTGTGCTGGAGGAGGGCCAGATATTTCCTTATAACTAAATTACCAGATATCAGAAATATCCTTATCATTGCTTACCTGATGCATACGACCCCATGGTAAGTTCTTGTTAGAGAGGATCTTCATTAGGTGAGATCCACTATTGCAAGAGGTGGAACCTTGTAGCAAAGAAGTCAAACATTGGTCTTCTCCAAGTAGACAGAGGAGACAATAGGATAACCCAAGGGGATCTCCTATGATAATATGCTCTGCAGATACATTCTAAATATTCTACTGTTGCACTGTCAAAGGAATTTCACTGTACACAGAGGAGACGTCCTCGTGCTGCCAAAGGAATGTAAATTTTTAACAGAGGAAACGTCCTATGAGGTGAACCCTTATGATATCATGACTTGAGTTCAGTATGCTACTCATCAGAGGAGATCCTATGATGATAGGACACCCCCCTTTGACTGAGGAACCACCATGGAGACATTCCTGAACAACACAGAGGAGCTCTAAAGACATATCTTGACTCCTGCAGAGACAAGAGCTACTAAGATATTGAGCTACAGTACTGGTCTGGTTACTTGGGGTATATAAAGTGGTCTAAGTTAAGAATTGTACCCAAACTAACCTAACCCAATCTCATGCTGGCAGGTGTAACACCTTGCATGTTCCCAGCACTCACAACGGATCGTGACTGGTTATATGGCTCGAACGAATCCCTAGAATAGCCACGGGACAATGGAGTCAAACACAAGATCTAGATCTACAATAACTGTCCTACGCGACCGCAATCTGGCTCTGTCCGTGGAGGTCTGAAAGCAAAGTCAGGAGACAGAGGGCACAGACCTTGAACATCTTGGGATGCTAGTCCTTGTATGGAACAAACAGGCCTACCAGGCCGTTGGCGGGTGGAGCTGATGGGACAGACAAGGCTACGCTGTGGAGAGGCCAAAGGCATGAGGGGATACTGTTCCTGCCAATGCAATGGACACATACTATAGTATTGTATATTGTATGTATGGTGCTTTTACGTTGCATGGAACCAGCGGTTATTCAGCAACGGGACCAACGGCTTTACGTGACTTCCAAACCACATCGAGAGTGAGCTTCTATCACCAGGAATACACATCTCTCGCTCCTCAATGGAATGGCCGAGAATCGAACTCACGACCACCAACACCATAACAACCACGCCACTGAGGCGCTTGGACACATACTTGTAACAACTGAAATAGTTACATATCATTTCTAGATTTACCCAAATCAATCTATTTGCATTAAATCTAGCCTACTACCTGAGCTGATATTGGGGTGTAGAAGGATCTATTCCTACTAAAGAAGAAAGTATAGACTTATCACCAACTTCTTGACCCGGTGTTAATTCTAAAGAAAACCTAATGTCAAGGCTGTTCTTCTACTCTCTCCTAAGTCTACCTTTCTCTTCTAATTCAGCAATTTATTCTCCTTAACTCTCCCAAAGACCAATCCTTGCAATGATCACAAAGGTTGTCAGAATTGCAAATTATCTTTCAATGATCCATGCAAGTTTGTGTCTATGTACGTCAATTAATCAAGAGTACACACATCAATTACTAATCTTGCAATGATCAAGAAGGTTGTCAGAATCGTATAACATGTCTCAACGATCTATTCAAGTTAGTGCTTACGTACATCAATTACTAAATACACACTTCAATTACCAATCTGGTCTTGTAACTTATCTTAAAAAATCTAACAGATTTTGATGAAGAGGATAGAGAAGGCTCCATACTGCCAAATACAGAACAAAACCATATGATCCATCATTAAACCAAAAAACAAATATGAATGTGAACACTCGCTGCCTCAGCATCCACACACTAAAGGGTGGGAGAGGAACTAATGGGAGCATTTTGCTCATTAACAATTGTTTCAATTCTAACACTTATCGAACCTGCACAAAGTAGCTTTGAGAAAGCTAATGATGGAGGGTAAGTTTCACCATTAAAAAAAAAATCCTGAAGATGTTACCAACTGCACATTTAAAAGAAAAATTACAAAAATATTTTCACAACATTATTGTAAAATTTCATTACAATTATTATTATTTAATGTATTCATTCCAACATAAAGGATGGCAATACATTATAAAACAACACTGAGATGACAAATTCCAACCCTGAGGACTTGAAAGCCTGCAACTCAAAATCAAGGTACCATCAATTTTGCAGACTTAATAAGGAGTCATTGTGAAACAGGCCAGTCCAGGGTTTAAAACCAGCAAGAACAAACATGGAGTTCATTGCTATTGCTATTACAGGAAGTCCCTGGTTATCGGCAGATTCGGTTAATGGCAACCTGGGCCAGGGGCACGGATAATAGAGTTATGCGCCATAATATGCCTCACAGAGGCACCATTACCCGGTTATCAGTGCCATAGGCACCATAAATCACAGAGTTTCAGTTAATGGCAGTTTTCGCTTATCGGCACCCCGCCAAGAATGTAACCTCCACCAATATCCATGAGTCTAGACTTTCAGCTCTAAGAGGACTGACTCATCATTGTCAAAATAGTAAGCAAAGGTTAAGCATAAATCATTAAACAAAAATGTTCATAAAATACATAAAAAAATTTCACTCAAGGATAGAAGCAAAAATGGCAAATAATCAAAACCCACCTACAAGTTAGACTTGTATCCATCCCCTCAAAATATATGAAAAACTCTATCATATACTGTATTTATCACTGATAGTATATAAAACTTTACCTACAACAGTTATTTTGTAAAATGGTTGAAAGCAACAACAGTTTGACCACCAACTGCAAACATACAGGTAGGCACACATATAAACATGGGTCAAGAAGCTTCAGGAGCTGCAGAAGTCATTGCTTGATTACAGCAATCATAAACAAAAAGACATACACAATGCATGTAAAATAATAACAAAAGGTCTCCTAGCATAAAAAACTGGTTAACTCACCATAAAGCAATTGTCATAAAACCGTACTCTTACCACATGTGGCCACGGTCCCTCACTGTTCTAGTAGTCTACAGTAACTAGATTACCATAAAATGATTTGCTTCATGGATAAAAAAATAACAGCTCTCAGGTATTTACATAACCATAATAAAAAAAAGCAAGTTTGTGAACTTCTTAAACCATGATTATTAGTAAATTATAGTGAGCCCCTCAATAACAAAAAATTATGGAAAATTTTGTACATAGGAAAATCCTATTTCTAGTAGCCACAGAGTTCTCAAAGGAATTACACTCTCATGGTCCCACAAGGGATCCATAAATCATACCAACCAATTACAAAGAATTCCATTATAGTTGTTCTCATCCAGAATAGTGCTTGTTGGCGCAGTGATAATATAAAGGACTCAGGACTGGAGGACTGTATCTCCTCTCTTACAACGATTACCTAGGCTCTGTGTCACACTTGCACAGATATGACAAGTTGATGCCATCTTCATTACACGTCAGGTCTGTGCAAGTTAAATGTTCACCCAAGTCCCATGCCTTTTTGTCAGGGAAAGTGGGTGGATTTGAGGACTCACCACACAAAAAATTAACAGCAGCTCTTTATAAAAGAACCTATCTGTCATTACCTCTTGAATTCTACAGCATTTAGATTCAATAGATTACTCCAAAAAGTAGGTTTCAGATACTTTTAAAGATTGTGTAAAATCCACTTTCAAGATAATGGCATTTAATTATATTGGTCCTAAAATATATAAAAATTCATTATTGAAAAAAAAATAACGATACTAGATGAACAATATAACTCTTGCCAGAGTTTAATCACAGATGCAGCAGTGTGCATAATCAGATAAAGTGCAAAAACCTAACTTGTGTAGACCCAAAAAGTACTCAACAGTTTATATACAACTTTTTGCAATCAAGCACAAGCCTCTGATATTGAATGAATATATACCCATGCTCAATCAGAAAGGTAGGGGCTGGTCTTTCGCAGGAAAGTATTTCTTATTCAGAAATAAAAACATTATCACAGATACATAAACATTTACAAGAGAAAGATGCCAGGCTGCTTCTAAATAAGGAAGGGTCATGAGTACACCAATAACATGACGGAGCTGAAAGCTTTGAATGCAGAATTGATAAGGGGAGGCAACTAGCATTAGAGTATACAAGAAAATTCAAACTTGCTCAATTTTCATTCTAACATATTAACCTGATTGACCTTATCCACAAACAATCAAGACCAAAGTAAATTCAAGGAAGTATATAAATTTTCATAATAAAATTTATTTTTTTGGATACTTACCTGCTGTTAAAGTTAGCTTATGTCTCTGAACCAATAGGCGAGTCAGCATTCAAATAAAAGATCACTTGGCTGACTCTGAAGGCTGTCTATCCACCTGTTCTACACCAGGTGTGTTCAAATGTTTTAGCTTTAGTGGGGTTTTCTTGAGTTTTATCTAACAAAATAGGCAGTTTTAAGCATTTTTATTAAAGGGGTTGCAACTATTCGCAGGGGGTTTGGTACCCATCCCTCCACAAATACAGGAGAACACTGTATCCAAAAATTGATAATTTTGTGAAAATTTACATAATTTGGACCAGCCCGAAAAGAGGCTTTATTAGGCTCATAGGTCTGGATAAACTTATCCTTTATAATAATAATGTACATTATTTGGGATGAATCTTCTACTGTTAAAGTTAACTAATTCCCACATTGAGAAAAAGGATGGTGGGTAGTGCAGCTACAGAAATTCCACTCAGCCAAGCGAGCTAAGAGCTTCTTGTATGAAACCTAAAACATTCTTACTTGATTTGAATTCCTTCCTGGATAATATTGCTGCTAGGAGGTGGATTCCATTTAGGGTGCTAGGCTATCATGTGTGTGCAGTCAAGAGCAGCTTTGTGGAGAACACAAATTCATTTTCAACCAGAATGAATAGAAGTGGCATGGACCTCGGTTATCTGAGTAGATCCTTCCTTAATGAGAGAATACGAGGGAGATCCACCTTAAGCGCTAGGAGGTCTGAAAACCTTTCTATCTTAGGCCACCCGAACTTGTTCAGTACTTTCCTTATAACTGCAAAAGGAGGAAAATTATAGATATCTAGGTCAGACCAATCTTGAAATGTGTCTACTGCCCAAGCCTGAAGGTCCTGGCATGGAGGGCAATACACTGGTAGTTAGTTGTTCTTAGGCGCAAATAAGTCCACATTTGGTGCTCCCCAGAGACTCCAAACCAACTGGCAGACTTGTAAATGTATTGACCATGTAGGACTTTCCTGCTCAACTGATATACCAAACACTCTTTTTCCCTGGAATGAACTGTGGAACCAAAACTATGTTTCAGGCTTCTGCCCAAGAAAGCAACTTCTCCACCCTCAGAAACACTGGCTGCAATCTCATGCCACTCTGGTTTCTGATGTACATATGCCAAAGAGGTGATACTGTCTCAAAATACTGCTATTATCCTTTGGCTAGGTGTTCGCACTGAAGGAGGGACTTCCATACTGCCAACAGTTCTAGATTGTGTATGTGCAACTCCCTCTCTGGAGATGACCATATCCCAGGCTTGCTCCACAGCCTGTCATTGAAGCGTCTGAAAACAAGGTTAGGGCTCTTTACCTGTAGGGATGACATTGCTCCCAGTCTCTGACAATCATCCTAAGTTTCTCTCAAGTAAAGCTGAATTGGTTGCATCCTGAGCCTTGCTAACCTGACAAATCTTTCCAGAGATAACATGTGCCCCAAAAGAGACAGCCATTGAAGCTTCCTTAAGGGCTGAAATGTTCCTAAAAGATATAAAAAATTGTCTATCCATTTCTCTGATGGAAAAGCCTGAAAACTGTGAGAGTCTATCCTCATCCCTAGATAGAGAATGGGCTGAGTTGGAATCAGGACAGTCTTCTGAAAGTTGATCAAGATGCTCAGCGATTGAACTAGGCAAAGTAACAGATCCTTAGTCCTCAGAATTTTCTCAAAAGAATTGGCCAACATTAGCCAGTCCTCTAAAAAGAGCAGAATTCTCACTCCTAAAAGGTGACATCAGCGCCCAACTGGCACCAAAATCCTTGTGAATACCTGAGGTGCTGTATACAGGCTGAAGCAAAGAGCTCTGAATTGAACTACCTTCCCTGCAAAGACATATCACAGGAACTTGCGTTTTATCAGAACTCAGAAATAAGCGTCTTGCATGTCCACTGAAATCATCCAGTCGTTCTTCTGAATTGCTGCTAGCACTGTACTGGATGATTCCATGGAAAATGGGGATAGATGAATGAATGTGTTGATTCTCAACACATCCAGTACAGGGCACCACCGTCCAGATGCCTTGGCACAAGAAAGAGATGTAGAAGCAGAAGAAATAGGTTCAATAATTGATCGGGTCAACATATGATAGTGAAACTGACATACTGTATGAAGGTTTATGCTTACTAAAAAGATCTTTCAGTAAAAGCATGAAAAAGGATGGAGCCCATGAAAACAGGGGTAGGAGTTGGAGAGCACAGAACCCCTCATCCCATGAACTGACCAGATTCCCTGACCACAGACTGATTCAACTGTTGCAGGGCAGTCCTAGGGTCGGGCTACATACGGGTGAGGGCACTACCACCTTACTTCTATAAGGGGAATGTGAAAATGATCGTACACTGTGGGGGACTTGGAACGGTTCCCTATCAAAAATTCCATCAAACCTCAAGCTTATATCTTGTTCTCGTTTCTCAATATACTTTCCCTAAATTGAAAGGGGAGCAGAAGATGGAGTTAAAAAGGAAATCTCAGTAATAGCCATATTATTTGGCATAGCACAGGAAAAAGTCATAGGGTGAGTAGGAATAACTAAAGACAGTGGCTCACCAGGAAGAGGAGAAAAGACAAGTTTATGCTCTGACCTAACTAATAACTTCTGCAATATATATCTGCTTTCCATCTTTCCCTATACCTAACACTATAGGATAGGTCCTTAGGCCGATCCGTACATTCTCACATGTAATTTCTAAATCAAACTCTGTACCAATGCAGATGGTGCAAACATTATGTTGATCTCCTTAAATGTAGGCATCCTGCTTAGACAATAATCACTTCTACATAATTGGATGTTATTAGATCTACTTCCAGTGGAAGACATCCTAGGAAGATCAAAATTACAGTACTGTAACAGGAGCAAACAGCCAATTCATAAAATACTGACAATTGCCTGTAACCAATGGCAGCAAGGAGAATTCTGACTAGAGCTAAAATATCTTAACACATCTGATGAAGAATGGGTGAACTAGAGAGTCTTCTGGGTCAGCCAAGTGATCTTCTTCTTTGGTCTGAATGCTGACTTGCCTATTGACACAGATATAAATTAACTTTAACAGTAGGCAAGATTCGTCTCAAATGATGTCATCTAAACCCAAGTCTGAATAGTACTATAATGTTCAACATTTTTCAGTTTGCGAGACAAAAAAACCTAAAACTGGAGTATTGTCAACAGAAGTCAATCAATAAATATGAATTTCTTCAAAACCTTGCTTGGCACAGCACAAACCAACCCGCCACACTTCACTCTGCACAACTGGAAAAGGAAACATTAGACCTTCCAAGTCTGATAAAAATACTATCCAATGAAACATTCAAAGGATTAAATATTACATACAAAATTTGAGTTTAAGCAAAATTTTGAGACTTCATGTTATAAGGTGTACTATGATTATCTAATGTCCATTCACTTTTAACAGGAATTTTCTTGCACATATCTGTGGCCTAATCATTTTTATTTAAATTTCCCCAGTCACTAAGGCATGAAAAGGTAATACATTGCTCAACTTCCCCAAATATTCCTGTAAGTGCTAAATAAATGGAAAGCCATAGAAGGGTTTAACAGCTAAAAAGGAATATGAGATTATGGAACAGCATATAATAGTCATTATAAAACATAATAGGCATTTTTAATTAATATAATCTGATGTGTGAAGTTGAGTGTTCAGGCAGAAACCACATGAATTCTACTGCGTGATCAATTCAGAAAAAAGAAAGAAAAAATGAAAGTTTTAATTGGATCTTAACAATTTAGGTATTTTAAAATCCAGGTACAAAGGCTGATAGTGAGTCTTGGTAAGCTCTGTGGCAGTCATGAGCAAAGACGAAACTGACTAATAATCTAAATTATATTACATTCCATTTGACACATCAAAATATTCTGCACTACTGTGAACCAACATCTAAGAAGCCTGTATTGTACTGATATCACTACAACGCGAGTAAAGACTTGGCTACAGGAAGTAACATGAGATTTTTATATCTTAAAACAATTAAACTTGAACTGTCTTATACAATTTAAAATTCGTCAAAAATCCAATTACTCTTGTTACCTCATGTAATCTACATAAAATGGGCAGAGCGTACAAAACGAGCCACAAATTTATGACAGCTGGGACTGTACCCACCAAAGGATATAACTGGTGTCCCTCCCGTTAACGCCACTGAAAGAGAAGACTGTGCTGACGGTTACTGTTGTTGCAAATGATGTCAACTCTGCACACACAGCTCACTATTACTTCAATGTGTTCCAAATGAAAAGTGCCACTGATCATGAAACTAACTGTTCAAGGTCATAGCTCTGTTATAATTGTCTAATAACACTAAAGTTGTCCAGTCATACTGTTAATTCATCACTAACACTGCTCATTATACGTACATAAAAAGTCATGTATAGTAAAACCAATATTCTGTTAACATAAATAATTTCATAAAATAGTCTAGCATTTTCTACCTACTATAAAAGAAGTCACTTATAATACTAAGCACCTGAAATATTTCAAAAAATTTGATTTAAACAAATTTTCAATGTTATCACACTAAATTTCCAAGGCTTTTTTAACAGGTTAAGTTCATAAACACTAATCTCACTACAACCTTCAATGATTTCCTTAGGTATTACAGCAGTGTTATTAATTTTAGGAATAGAGAGTTTTGAATGCCTGTTCTTAAAGTTACTGTAATGCCACAATGCAAATGATATAGATGTTAGATCAGTTAGTGAAGTTTTCTACTATTCCCTCAAGAACTACAAAGTTAGTCTCAAAGATTTATTAATAACTAAACAAAAAATACAAAAATTGTTAAATGAAGTACAGACTTCTATGCAATAAAGGGATGCTTACTTAAGAAACACTTAAGAAACTTTCCATTACATCTTGCTAAATCAAAACAAAGTACGACTTTTCTCTAAATTCAAGACGAACATAAGTAAACACTTAAAATTGCAAGTAATTAAATTATCACAAAGGCTCTTACCAGATGTTACTAATTTCTACTTATTTCAAGTACAGCAAATATATGTAAATAAACTATGATCATACTAACCACTACTGTTCTTTCAAACATACTGCAAAGCCTAATTACGTCTATCTCTATCCAACCTTTATTACAAGGATAAGTAGATATTAGACTACAAAAGCACCCAAACCCACCATGTCATAATTCACTGTGCACTAAACAATTTCATGATAATGGTTTACTGAAATGGTCTATAATATAGAAAACAATTTTATGTCAGAAATAACAACAACAACAGCCAAATCTAAATTACAAATGAAACCCATTCTACTATTTTAAATTCCATAAATGAAAAATTCAGCTATGCTTATTACTATATGAATCTGAGCCACCCAATTCCCTCTCTTTATTCTTCTTCATCCACAGCAAACATGGAATGAACATATGACCTTGACGTGAAGAAGAGAGAAAATGGGACTTCACAGTTAAAGCAGAAGTGATCCTTTACAAGGGATCATATTCATGTGGCCATAGTTAATCATGAGCTGTGTGTACTTTGTTGGGAAAATTTACTGAGGACTAGTTACACAGTAAAAAACAACATGAGCAGGTCAGATCCAGCAGCCGACTAAAAAAAAGTGAACATGCACGATATGTAAATGACACTGTAATCCATCATAAATTTCCACAAAATTTAATACTGACAACTTATTCATCCATACTGACAACTCATTAATTTTGCTTAGAAAAAAGCAATATATTTCTGCTCTTTACAAAAAAACAAGTAAAAGAATGACTACAAATCTTCCTGGTATTTGTTCAAACTAAAACAAAGCAAAGCAATAATTTATACAAATATCAAATACTGCTGGATTAGCCTGAGAAGTTTGGGAATGGGAGGATAAGAAGCCAATATTCCACTACTCAATACTAAAGCGCTCCCAAAACACAAAATGGCAGTTTCTGCACCCACTACGCCTAGCTAGAAAGTAATGCTCTAAACTGTAATATTTAATGTCATGTCTAACAACAGCTCTCTAACAATAAATCACTGCCCTCAGACTTCTTGCATGAAAAAAAAGCTATTAGTCCTTTGTAAATCTCAAAGTGCTATATTCAAGTTAAAACTTACTAAAAATGACATCATAAACATCACAATTAGAATTGTGATAAAATACATAACAAAACAGACCTTCACAGTACAAGCTTCATGACAAAACAAGAGGTGCCTCAAATACAGAAAAAGCAAGCTGTGATTGCTATATGTTTTGCAAAGAAGAAAACTGAACTTTAGCTTTTATTTTCATCCAATAAGTAGCATTTGTACTATTATTTATGCAGCAACCAATCACAGAAAAAGATAATCTGGAAAAAAATAAAAGCTTAAACCACATCCAGACATGACATTAAAATGCAGAAAATTGGATGGTTAAATATAGTACATGGATTTTTCATCACAATTTAACTTCACAAACAATTCAGCAGCTTTAAAACAATATCTAAGTGTTCAATCCAACATCAGCACATCATTTTAACCATTCAAGTTTCCTGTATCATTTAACTGGTTTCAGAAGAATACTTTATTGTTCAACTTAACGTCATTTGTAACATTTCATTTCTATGTGCATTCTTCATGCGGTGTCATAATGCCATTGCAACAAACTAGACATCAGTCGTATGGAAAACGTGGCACAGTACGTATAGTTTCTCAATCCGTATCCTCAGAACAATAAACCAATTCTTCATCATACCACAATGGGAAGAAAAAGCAAAGAAAGTTGCAAAAGAAAGGCATAAATGAGGCAGGTAAACCCTACACTTTGAGGAGCGGAATACACTGCGGGCCAGGCTTGGGTCATCGACTGCCGAAGGGCTCGTGGGGGCACTGGTCACACGGGCAGGAGAGACCTTTGCTGGGGAATGGGGTAGGCTTTCAGAGCCCCGTTCAAGCCCATCCCCATTTGGGTCTTCTGCTCCCCCATCTGACACGCAGCTAGGGGGAGCAGACCATTCTCTTTCACTGCGGCCTGTAACGTCACATTAATGAAGACATAGAGCGTAGTTAGTTTTGCATGACTGTGTGTGTAAGTTTGCCCTCTAAGACTTATGACTACCAATGAAAAATATACTCAGCCAACTAAACACCCGTATTTAAAAAGGCAACTCTTTGTTTTTTACAATCTACATTAATTGCAAAGGCAAAATCATCTTAATCCAAATTAAGAGAGATCATGCCCATAGAATAAAAACACAATAACATACCATTTGTAACTAACAAACAAAAGGTCATAAGGTCATAAAAAAGGAAACTGAAATGGAAATGCAAACTGTAATAACACCCTTCATAATGTATTAATAGGACAACATTACATCATATTTACTGTATTACAGTTAATGGTTGATGTCGAATAACTGATGAAAGGCAGTTTGTGAGCAATTTAAAAAAAATTTATGGGCATAATCTCTGGCTATCTACCTATATCACTCCACCAGCTATTTAATGACAATAAGAATAAATGTCAACGACAAGCACTCTGCATTCAAATGTACGGTTAATGAAAAAAAAAAATTCTAGGAAATTAATTCTTTCCTCAAATTCTATGGTAATTTTAAACAACTGACTTTACAAGACTTTTTGTTTAAATGCAGATTTCACCATAACTTTTGGACTTAGGGATCTAAGAGAGCAACATTTCTTCTTTACAGCTAAATGGTTAAAAATGACAAACTTCTGACAGAATCTAATCTTTTAACCTGAGAAATCCCTCAAAATTGTGACACCAACACACAAACCCAGCACGCAAGTTTACATCTAATGCTGTTGGACCTGAACCCACATCATTAGCTAACAAGCCTAGCTACCAACCACTGCACTAACACATCTAAAAAGCTTGAATATTCCCTAGCATAAATAGTTCTTCAACAATACAATGCTACAGTTTAATTGGTCGTGTAAATACAATTTTGAAGTACGAATTCTTGGAGTCTGGTATAACAATGGATTACCCAGTACATACATGTAGTAACATTCCTATGCTATTGAAGAAGCGCACATGCTTTGACTGTGATATGAAGTTCACTACCTTTCCCTACTCATTAAATGTTTGAACATTAACTCACTGGATTTTTGAGAACTTAAAGCAAAGGCCTAGGTTCAAGCCCACTTGTTGCAGATATCATATTCAGTAACCTAAAAGAATTATGGAAGAGTTGCTTACATTGACTGCATATAAGTGTGTATTTACATATACGTACTATCCTGTATCTTAAATAAAAGTTTAACTGTGGTAAAATATGTTTCAGTCCAAACTGCACTTCTCAAGTTTGGTATTTATAAGGTTAACTTCTAAGTACTAATTTTATTTACTTTTCCTCATATCAGCTTTATCATTAACATAAAGCTCAAGTTTTATTTAAAAGTGTTGCTATAATTCTTGAGTATTTTTTCCAGAAAAACTGTTAGGAAATTTGCAACAACTCCCTAATAATCTAAAACCTACAAAAGACCTAAATGTAAACACCAAGAGTACAGTATGAAAAAATATGCTTGTATATAAAATAAAAAGGTTTAACAATACTTCAAACATTGTTTAAAAACCTGCAGATAAAGTTTTCAGTGTGTGTTATGGGCTCATGTACATAAAGTATAATCATATTTCACTAGGTATTCCTGGCTTTACACAACAGACATGTTGGAACAACCTTGCTCGAGTTGGGAGTTGTCTGCCTTTTCACTTAAGTTCAGATTTGTATATTTATTAGTATCTGAACCTTGGCTTTTTTTTTAAAGACTTTTCATGCCACCTCTCTGCTTTCTTTGGAATTCATCCAATAATGTTTAAAGCAATATTTTTTATTTTTATATCCTGCTTTCTGAATAGATTCATATGAAAAGTGTTTACCCACTTCCAAGATATTTTGCATCAATGAATTAAAGCACATAAACTATTATATTTAGAAAACATGCCCCCTATTAGTCTTATTATTGAATTATTCATTATGTAATGGTCTTTTAAGTCTAAAGAATGCAAGAAGAGGACTGAGTCATATGATTAGCCTCAATTTCTATTGCTTAGTATTCACTTTTATATTTTTCATTTTAATTTTGCTTACATGAAGTTAAATCATTCCTCCCATTATAAACAAGAAATTTATCATACAGATATTAGTTTTCTGGTGGTAATTAGCTGTATGTATTATACGTTAGAGAGACAAAGCTTTCTTAAAAAAAAAAAAAAAAAAAAAAAAAAAAAAAAAAAAAAAAAATATTCATCTTTCCTTGAAACAACCGGTTTGAAATCTTTCCTCTACCTTAAATGTAGCTAGTATATACTTTTATGCACGAATAAATGTGGCTGGATAACTTTTTAACCTATTCTAACACTGTTGCTGATACCAAAGACAGGCAGTCCCTGGTTATCAATGGATTTGGTTATTGGGGATCTGGTCTTATGGTGCTCGTCTAGCACCAAAAAAGGGATTTTGACGTAAGGTAAAAATCTATTTCCTGGGGGGAACCTGAACCTGTCGTCTCCCGATGAATAAAAATCCCTGTTAACTCATTTTTCTAGTACAAATTAGAATATTGTTAAGATACAATAAAGGTTGTCTTGCCATAACTTACCCTGGCCAGAATATATATTAGCTGTATTCTTCTGAAGTCCGACAGAATTTCTAAAACTTACGACACACGTAGTGGGAGTTGGGTGGTTAGTACCCATTCCCACCCGCCGCTGGGAGGCGGGTATCAGGAACCATTCCCATTTTTCTATCAGATTTCTATCTCCACTGTCTCCTGAGGGGAGGAAGGTTGGTGGTGCATTTTCGGTGTCTGTTAGTGGTGGTTGGGGCAGGGTTGGTTTTGGCGGGTTGTTGTACTGCTGTAAGTCGTGTGGTTGTCGTGTTTTTTCAGGCGGTTGGTGTTCATCTGCATTTAGTCGTTGGGTTATTGAGTTTTTGTGGGGTTGTGGGTCCCGGGTGGTTGATTTGTGTTTGGTTGTCGGCGGTGGTTGTGTGTTGGCTAGCCTATAGCCTATATCCAGTTGGACGACAGCACAGCCTAGTCCTAGGTAGCTATCAGAAGCCAGCGGTGAGTACCTGTTTGTGTTTTTGTTCTGTATGTAGGTATTGGGGCAATTGTCCTGCTGTGTAGTTGTTAAGTGGAAAGTGTGATTGAGGGTGGGTTTGATAGCCAGACAGGTTAAGTTTATGTGGGGAGGTTACTTGTTTTTGTGATCCCGCCACAGAGTTACCAACAAGGTAGTGACCTGTGTAGTTGGCGCGCTCTAGATGATCTGTCAACAGGGACGGGACCACAATGTGACTAGACCATGACCATACATCTGAGGGCAACGAGGCAAAAACCAGCACCTAAGTTAGCCTAACAAAAAACTCCCATATACCAAAGGCTAAAGGAAGGGACGACCGTACTCGGCGGCGACCCTACAACCATAAAACATTGCAAATATTAAAAACTCACCTACCCTTTTCTATAGGAAAGGATGAGTGCTACCTCCGCCCCCCAAAATAGTGTCTGCGGCGACGTATGGTCAAAGAGAGGTAACAAAGTTTTCATAGGTCGTTCTCACCTCCCGTTAGGTAGTGCGAGGCGAACACCGAGTTACTCCTCCAAAAAGTAGCAATTAAAATGTCTTTAAGAGCCATGTTTTTCTGAAAGGCTATTGAGGTCAAAATAGCCCTCACTTCATGCGCATTAACTTTTAACAGCTTAAAGTCACTGTCTTTGCAAGAAGAGTGCGCCTCCTTAATGGTGTTTCTTAAAAAGAATGCCAGTGCATTCTTGGACATGGGCATATTTGGTCTCTTGACCGAACACCATAAGTTCTCCGCAGAACCTCTACAATCCTTCGTCTAAGAAGATACTCTCTAAGAGCCCTAACAGGACACAGGACTCTTTCTGGCTCTTGACCAATGATCTCTGCCATACCCTTGATCTCGAACATTTTAGGCCAAGGATTGGAAGGGTTTTCGTTTTTAGCCAGAAAAGACATACCCAAAGAGCAGACCGCATTATGCCCTTTGAAGCCGACGTGTTTACTAATAGCCTGTATTTCGCTAACTCTCTTCGCCGCCGCCAGAGCAGTTAGGAATACAGTTTTCTTCGTCAAATCTCGTAGAGAAGTAGAGTAAAGAGGTTCAAAGCGATTTGACATTAAATATTTGAGGACCACATCCAGGTTCCACGAAGGTAACTTTGGTAGTGGCACCTTGGTAGTCTCGAAAGATCTCAATAGATCATGGAGATCCTTGTTATTAGCGGAGGTCAAGAACCTCTATGGGCGAAAAACCTACAGATTAAGACGCTTCTGTAGCCTTTTAAATGGTTGACCACTGCAAGCTTCAGATCTTGTTTAAGATAAAGCAAGAAGTCGGCAATCTGGCTCACAGAGGTAGTGGTAGGAAAGGAAACTCCTTTTCTCTTACACCAACTGCTAAAGGCTGCCCACTTCGATTGATAAACCGCGAGTTGATGAAGGTTCTCCTCGCGGTGGCGATAGCTTTAGCCACTGGTTTCGGAAAAACCTCTCGCTCTGGCCAACTTCTGGATAGTCTGAACGCAGTCAGACTCAGAGCGGAGAGGTTTTTGTGGTACCTTCGAAGTGGGGCTGTTTGAGTAGATCTCTCCTTAACGGAAGAGATCTCGGAAAACTCCACCAGGTAGAACATCACTCTGTGAACCAGATCGCTGCGGGCCAAAAGGGGGCGATTAACGTCAACCTCGTCCCCTCCGATGCTGTGAATTTTCTCATCACTTCCCCCAGGATCTTGAAGGGAGGAAAAGCGTAGAGATCTAGGCCCGTCCAATCCCATAGAAGGGGGTCTACTGCTACTGCCCCCGGATCGAGAACCGGGGAGCAATAAAGGGGGAGTCTCGCCGTCCTTAATGTTGCAAAAATGTCCACTAAGGGACATCCCCAAAGACCCCACAGCTCCTGGCATACGTCCTGATTGAGGGTCCACTCTGTCGGCAATAACTGTCCTTGTCGACTGAGAGATCTGCCGGACGTTCTCGACTCTGGCAATGAACTTGTCAATATCGTGACTTCTCTCTCCTTTGCCCAAAGTAGAAATCTCTTTCGCTAGAGCGAACAGGGAGCGAGAGTGTGTTCCTCCTTGTTTCTTCAAGTATGCCAGGGCTGTGGTGTTGTCCGAGTTGACTTGAACTACACGACGGGAGACTTTGTTCTGAAAGAACTGGAGCGCTAATTGAACCGCTGCTAGCTCTTTGAAGTTGATATGCCAGGCTACCTGTTCCCCTCTCCAGGTACTGACACTTCCTCCCGCCTAGAGTTGCTCCCCACCCCATGGATGACGCGTCGGAGAACAACACTAGGTCGGGGTTCTGAAGCTTGAGGGATATGCCTCTGACAGCTTCCACGGATCGAGCCACCATCTTAGATGGTTCTTCACCTCTTCCGAGATGCTTAACTTCATGTCGAAGTTGTCCTTGTCTGTCCAGTTGTCCGACAGAAAGAACTGAAGAGGTCGGAGGTGTAGGCCTCTTATGGGAAACAAAACTTCTCCAGCGAGGAAATGTCCCCAGCAGACTCATCCATTCCTCACTGAGCATGAATCCTTCCCTAGAAAGGCTGACACTTTTCTATGCCTGTTGCTAACGTTCCTGGGACGGAAAAGCCTGAAAAGCCACTGAATCCATCTGAATCCCCAGATACACAATGGACTGTGTTGGGTCAGATGTGACTTTTCGAAGTTCACCAGAAGTCCCAGGGACAGCAGCTAAAGACAGAGTTCGTTTGCATGTCCTTCAGGCACCGGGTCTGCAAGGAGGCTCGAATGAGCCAGTCGTCCAGATAGAGCAAGATTCTGATGTTGGAAAGATGGAGCCACCTCGCCACGTTCTTCATTAAGATGGGTGAAGATAAAAGGGGCCGTACTCAGTCCGAAACAAAGAGCCCTGAATTTGAAAGATCCTTCCCCTTCAACGGAACGAACCGAAGCTACTTCATCGATAGGGGTATGTATCGGGACGTGAAAGTAGGCGTCCCTGTTAGGTCGAGTGATACCATCCAATCTCCAGGTCTTAAGCCCCCAGAACTGACTGAGGAGTCTCCATCTTGAACCTCTGCTTTTCTATAAAGAGGTTTAGACGACTTACGTCCAAGACCGGCCGCCACCCTTCCCATTGTTTCGGTACAAGAAACAATCTGTTGTAAAATCCTGGCGTTGCCAGGTCTAAAACCTGTTCCACTGCTCGTTTCTCGAGCATCTGCTCGAGCAGGTCGAAAAGTATCCTCCGTTTGTTTGAGAATACGACGGGGACAAGTCCCTGGGAGTGGGGAAAGTCAACGGGCGGGGGGCGGCTTTATTTGGAAAGGGATCTTGTAACCCTTCTCTATGACGCCGAGAGACCAGGTGTCCGCCTCTCTTTCTCTCCAGGCTTCTGCAAACAACTGCAGCCTGGCTCCTACCGGTGGCTGAAGGAACGATCTCTCACTTCTTGCCCTAGACTTAGACGGTGGGGCTCTACCTCTAGGAAGGCTTCTTCCTTGGGGTGACGATCTAGCGGAAGTCCCTCCACGAAAGGGCTTCTGCTTTCTAAACGGTGCGCTCCTGAAGACTGGAAGGGCCAGCCGGACGTCTCGAAGACTGCGCCAACAGGTCTTGAGTGGCTTTTTCTTGAAGACTAACTGCCAGATCCTTCACCATAGCCTGGGGGAAGAGATGACTCGAGAAGGGCGCATACAAAAGTTCTGTCCTCTGTGAGGGAGAGACAGACTTAGCCGCAAAGTTGCAAATAGAGCGACCTTTTCTTCAGCACACTACTGAAAAATGAAAAAGAGGCGGTAACTCCTCTGAGCCATCCCTGAACGGCCCTTGTTCATGCATGGACAATACACTGGACAGCTCCCCAAGCTGATCGAGTCTGGCTTACGAGACTGGTTGTCTAAAGCTCCGAGACACCAGTCTAAGAAGTTAAAGACTTCCAAGAACCTAAACAGTCCCTTCAAAAGATGGTCCAGTTCGGAAGTCGTCCATGACACTAGCTGAGGCTAAAAGGGACCTCCTTGAGGCATCAACCACGCTGGCGAAATCTCCTTGAGCAGACGTAGGAACCTTCAATCCTAAATCTTCGCCTGTTTCATACCACATCCCTGCCTTACCGCTATGCCTTACCGCTAAGTCTAGACGGAGGCAGGGCGAAAGTAGTCCTTCCCTTTGCTTTTCTAGACTCCATCCAGGCATTAACCTTCCAGAAAGCTCTCTTAGTAGACAAAGACGTCTTCATTTTCACGAAACCTGGAGTCTTGCTTGCTTTTGACGACGAAACTGTGAAGGAGGAGAAGGAGGGCAAGAAGGCTGGAAAGTATCACCAAACGAATCACGAAGTAGCCGCCCTGCCAATACTTGGTAATCTGACGAAGCCGACGTCGAAGGTTGTTCTTCGTCAACATCCTCAGAAAGAACCGCTAAGTTCTCCTTCTTCCTTACCGAGTGAAATCCGACGGAAGAGGCAAAAGTCCTTTCGCTCCAAGTCTCATGTCCGAACGATGACGAGAAGAAGAGGGTAACGGATCCTTAACAGTCACAGGATCAGGAATCACCCTTTGAGGAGAACGTTAAGAAGTAGGCAGACGTGAAGCGTCAGCCAAAAAGCCTCGGTTTTTAGGGAACATCATCCGAGTGATAGCGAACTTCCACAATTCACGTAAACACAGAGCTCTTACGACAACGTCTACTAGCGTCCATCTGACTGTCCAACCTAGCGTCCTTCAGAGCGTCCAAATCAGCGTCACGAACCGAGCGTCCAGCTAAGCGTCCAAAGGAGCATCCAACGTAGCGACTCTTCTAACGTCCAGCGAAGCGTCCTTACGAACGTCCCGCGAAGAAACCTGGTCAGCTACCCGACGAGCGTCCCGTGAGCGTCGACACGCTCATGTCGAAGAGGGTGGGGCAGAACGCATTGAAGTCCTGTCCGACAGCAACAAACTCGTCGCCAGCAGAAACGTCGAAGTCGAATGCCCAAGCGGTCTTCTCGACGAGAAGAGAGAGGAACATGATGGGATCTCTCTCTAACCTGACGTCTACCGTCACCTCTAGACGAACCCTGAGGAGCAGAACGAAGCCTAAGAGAGGGCGAAAATATCAGGAGACGGGGACGAAAAGTAGGCGCAGGTGGAGAAGACTGTCTTGTTCTCTTGATCGGAAGTCTATCGTCCTTCTTGCGACGAGGAACCGTCTCCTTCTGCTCAAGTAAAGCGTCCAGTTGCCGTTGCATAACAAATGATGATCTCCGTCTGAGAAGTCTCCTTACGCGGAGACGAGCTGCACTTGTGAGAAGGTGAGGGGCGAGGGGAACGCCTTCTTCCTTCTCCCAGGAAAAACGGCCTTGGATTCTTAGAGCGACTGGGGCGCTCGAGGGCGTCATCATCTGATGACGTCCTAGACTTCTTTTGGGGCGGAAATGCTACGCTTTCCGGAGAAGAATGCCACTCAGACATCGCATGACGTGAAGCGTCTAGATCTTTGAAGAGTCCTCTTTCAAAGGTCGCGAATCCGGACGAGATTCCCACCCCTTGCGCGGGGAGGACGCGTCGGAAGACGAGAAACAATCTCTCAGGATACGTGCTCGAGCACGCTCCTTAGCAGCCTGGGAAGCGTCCACATGAACTGCTGAAGGGACGTCAGATCGGTGGGGGATCCCCGTAACCCTCCTTCGGCCTTCGACATGCCCTCTCCCTGAGTCCTGGGAGTCCGGCAGAGGTCCCAGCCTAGAGGCGCTATAGGGCCGATCTGATGCCCCCTCCACTTCACTAGGGGCACTATCACTGCACTTAGTTTGCCTGTTTTTCAAGGGCAAGCACTTTAGATTCAAGCGTCTTCAATGAATCCAGAATAAGCGAAAAGGGCATTACCCTCCGCAGACACCACTTGAGGGCCCGAAGGCAACACTACGGGGTTAGGAGACACAAAATCTAAAGGAGGGTTAGAAGGGGATACATTAAGACCCTGTCTGCTACCCGACTTACTCCTGGAGGAAGACCTCCTGATCCTATCACGCTCTAATTTATTTACGTAGGATTCATACGTCTTCCATTGTAAATCATCCAAGCTTTCACACTCATTACAGCGCAAATCATATTTACACTCTTGCCCCCTACACCCTTTACACAATGTGTGAGGATCAACCAAGGCTTTTGGTAGCCTAACCTTGCATTCCACTTTCGAACACACCCTGGCGCTAGCCGAACTAGATCCAGACATATTTAAGGAAAAAAACCAAGCCAAATTCAAAACAGTCCAAAGTCACGTATGCCAAGCTATCGATCCAAAACCAAAAAACCAAAAAGTCAAGAGGATACTCAAGCAATGAAAAGTTTTCCAAAATCCTGAGGCGGAGGTGTGTAAACAGTTTACGACACCGGCGACAGAAGAAATCTGATAGAAAATGGGAATGGTTCCTGATACCCGCCTCCCAGCGGCGGGAATGGGTACTAACCACCCAACTCCCACTACGTGTGTCGTAAGTTTTAGAAATTCTGTCGGACTTCAGAGAATACAGCTATATATATATCTGACAGGTAAGTTTCATGAACAAAAAACTCTATAATATACCAGAGAAAAAGCTAACATGGTTATCCTGAAGTTATTAACCTCAGCGCGATCACCCAAAGGGTGTTGGTATAAGTATAGGGGCGTTAGTTATCGGCACTGTTAACATAGTATATGTATTGGTGCCAATACATACCTGACAGGGGTGCCATTAATCGGTTATCAGTGGTTTCAGCTTATCATCAAGCTGTCGGAATGGAACGCTACTGACAACCGGGGACTGCCTGTACTTATTACAAACTACCTGATGTGGATAAAATAAACCTTGTACTGTATAACCTAACCCTAACAAACTTCAAATTACTCAATCCTCTGCTCTGCCTAACATCAAGAAACGCTGGATACCAATAAGATGATGATATACTCATCTATCTGTAAAAGGCTTAAATATCTTTCCATTAATTTCTTTGGCATAAATTTTGTGAAAAAAAAACTAAACATTCTTCAGACTATAGGCTTGACTTAAACTAATTGTTTAAAAAACCTTACATAATATCCAAATGGAGTCTGAATGAAGAAATAAATATACAGTACATAATACATACTTAAAAGTACAACTCTTTCAAACAAAAAACTAGGCATCAATTACCTCTATTGAAAAACTACTCACTTGAATAAGTATAATAATGAACACTTTCCCTGGAATTACCAGTTGATAAATCTAATTCAATAATTGATCAATAGATAAAATGAAAAAAGCAATTAGGAGAGGAGCAAATTTGTGACACAAAACAAAACCTGAAAAGCGTGCAACATGTTGCCACAGAGTAATAACAAGTTCACACATCAGCCACATACCAGGAAAAGAAGTGGACGCCACAAACAAGTTGAGCAGAGAAGCAGTGCGACGGGATGGTTTACTGTTGTTGCTAGTGACACAACTGCTGCTGTTACTGCTGCCTCGGGCTGTACCGGAATACAATGAGGCAGAAATTTTGTACTCCGGTGAAACTTTGTGGTCCTGAGTAGGCGTGCTTGTAACGGTGGTAGAAGTTACAGTGGTAATGGTGGATGTGGTGTTTGTGGTAGTACTTACTGAATTGACAGTGACCCCACACCTGCTGTTACCCCCAAGTCCCCCTTGATTACCACTACTTACTGTGGTAGTCGAGGGGGAAGACCTTATCCCCCTTGGAATAGCAAACACTGATGCCCGATCAAGTAAAAACATTTTTTTAGAAGCCCCTTCTTTCCTTAATGGCTTGACAGGCACATTACCTCCAGTGAGAACTCCACCCCCGCTAGAACTCCCACCGCCACCTCCACCTCCACCATCTTCAAGGGATGATTTTGATTGTTCAGGTTCCGGAGACTGTTGCCCGGACACAGCTGACCCCAAGGAACCAGCATCTTCAAACAGCATGGGATCTGCACAAATTAAAGAATTAAACTGTTCAAGACTTAACAAACTTATTTTTCTCCAATTTTCAAAGAAAACAAAAAGATAACCTACAATGAAAAGTTTAAGCAAAACTACAATACTAATGCTACCAACAAAAGATGCACTGTTTGTGTAACACATTTGTCATGAAAAAAGGATTCGTGTTTTTTTTCCAAGCAAAACATCATTTGATATTGTGAGCAGCTTTCATAAGATTTAAAAGAAAGTAGGGTGGCATTTTTACTGAACATTCCAAGGGTATGAAATACAAGATGGCATCTAAAATGGCCACAAATCACTAATAGTCTGGAGTTTGTCTACAGGCAGTCCCCGGGTTACGACAGAGGTTCCATTCTTGAGACGCTTCGTAAGTCAGAACATCATAAATAATCTTAAGAAAACCTTACTTTTAATACTTTGAGTGCATTGAAAACTACGTAAACTACATTCTTATTGCATTTACGTCAAAAAAAACTTCAAATATGGATTACGTAATTTGCATTTTTGGTGTCATTTCTTGTTCTAGATCAGCGTTGTAGGCGTCGTAACCCTGGAAATCATTTCTGATGAATATAATTGAATAGCGCCTTAACCTCGGAACGTCGTAAGCCGAATCCATCGTAACCCGGGGACCGCCTGATTTTGTTTTCAATTTCCTCTTCTGTAAATATTATTTTGTCCAATGGTTCTGCCCCTTAATATTTAATAGCAGGTTCTGGTATTTAGGTAGTCTTCAATTGTAGAAACACTAGAAAAAGTAAGGCTAATTTATGATTATGGGTTTGTAGGAACAAACACAAACGGTCTCATTTTTATTATATGTAATGTTGATTTTATTCAATTAGACACTACAGGCGGCCCGCGGTTAACAGCGCAATCGCTTACTGGCAAATCGGTTTTTACGGTTGTCGTCAAAAATATTCATTAACCCTTACACTGCATCAATATGCATTTGGAATTTCCCCCCTGGGTGTGTAAAACTTCTTTAAAAAATGAAAATGATCCACTTGCCTTCATATACCTCTTGTTATAAGAACAGGACCTATATTTTCCATATCTGGCACTATTTTTTCTTAAAATGTGATTAAAGTCCTGAAAAATACTGTTATACTGTTATTTTAGTAAAATGGTAAAAAAAACAAAAAACCTGTGGAGTGCATTATACGTACACAATTCTTGACCCAGCATTTTGTATGGGGAGCTAACACTAAAGAAAGGGCATGTGAATGAATTTGTAACCATTTCTTAATAAATAACTCTATATAAATGTATATATATATATTATATATATATATATATATTATCTATATATATATATATATATATATATATATATATCAGGTATATATATATATATATCCATATATATATATATAAGGCCTAGGGTTTTGATTAATGATATATTGCCAATATGTTTCGCTGTGACCTTTTGGAATGTGAAGAACAGAGTAAAAGCAACGACCTGAGGAAAGCTGATCAATGGGTTTCTGTGGGTGGCGTGAGATAAAACTGCATAGTTAGACAAGTCAATGTACGACAGTTTATGAAGTCTTCTCAAAGTGCCTTTGTGAAACTGGTTGCAGCCAGTAATTATGAGGCGCTAACGAAATGTGCATTCGTGTGTGCGTGTGCGCCTCTTCTATTAAAAATGTATGATACCCAAGTCTATGGGGAATTTTGGCATAGAGGCGTCTTTGGAAGAAAGACGAGATGCCGTGGTGCTCTTCGAAGTGGTTTTTTTATAAGTGTGTGAAATAGTCCGGCTGCTTGGGTGAGTTTTGAACTGTTTTAGCCAAAGAGTGGCTTGTTACCTATTTGACATTTTTGTGGGAATACTCAATCTTTAATCTCCGATTGTTAAACTTGTGTGTGTACTTACGGGGTGTTTCTATGTCTTTGAAACAAACGGTTCTAGTGGAACCATGAGGGAGTACCGAGGAAATCCCGATGGGGAAATGGACATTTGGTGACCATTAATATTCAGACATTTTACTGTTGGGGTTTTTAAGTTAGTCAGTAAAACTTGGATCAATATCTTTTGTTACTTAATAAATGTTTATTTTATAATGCAACTCTCTCATTTCAATTACCTGTTATAGAGAGAGAGAGAGAGAGAGAGAGAGAGAGAGAGAGAGAGAGAGAGAGAGAGAGAGAGAGAGAGAGAGAGAGAAAGGAAAGTCGCGAGCCGCTGGTTTGTTTGTTGTTTGCCATTTAGGCCTACCAAGGCGTTACTGGCACGCCCAGACCTGAGACAAAGCCGATGCCGCATTTCTACAAAGGTCCACTTACTATGGCATCCAGGTACGTCTTGTGAATCAGTCATAATGCCAGTTCTTTCCCTCCTAGTGTCGTAATTACTCCCCATTTTCAAAGTTCAAACTCCTAATTCTCAAATGAACATTCCTTTGTTCCTTTTCACTGCCTCGTGGCCGCATGCCTCCCCTTTGTGATCGTCCCAGACAAATGAAGTCATTGAATATTCCATTTAGCACTAAGAGTTCCTCCCCAGTGTGTTAGACAAAGTGAGTACTGTAACTTGTGCAAGAAATCTTTAATTCATTTGTGTCTAATCTGGGATCTTTTCCAGATCTGCTGAGTCAATGTCCAAGTCTTCGCGCCGCAAGTGCTGCATTACCTCAAGACAATATGAACAATTTGGAAAGCCAGCAGTTACAAGAATCTCATTTTTAGCCAGATATCCCCTTGTGAGAGATAATATTGGTCCCACGTGCGGAAAAGTTGCATTTAATTTTCCCAGGCTATTAAACGGCCTCCTGTAAATAAATTTATGTAAAGTAATTAGCTGAGTTTTCTGGTGACCTCCTCTAGAGTAAATTAACACTATAAATCCTTTAAGGTAAGTTTCAAGTAATTTATTCTGCATTTTCCCTCAAATATTTTCCTTTACGTTTTGGGCCACAACAAGGCCGGTTCAAACATAAATATATATATATATATATATATATATATATATATATATATATATATATATATATATATATATATATATATATATATATATATATATATATATATATATATATATATATATATATATATATATATATATATATATATACAGGCAGTCCCCGGGTTACGACGGTGTCGGCTTACGACGTTCCGAGGTTACGACGCTTGTCAATAGACATTATTTCCAGGGTTACGAAGCATGTTCCAGGGTTACGACGCCTACAACGCTCATCTGGGAGATGCAATATGACACCAAAAATGCAAAATAATTAATATTTGAAGGGTTTTTTTAATGAAAAATGCCATAAGAATGCAGCTTACATAGTTTTCAATGCACCCAAAGCATTAAAAGTAAGGTTTTCTTAGGATTTTTGACGATGTTCCGGCTTACGACGCGTCTCAAGAACGGAACCCTGTCGTAACCCGGGGACCGCCTGTATATATATATATATATACACACATATATATTGATTTACATATACATATATATGAAAAGTAGTACTATATGTCTTTATATAGCCTAACATAAAAACATACATAGATTACTCATTCATATATTTATGTACATTTACGATCCATTAAAAGGCTGAAAATTTAAATAGCTGGTTAAAGGGCCAAACAATGACATTTAGATTCTGGCCATATATTTGCTTCATTTTACTATTACATAAGCTTGTGGTAACTTATCAAAATATTACTTTCAACCAGCATTGATTCGTAACACAAAAATGCATTAATATGTAAAACACGAATTTATAACAAATAAATGAACAAAATACAAGTCATCTCTTGCCCAGCTGGGCGTAAACATTGAGTTCTTTTGTTATTGTTATGTTTTGGGACGCCACCAATAGATGGTGTTAGATATTGCAATCAGGTTTTCTATGATTGTAAATCATAGCCCAGTAACTTTAATGGTAAACATTTTTCTATGGTGGTAAACTAGTGTCGACGTTCGCCCTTCTATAATAAGTGTGGGGCGACACAGTCGCACTCTAAGGGTTAAAAAAATAAGGCATTTTAAGGTATTTTTACGGCACAATTGTTCGGTTAACAGCGCCACTAGTGCCGTTGTCTAACGAGTTCATACATTTGTAGAAGTGCCATTCAGACCATAAAGGTTAATGCAAATGATATCAACAAATTTTATCAAGAGTTATTACATAGGTATTAGGGTAGAATATATGCCTATGACGCTGTTCTATGCCGAAAATATCGAGTTACATAAAGTGCAAATTTAGCTATGGATGTGTCGATTTATAAATGTTCATGCTTTTATGTTTAAAATGTGTATCAAAATGTATTATGTACAGGGTATTTTTATTTCTGCACAGAAATATGATACAAAGGCAGCTTTTGAAACTGCCCTTCACTTTATCAAATACAGTAGTACCTCGAGATACGAAATTAATCCGTTCCGAGGCGCCCTTCGTATCATAAGGTTTTCGTATCTTGGACCACATTTTACATGTAAAATGGCTAATCCGTTCCAAGCCCTCTAAAAACACCCCATTAAATTTCATAATAAAGCTAAATTGACCTATAAACAATGAAATACTACAACAATTTGGACCATTCAATACCTAAATTAAGACTAAAAATGCAAAACCTGTAAATAAAGTGTATATTAGTGTACAAGAAATATTATTACTGTAATGTAAAATATGGAAGCTTACCTTGTAAGTGAGGCTACTTTTTCACAATGTTCCTGTGTGAGCCTTTTCGGGGGGTGTCTTCTACAAATGATTGCACTTTATGAAAGTGGCTTTAATTTCTGCAGTTTTTTTTTTTTTATGTAATATGTACGTACGTACACTTTAAAAATATAGTAACTTACTCAACTAACTATCCAAGGAAGATTGCTTCTGCCTACGTACTTTTTTCACAATGTTTTTTCCTGTGAGCCTTTTCGGGGGGTGTATTCTACAAATGATTGCACTTTTATGAAAAGCTGCTTTAATTTCTGCCATTTTTTTCTTCTTTTTTGAATTTTTAACTTATTATTTACTTGTTTTTTTTTTTTTTTTTTAAACAGAATTTCAAACTTTCTTTTTTGCACCTTATGGGACTGTTGGGCCCTGGTGGTCCATCAAAACCCTGTTCAACCAAATGCTCTCTCTGCAACTGAGTTGGGTACTGAATGTTCGGCTGCTGACCTTCAACATAAACTGAAGTGCTTTGATTATATGTACACTACATACTGGTATGCATGTTGTAAATGATTGGTTTTCTGACACCCTTGCGCTTTAGGGCAGTGGGGGGAGATTCCTGACCAAACCTTGCAAAGTTTCCAGTTATCCCGAAAAAAATGAGAGAGACCTTGATCACTTATACCCATGTGAGAGATCTTGGTCACTTTTTTTTTAAATATTAGTATTACGTACACATTGACGATCCCGAAAACAAATACCGCGTGCGTACTATAACAATGCTAGTACCGATGGCGAGCCCACGCCACCACGTGTTACATAGTAGATGCATGATGGAGGGGACGCTGGCCAATAGGAGAGAAGGATTTCATGGGCCGCGACTAGCATCAGGAACCAATGGGAGAGCAGGAGGATGGTGGCGAGTCTACTAGTATACTAAGATGGCGGCGCGATTTTCAAAATTGTTATCCGGGCGAATCTTGGATTTTCAGAAACCTTTCATATCTTGAAAACTTTTCGTATGTAGAGCCGTTAAATTTTTCGTATTGGCTTTCGTATCTCGAGTTTTTCGTAAATTGAGCTTTTCGTATCTCAAGGTACCACTGTACTACAATGTTTTTTCAAGTTCTTTCTTGTGAGCTGCCGCCTGCTGCTCTTCCAAAAATATCGAGTTAAAAAAAGTGCAAATTTAGCGATCGATGTGTCGATTTTATAAATGCTCACGTTTTTATGTTTTAAATGTGTATGAAAATGTATTGTGTAGTATATGGTATTTTTATTTCTGCTCACAAATATGATACAAAGGTAGCCTTTGAAATTGCCCTTCACGTTATCAAATACAACATTTTTTCATGTTGGTTCTTGTAAGCCGCTGCCTGCCACTCTTCCTAAAATACCATTAAAAAAAAAATTCAAATTTAGCGATCGATGTGTCGATTTTATAATGTTCATGCTTTTATGTTTAAAATGTGTATGAAAATATATTATGTATAGGGTATTTTTATTTTTGTACATCAATATGATACAAATTAAGGCAGCTTTTGTAACTACCCTCCACGTTATCAGAGGATGTTTTTTAATGTTCATTCTTGTCCGCCACTGTTCCAAAAAATGCATGGTGTTATTTTATTAATTATGCATCTTTTCCATAAATCCTTTAAAATGTTATACATTACTTCACTGTATCCAATAATATTGTATGTTTTCTAATATTATTGTATTATAAAATACTACGGCAAATCTAAGACAGTATTCCGCGGAATGGCCAATGCTTTGGTTTGAAATCAGCTGATGGCGAATACGAGTTTGTTTTGCCATATTTAAAGCAATTCTCAGCAAATTTTCTTGCTTTTAGTTAGCATAAACGAATATCTAGATACATACTTGATTTATATGAGACAAGGTTATTTTTCTTTATATGACATGTTTTTAGGTGGAAATATGAATGAATAGGTCTCGTGATTGTGAACTAATTTTTTTTCTTTAACAGATTACGTTGGCGGCATGTTTATTGCGTAAAAAAATTATGTGATTCTGTTCACTATTTTCCTTTATATCATCGTAATACGAACTTTACGTTATTTATCTTACATCAGCGTGAAACCAACAGTAAAATGTATTCTTTCAAGCACAGTAGTTTTGATTAAAATGATTTTATCTCAATTTTATCTACGGTTGTGTTTAATGGCATATGTTTACTGGAGTTTTATCCTTGTTGCCAATGCACGATAATAGCCATTAGCAGCTTGGGCAGTTTTCTCAGCTTCAGCTATAACTAGGTTTAAATTTAACAGTATATTACCCAATTGATTTTTTATCTATATTGATCTTTGATTTATAGCAAATGAAGTTATTACATTAAGATATCTCAGTTTATATTCTACATAACGCCATTTATAACAACTTCGGTAATAGTGTACTATGGTACAATGATTGAAATACAAGCCAAACAGATATTATCCAATTCGGTTGTACTAAGAACAAAAAAAAAAAAAGATGTTTCTCGTTCGGTTGTTCATGGCTGTACACGTTTACGCAACGAGTATAAACATTAAAACTACTTCATCATTCTCTTTTTGCGGTTTTTGAACTTATGTAACTAGAAGATGGGATTAAAGTTAGATATTGTAATTTGGACTCCCATAAAATCGGGATTATCGTAAACACGAATCACTATAACTTGAACACTACAGCTACCTGTACACTGTATAAAAACCTTACTACATATATCTTTATATTACTCTAGACACCCAAAGGATTAAAGCTAGGCTTTTTCAGGGTTTACAGTATTTATAATACTATATGTACTGTACAGTACTACTGTACAGTAAATTCTATAGAACTACAGTGGTACCCTTGAGATACGAAATTAATCCGTCCAAGGCGGGCCTTCGTATCACGAGCTTTTCCGTATCTTGGACCCGCATTTTACATGTAAAATGCTAATCGTTCCAAGCCCTCCAAAACACCCCAGTAAATTTCATAATAAAGCTAAATTGACCTATAACAATGAATACTACAACAATTTGGACTATTCAATCCGAACTTAATTCGTACTGCTAATATACCTGCAAATAAAGTGTATTAATGTGCATTGTATACAAGAAATACTGTACGTACCTACGTATGTATGTAGTAAAATGTGGAAGCTTACCTTTCGAGTGAGGCTATCTCGAAAGGAGACAGAAGAGGAGGACAAACGGCAGATACGTACGTAGACTTAACTTTATGAAACACATAAAAAAATGTAAGGAAAACATACATAAACTAAACTTAACGAAACACATTAACAAAACTGTAACACTTAACTTTACAAAAACTAAAATTTAATTTTTTTTTTTAATACAAAATTTCAAGTTCTTCACCACTTTCAACTTTCTGTTTTTTAGTAGTATCACTTTGTTCTTCCTTTTTGCTTACCACTCCTAATAAAAGCCTCTTTAAAAAATAACTATCCAAGGAAGATTGCTACTGCCTACTTTAACAATGTTCCTGAAACGGACTTGGGCAAACGCCATCGAACTGTGCAAGCATACGACCTGTGTAAGCCTTTTCGGGGTGTCTCTTTTCTACGAATGATTGCATCTTATGAAAAGCAGCTAGAGCATCCTTAATTTCTGCCGTTGTCATAGAGTCCTCGTCCTCCTCCTCGCCGCTGCTAGAGAACTCTTGAACGACGTTATTGTTGCATGGCCTCCAACTCCTTCAGGTCATCCGTCGTAAGCTCCTCTTGGTTCTTCCCCGAGAAGGTCATTGATGTCGTCCTCGTCGACGACCAGCCCCATGGGACTTGCCGAGTGCAATGATCTCATCAAGATCTGGTTGTGAAACAGTTTCAGGATCGTCAACTGTTCCTGAATCTGCAGCACCAGCTTCGCCCAAGTCGAATCCCTCGAAGTCTCAGGCGGATACAGCATCAGGCCATAGTTTCCTCCATGAGGAATTCAAGGTTCGCCTTGAAACCTCCTGCCAAGCTTGGTCGATGAGTCGGATGCATATTACGATATCGAAATGCTTCTTCCAAAATTCACGCAATGTGAGGTTTTTGGCATCGGTGATGTCGAGAAAAGAAGTTTCACATACAGCTTCTTGAAGTTTGATATCACTTGCTGGTCCATGGGGTGGAGGAGAGGGGTGGTGTTCGGCGGAAGATAAAGAACCTTGATGAAGGAATACTACCCCTAGGATATCTTCCTCAAGGCCAGGAGGGTGAGCAGGGTTATTGTCCAATACCAGCAGGCATTTCAGAGGAAGGCGCTTCTCTTCCAAGAATTTCTTCACTGTGGGCCGAAATGCAGATTTACCCACTCGGTGAATAAAAGCCTCGTTACCCAGGCTTTCGCATTAGCTCTCCACATCACTGGTAGCTTCTCCTTAAGCATTTTGTGGGCCTTGAAGGCTCGAGGAGTCTCGGAATGATAGACAAGTAGGGGCTTCACCTTGCAATCCCCACTGGGCGTTCGAACAAAGTGCGAGCGTAAGCCTGTCTTTCATAGGCTTATGCCCGGGTAGCTTCTTCTTCCTCCGTGATGTACGCCCGACAAGGCATTTTTTTCCAAAAAAGGCCAGTCTCATCACAGTTGAAGACTTGCTGAGAATTGTAGCCTTCCTTGATCATCATCTCGTCGAACGGCTTTTTAAAGGCTTCAGCCGCTTTCGTGTCTGAGCTGGCCGCCTCCCCATGCCGCACTACCGAATGGATGCCAGTCCGTTTACGGAATTTCTCGAATCACCCATACAAAGCCTTGGAGTCTGGGGTTGGCGTTGATGTCCTTTCTCCTCCATCGTCTTCGGCCTGGGCAATCAAATCGCCGAAAATAGCGCTGGCCCTGTGGCAGATTGCTGTCTCCGTTATCGTATCGCCAGCAATTTCTTTGTCTTTTATCCAGACAAGAAGAAGCCTTTCCATTTCATCGTGCACGTGGTTCCTCTTGCTGGACAAAATAGTGATGCCCTTGGAAGGTGTAGCTGCTTTGATGACATTCTTCTGCTTAAGGATGGTGCCTATGGTCAACGGATTTCGGCCGAATTCCTTGGCGATCACACTCAATCGCATACCAGCTTCAGACTTCTTGATAATCTCCATCTTCGTTTCCAAAGAGAGCATCCTCTTCTTTCCGTGAATTTCAAGTTTCTTGGGACCCATGACTACGTATATACTGTACGTAATTATGTTATGTAGTAGTATCGTATGTAGTAAAGTTCTCACACAACACGATAAAGTATACTATAATGAAATTACTAACCAATTTACGTTAACAAACAAAATCGTTAGAACGAACGAAAACCGTGTGCATACGATACAGATGATGCCGTGCAGTGGCCGAAGAAGCACGCCACTACGTAGATGCATGATTGGGGGGATGCTGACCAATAGGAGAGAAGGATCTCATGGCGGTGACTAGCATCAAGAATCAATGGGAGAGCGGGAGGATGGTGGCGAGTCTACTCATTGCGGCGCGCGCAAGTTTCGAAATTATTATTGGTGGTCCGGGCGAAACTCGGACTTTACAGCAACAACCTTTCGTATCTTGAGCAATTTTCGTATGTAGAGCAATAAAATTTTTCGTATTCGCTTTCGTATCTCGAATTTTTCCTAAGTTGAGCCTTTCGTATCTCAAGGTACCACTGTACGTATACTGCATAAATATAATTTTACTTATTGCGCCATTGCAGGATTACGGCACCATTTGACTGGTCTAGGGAGCTGTTAACCCTTAAACGCCGAAGGGGTATATTAAAAATCGTCTTCCGTGTGCCGAGGCGGTCTCGGAGTAAGCGCAGAAGCGGAAAAATTTTAATTTTCAAAAAATCAGCAGCGCGCTTAGTTTTCAAGATTAAGAGTTCATTTTTGGCTCCTTTTTTGTCACTGCCTGAAGTTTAGTATGCAACCATCAGAAATGAAAAAAATTATCATTATCATATACAAATAATGCTATATATGATAGCGCAAAAACGAAATTTCATATATAATTGTATTCAAATCGCGCTATGCGCAAAACTGTTAAAGGTAACGAGTTAATTTTTTTCACTGTAATGTACACTAAATTGCGATCATTTTGGTATATACACATTGTAAAAACGATAAAAGCAACACCGAGAAAATATTATCACAAAATATGCATGAATTCGTAACGTGTGGATGTAAAACAAATATTTTTTTCAAAAATCACCATAAATCTAAATATTTGTCCTTGATGAGACTTCCAATTTCTTTCAAATGAAGACATGATTGAATATTACTATACTGTAAGAGTATTAGCTTACAGTTGCAGTTTTCGACATGTCCTGACGAGTTAAAAGTTGACCGAATGTCGAATTTTTTTATATATTTTTTTTTTATATGGCAACTATTTCGGAAATTAGAGCTACAAACCTTCATATTTTTTTCGTTTTATTCTACATTGAAATTGCGAACATTTTCATATATAAAACTCTATTTTAAATGCCTAATATGAAACGGAGCAAATATTCTGATAAGGGACGTACGCCATTTCAGAGATTTGTGGCGGAGAATCCGCGAGCGGAGGGAAGGAAAGTTTTTTTTTTTAAATTCACCATAAATAAATAAATGTTGTGCTAGAGACTTCCATTTGTTTCAAGATGAAAGATAAATGAACTGAATATTACTAGACTGTAAGAGTTTTAGCTTACAATTACGTTTTCAACCATTTCGGTAGAGTCAAAGTTGACCAAACGTGGTTTTTTTTCTATTTATCGTGATTTATATGCAATATTTTGAAAATGAGAAAAGCTACAACCTTCAATTATTTTTTGTTTTATTTCTACATTAAATTGCGCACATTTTCATATATAAAACTTTATGAAACGGCTAATTTAAAATGGTGCAAAACATTACCACAATCGCCACGTATGATTTTTTCGGAAGAGTTACCCCGCTTGCGGAAGAACAGAAAAAAATGTATTATTTTCCATAAATTTTCCATAAACCCAAATTTGAAATATTGTGCTAGAGACTTCCCAATTTGTTGCAAAATGAAGGTAAAATATTGAATATTATAGAATATGGCAATTTGTCAAAATTGCATTTTTTCCTAACTATACAAACCTGAGGTCCTTTACACTGGGAGATTACTTTAGCGGCAGCTGGAACGGTCGCAAGCTTCGAACAAGGGGTTAAAGTAGTTAAACTGCTTGTCTGCCAGTGCGCACGCCGCGCGACCGGGAGGGGCAAGAATCACTTTTGCTTTAGGCCCAGGAAAACACAGAGTGAGTTGTGGCATGAGGTGGGACTATGTGTAAAGGACCTCAGGTTTGTATAGTTAGGAAAAATGATATTGTTATGATACATAAGTTTCATACATACTTACCTGGCAAGATATATACAATAGCCTAAGACTTCCGTCGTCCCCCGACAGAAATTCAAATTTCGCGCCCACTCCGCTACAGGTAGGTCAGGTGATCTACCGGCCTGCCCTGGGGGTGGCAGGACTAGGAACCATTCCCGTTTTTTTCTAGTCATATTTTTCTCTCTTCCACCTTTTGTCTCCTGCGGGGTGGGAGGCTGGGTGGGTGGGGCATTAATCGTATATATCTGCCATGGTAAATATGTATGAAGTTTATTGTATCATAACAATATAATTTTCATACAATCAACTTACCTATCAGATATATACATAGCTGATTGGCACCCTTTTGGGTGGAGGGTAGAGCAAGCTACTTTATGGAATAGACAGGTAAAACAACAATATTTGTTGTAGGGTATAAATAAACCTTTGGTTCCTACCTGATAGGTGGTAGACTTCGTGCTGCTGCCCAGGAGTCTGCATCACTCAAGAAACTTTAGCGAGATAATATGATCTATGGCCAAGAGTTCTTGTGGGTCTGCCGATGGGGGTCTTATACCGCTTACTCGGCAGAGCCTGAAAGGACTTTGTCAATGGGTGCTGATCCACTTATATGACAATACTTCCTTATGAAGGAGCACACAACAATCCCGACCACCTGATCCTAACCACCGTGTTAGTATTAAAAATTGTTCCGAGTTATCCCCCAAAACTCTTCACAACAACCTAACTCAAAAACACATTATGCACACACATAATTTTCAAAAAAAAAAAAATAATAATAATGACTCATCTAATAAGATATCACAAGAGTTCCTTACTGAACAATAGTGACTGGCCGCCAGTGCGACGTCTGCACTTTGTCAGCAGAAAGTCTAGAACATATCTAATAGCGGTATGTAAAAATTTTAAGGATTGGTGTTAGCTCCTATACCCAGGATCGTATCCGCTGACACGAAAGGACCTATAGAAAAAACAATTCTCGTAGGTCACACGAACATCTCTCAAGTAGTGAGATGCAATACTGAGTTGCATCTCCAAAATGTCGCTTCCAAGATGTTCTTTAGCGACATATTTTTTATGAAACGAGAGAGATGTCCGCTATCTGCTCTTACTTCATGAGCTTTCACTCTAGAGGTCGAAAAGCGTCGTCAGGACAGATCTTATGCGCATCTTTAATGAACGCTTCTCACAAAGAACGCTTAGAGCATTCTTAGACATCAGGTCTTGAGGGGGTCTTTTAACCCCCGCATACCAAAGACCTTGTGTAGAGCCCCCCCATCTGGTGTTTTTTCTCGAAGACAGATTTCAGCTCTTACAGGACAAAGAGATCTTTCTGCCTCTCTCCCTACGAGACTCGATAAACCTTTAACATCGAAGGTCCCTAGGCCATTGGATTCAAAGGGATTCTCGTTTTTAGCTGAAACAAAGCTTTAAACGAGCAATGGCTGAGTCCCCCTTAAATCCTACTTTATCCTCTAGAGCATGCAGTTCACTACTCTTTTTTTTTTTTTTTGCTATGGCAAAGCTAATAGGAAACAAACATTTTCTAGTCAGGTCTCGAAAAAAAGACACCAGATGAGGAGGTTTCGAACTTTTTTTCAGATGATAGGAATTTAAAAACTACATCAAGATTCCGCTAGAGGAGCTGGCCCCGAAGACTTCGTAGTTTTTAAAGGATCTTATATGATCGTGGAGATCCTTATTCTCTGTTAGATCTAGTCCTCTATTCCTGAGACTGCAGAAAAGCCACTTCTGTAACCCTTTATGTGGGGTAAGATAGATGCGAATCTTCCCTCAAGAATAGTAAGAAAATCAGCGATTTCCGTCACAGAGGTAGTGGAGGAGGACACTTTCTTAGACTTGCACCACCTTCTAAAAAACTTCCCCCTTAGACTGAATATACTCGTCTAGTGGAAAGCTCTGCGGGCTCTCGCAATCGCGCTTGCACTTTGGCAAGAAAAAACCCTCTCGCTCTGACAAGTCTTTCGATAGTCGAAGGCAGTCCAGAGCGAGAGCGGGGAGGTTTTGATGATACCTTTTTTTTTTTTTTTTTTTTTTTTTTTTTTTTCTGGGAAGTGTGGTTGTTTGAGAAGATCCGTCCTTCTTGGGAGGGATCTGGGAAAATCTACTGTCCACTCCACCACCTCTGTGACCAGTCTTGTGCCTGGCCAAAAGGGGGCTATCATGGTCATCCGTGTTCCTTCTGAGCCACAAATTTCTTTAGAACTAGTCCCCAGGATCTTGAACGGTGGAAAAGGCGTAGACGTCTACGTGAGACCCGTCTAGTAGGAGGAGGCGTCGACCATCAGAGCTCTGGGATCTTCTACCACCGAACAAAAAATACCTCTAGCCTTTTGGAAAGGAATGTGGCGAAGAGATCCACATGGGAGTCCCCCAAAGAGACCGAGGACTCTGACACACTTCTGAGTGGAGGGTCCATCTGTGTGAAGGACCTGGTTCCTCCTGCTGAGCCTGTTGCCCTTACGTTCCTTTCTTTTCCCTGAATAAATCTCGTAAGCAGGGAGATATTTCTCTGGGAAGTCCCAAAGCAGTAGTTCTCCTTGCAGTTCGTAAAGGAACAAGGAGTGAGTCCCCTCCTTGTTTTCGAATGTAGGCCAATGCTGTGGTGTCTATATTCACTTGAACAACTTTGTGTTTCGATACCCAAACGGTTTAGGGCTCTTTAGAGCCAGAATGAACGGCAAAGAGCTCCTTGCAGTTTATGTGCCAGGACACCTGTGCTGCTTCCCAGATGCCTGACACCTCTCTCGAGCCCTAAAGTTGCTCCCCAACCCTTCTCCCGACGCGTCGGAGTATAACACTAGGTTTGGGTTCTGAACCTTCAGGGAGATTCCCTTGTTTTCTCCTTCAATGGAGGCAACCACCATTCCAAAGTGAGGCTTTCATCTCCACTGGGAATGGGAAAGGCGTCCGATAGATTTCCTGTCTTCCAACTCCAAGACCTCTTGAGGAGAATTGAAGTGGAACGTATATTGCAGTCTTCCTAGAGGAAGAACTGTTCGAGGCGAGGAAAGGGTTTCCTAGAAGGCTTAACCATTCCCTCGCCGACGTCCGTTCTTTCCTTAAGGAAGAGAGGAGACTTTCTCCAAGCCTCGCAAGTCTCTCTGCGGAAGGAAATACTCGAAAACCGAGAATCCCATCTGAATCCCCAGATAGACTAAGTTCGTCTGGGTTTCAGCTGTGACTTCTCGAGGTTCACGAGTAATCCCACGACTTGATCAAGTCATGGTCAGAAATAAGGTCCTCCAAATCACTGGCTCTCTGATCTGGCCCTGATGAGCCAGTCGTCCAGATACAGAGAGATATTCACCCCTTTTAGGTGAATAAACCTAGCACATTCTTCTTTCATCAGGCTTGTGAATAATACCCTGAGGAGCTGTGGACAGCCGAAAACACAAAGCCCTGAACTGAAGATCCTTCCCTCCGCCATGAAACGTATGTACAGTACGTACGAGATACGAAATTATCCGTTTCCAAGGCGGCCTTCGTATAATGAGTTTTTTCCGTATCTTGGAACACATTTTACATGTAAAATGCTAATCCGTTTCCAAGCCCTCCAAAACACCCCATTAAAATTTCATATAAGCTAAATTGACCTATAAACAATGAAAAATACTACAAACAATTTGGACCATTCAATACCTAAAATTAAGAAATAAAAATCCAAACCTGTAAATAAAGTGTATATTAGTGTACAAAAATATTATTACTGTATGTAAATGTCGAAGCCTACTTTCGAGGTGAGGCTATCTCCGAAAGTGCGGCAGAGGAGGAGGAGGAGGACAAACGGCAAATACGTACACTTAACTTTACGAAACACATAAAAAAATGTCCAAAAAACCAAAAACAAACTAAACTTTACAAAACACATTTACAAACTGTAACACTTAACTTTACAAAAAACTTAGAATAAAATTTATTTTGTCTTTTTTTTTGAATTTTTACATTTTTCGTTTTTACTTTTTTATAGTTTACGTAATTTGCAATTTCTTCACACGAATGGATAGCCAGTCGTTTAACGGAATTTTTCGAACCACCCATAGAAGCCTTGAACTCTGGGGTTGCCGTTGATGTCCCCTCTCCGCCGTCGTCTTTTGGCTTGGGGCAATCAAATCGCCAAAATAGCGCTGGGCCTTATGGCAGATTGCCGTTCTCGTTATAGTATCGCCATCGATTTCTTTGTCCTCGATCCATACAAGAAGCAGCCTTTCCATTTCATTATGCACATGGCTCCTCTTGTTTGGACAAAATAGTGACGCCCTTGGAAGGTGTAGCTGCTTTGATGGCTTCCTTCTGCTTAAGGATGGTGCTATCTCGACGGATTTTGGCCGTATTTCCTTAGCGATCACACTCAACCGCAAGCCAGCTTCATACTTTTTTATTATCTCCATTTTGTCTCCATAGAAAAGCATTCTCTTCTTTCTGTGAACTTCAGCAAAACTTTTCTTTGGGACCCATGACTCTATGTACTGTACGTAATAACCCTCTAACGCCCCCCCCCGAAGCGGTAAAAAAAAACTTGTATCCCGTGTGCCCGGAGTGTTTTCAGAGTGAGCGCGGAAGCGGAAAAAATGAGACCTGCACTATCATGTCCGCAGGGTCATGCAGCGTCGCGTTGCAAGCGAGGGGACCTGACAGTTGGTAGCCTGTAAGTGGAAATGTACATTAGTACAGAGTAAACACTTACAAGCCTAACATATGCTCCGCTGGTGGCGGAGCGATAAGGTTAGATAAAACCAGAGCCCTGCTAAAAATACGTGTGGTAACCATGTTGGAAGAGACTATGGGTCCGCCATGGCGGAGGCGGCAAGAAAATCAAACCACTAGAGTTGGTGGTAAGGAAACCACAACGGGATATGGCGGGGAGGTGGTTGATTAACATAATTAAAATAAAACACAATTCATTGTAAATATCTTAAATTAGGGTTATAATACCTTAACATAGAACAGTAACATATCATGCAACTTCTCTCCACCCGTACTAGAAGAGTGCGTAGGTAAGGGTAAGACTCCCTTCCGGTAGCGAGGGAGAGATATAAGGATATAGTAGGCAAGCACGACCATCCATAGTTACCCACCCTACCCGCTAGCGAAGCCAATAACCTATAACCGAAGGGGCCCCGGCTGCGACGGAAGGCTCCTTTCGTATCGTAAGGGGGAGGTGGCTGAGAAATGGGTATGGGGGGGAAGAGGTCCCGGTGAAACACGGCGGGGAGCGAGGAAAGGGGGAAGGGATGGCCTACTCCTTCCCACCTTCACCAACTACCCGTATGGAGACCCGGTACCTCATAGTGGTTTTTTCGCCCTATACCCCCTGCTGGCGGAACCCCCCGGCACCTCCCGGAATGTGAGAGAAGGCTAGAGGTTGTTATGACAACCAAGGGGTCCCCCCCAGCTCCTCCCCTACAATCAGAGAGGGAGGGAAGGGCAGGGTGAGGTGCTATGGCAACACGTGACTACTATTGGCCTAGGCCGCGATCACCACAACCGTGGTAGGGCACGTGCCAAAGCCAAGCTGTACCAATACATGGAACAAGCACCTAGGCTAGCCTAACACCCTAAAATATAATAATAATAAACACATCGAAAGTGAAGAGACCACTTTTAGGAAAAGAGGGAAGAAGCCCAGAGAGGCAACTATTCCCCAAGAAACAGTAGCCTACTCGGAGCCAGCGATAGCCGATGTAGAGCAAGAGCCGGGATGCTGGGCCAGAATAAAATAATGATAGCCCTAAACAATACAAGCTAAGAGAAATGGTAAGAGGGCTAAACTAGCTAAACTCGATGTAAAACAATGAACGTGATTAAAAGTAAGCCCATAAGTATAGAAAAGTCCCAGTAGGAGGACCGGGAATTCTTACGAGGCAGCATGGGCCGCCAGAGACAACCGGGGTTAACCGTATATGACCTATAAAAAGGAAAATACTGGTACCCGGAAGATAAAACTATGATAAAATATCACTTATGAGTTACTTAACTTAGCCGTGGCAATTTTGCTGAACGCTCCATCCGTAGAAAACGAGGAATAAATCACAAATAATAACAGCAACGAGAGGAAAAACTGCGTCAAGACGCTGGTGCTAAAAATTAAGGATGGACCGCTAGGGGGCGCTGCTGTCCGTGGCGTCCTCTAGTAGTAGTAGTAGAGGCTGCCATCGCCCGTTGGTATCAGCTCTCTTATGGGGATTCTGATAGGAAGTTCTAATTGGTGTTTGGCTCGTGGTAGTGTTTCCACACTCGCCCCTATTTCATACCGACACTTCTTTTTAAGAGTGAGCGAGTCAGTCCTACTGACAATTTTCTTAATTTTGTTTTTGTTTCTCTGGTATTTTAGGATATTTTACCTAGAAAGAAATGATATTAAGGATTACTTTCATAGGCCGACACGAGCTGAGCCCGAAATATTTTTTTTAAAAAATCACAGCGTGCTTAGTTTTCAAGATTTAAGAGTTTCATTTTTGGCTCCTTTTTTTGTCATCGGCTGAAGTTTAGTATGCAACCATCAGAAAATGAAAAAAATTATCATTATCTATATAAATATGCGAAAATATATGATAGCGCAAAAACGAAATTTCTATATATTTATTCAAATCGCGCTGTGCGCAAACGTTTGGTTAAGGAAACAAGTTACTTGTTTTTTTTTGTTGTAATGTACACTAATTGCAATCACTTTGGTATAAAAACACATTGTAAAACAATAAAAGCAACACAGAGAAAATATTATCACACAATAATGCATGAATTCGTAACGCGCGGACGTAAACAAATATTTTTTTTTTCAAAAAAATTACCATAAAATCTAAATATTGTCCTAGAGACTTCCAATTCTTTCAAATGAAGACAAATGATTGAATACTTACTATACTGTAAGAGTATTAGCTTACAATTGCAGTTTTCGACCATATCTGACGAGTTAAATTTGACCGAATGTCGAATTTTTTTATATATATATTTTTTATATGCAATTATTTCAGAAATAAGAAAAGCTACAACCTTCAAAAATTTTTTGTTTTATTCTACATGAAATTGCGCACATTTTCATATATAAAACTCTATGAAATGCCTAATATGAAATGGAGCAAATATTCCGAGAATGGTACGTACGCATTTCAGAGATTTGTGGCGGAGAATCCGCGACGCGGAGGGAAGGAAAGATTTTTTTTTTTAATTCACCATAAATCTAAATATTTTGCTAGAGACTTCCAATTTGTTTCAAGATGAAGATAAATGACTGAATATTACTAGACTGTAAGAGTTTTAGCTTACATTGCATTTTCGACCATTTCGGTAGTCAAAGTTGACCGAACGTGGTTTTTTTTCTATTTATCGATTTATATGCAAATATTTCAAAAATGAGAAAAGCTACAACCTTCAATTATTTTTTGTTGTATTCTACAGGAAATTGCACACATTTTCATATATAAACTTTATGTAACGGCTGAATTTAAAATGGTGCAAACATTACCACAATCGCACGTATTGATTTTTTTCGGAAGAGTTACCGCGCGGACGTAAAGAAAATGTTATTTTTTTCATAAATTCACCATAAATCGAAATATTGTGCTAGAGACTTCCAATTTGTTGCAAAATGAAGGTAAATGCTTGAATATTACTAGAATATAAGCGTTTTAGCTTACAATTGCGTTTTTTGACCATTTCGGTAGAGTCAAAGTTGACCGAAGGTTGAAATTTTGGCAATTATCGTTATTTATATGAAAATATCTCAAAAACTGATAAAGCTACAACCATGGGTTGTTTTTAGTTGTATTGTGCATGAAATCGGGCACATTTCCATATATAAAACTTTATATAACAGCTAATTTTAAAAATGGTGCAAAACATTACCACATCGCATGTATGATTTTTTCGGAAGAGTTACCGCGCGGACGTAAGGAAAAAGTTTTTTTCATAAATTCACCATAAATCGGAATATTGTGCTAGAGACTTCCAATTAGTTGCAAAATTAAGGTAAATGATTGAATATTACTAAAATATAAGAGTTTTAGCTTACAATTGCGTTTTTCGACCATTTCGGTAGAGTCAAAAGTTGACCGAAGGTTGAAATTTTGGCAATTATCGTTATTTATATGAAAATATCTCAAAACTGATAAAAGCTACAATCATGAGTATTTTTATTGTTGTATTTTACATAAAAATGCGCACATTTTCATATATAGTACTTCATGTAACGGCTAATTTACAATGGTACAAAAATTATGTCAAAGTGACGAAATAATTTCCGAGATGTGTCACAGATACTTTTTAGTGCGATAAGAAAGAAATTCGCGCTTGCGCGCCTGCGTAACGATTGTAAACAAAACAACACCTTGATCTGTGAACTCCCAGCATCCCCCAAGGCGCGTGATTCAAAAGTTTTAGGCTGGTAGGCCTATAAGTATTTTTCCGCAAATTTTTAAAAAAACTTTTGTATGTCGACGTAAAATACGTCCGTAGTCGGCACCAGAGAGACAAAAAAATGTAGACGTAAAATACGTCCAGTCGGCGTTTAAGGGTTATGTTACGTTCTCACAACACGATAAAGTAGCACAACACGATAATATGTACGTACTGCAACGAAATCACTAACGAATTTACGTTACTAAACGAAATCGTTGGAGCGAACGAATGCCGATTGTGTACGGTAAAGTTTCGGGTGCGAAGTGGCCGAGGTAAAGCACGCCAACACGTAGTACGTATGTATAGAAGATGCATGATGGGAGGGATGCTGTCCAATTAGAGAGAAGGATTCATGGCTTGGCTAGCATCAGGAACCAATGGGAGAGCAGGAGGATGGTGGCGGGAGTCTACTATAACTAAGATGCTGGCGCGTGCGGCGCAAGTTTCAAATTGTTATGGGGCGAATCTCGGACTTTCAGAAACCTTTCGTATCTTGAAAACTTTTCGTATGTAGAGCAGTAAAATTTTTCGTCTTTGCTTTCGTAACTTGGATTTTTCGTAAGTTGAGCCTTTCGTATCTCAAGGTACTACTGTACTTCTTTGACGAAGGGTGAATCAGTATGTGAAAATAGGCATCCTGGAGATCCAGACACACCATCCAATCTCCTTGGCGTAAAGCTGAAAGGACTGAGGCCGACGTCTCCATGGAGAACTTCTCCTTCTGAACAAATTTGTTCAGAGCGCTGACGTCTAGTACTGGTCTCCAGCCCCCCGAGGCCTTTGCAACCAGAAAAAGGCGATTGTAAAACCCCGGGCAGTTTTGATCCAGCACTAGTTCTATCGCTCTCTTGTCCCACATCTGATCCACCATCAATCGAAGAGTATCCCTCAGTACAGGGTCCCTGTATCTGGCTGACAGTTCCCGCGGAGTTGACGTTAGGGGAGGACTGTCGTGGAAAGGTATAAAGTATCCCTTCCTTATCATAGACAGAGAAGAGGCGTCCGTGCCTATACGTGCCCAGGCCTCCGCAAATTCTAAGAGCCTGGCACCTACTGGTGTTCGGAGGAGTGTAGCATCATTTACCCTTTTTAAAGGGACGGAAGGCAGACTTACCTCTCCTCTCAGGAGCCTTCCTTCTTGAGGGTGCTCTGGAGGGAGGGCCTCCTCGAAAGGGCTGAACAGACGTACTCGGTCCTTTCTTTTCAACCGCAGCTGCAGGTCTCTTCTTCTTGATGACTGAGTAAGAAGGTCTTGAGTCGCCTTCTCAGGTAATGACCGGGAATGTCTTTCGCTAACTGAGAAGGAAACAAAAAGTCCGATAAAGGAGAGTACAAAGTGCTGCTCTCTGAGAGTGGGAGAACCGCTTTGGTCAAAAAAGCACTGAAGACTGTCCTCTTTCATTAAGAAGTCCCGCTCCAAATAAAGAGGAGATTTCTAAAGAGCCATCTTGTACTGCCTTGTCGATACACGACAGTATACAAAGGAGTACTTCTGGGTCGAGCCCTGCGTCATGCGCCTTTTTGGACATCACCCCAAGGGCCCAATCTAAGAAATTGAATACTTCCAATACATGGAAGAGTCCCTTGTGGAGATGATCCAGTTCTGAAATGCCCCAAGTCACACGGGCAGAGTTCAAACCTTGTCTTCTCGACGCATCTACTAACGTTGAAAAGTCTGCTTCAGCCGAAGACGGGAGAGAAAGGCCCATATTCTCTCCCGTCTGATACCAAATGCCCCTTCTGCCAGCGAGTCTCGCTGGGGGCATGCAGAAGACCGTCCTGACCAGCTCCTTCTTCGAATCCATCCAAGAATTCAAAGACTGAAGAGCCCTCTTCAGATATGGTGGGTCTCATTCTAAGAAAAGACGAAGACTTCTTTGCCTTTACGCTCGAAAACAGAGAGCGTAGAGAAGGAGGAGCGGCAGGGGTTAATGCGTCTCCATATTCTTCAAGAAGAAGGGCTGTCAAGACTTTGTAGCTTGACAGTCCTTCCCTTCTACGAGTCTCGTCTTCTGAGTTCTCATCTAACTCGGGGTTTAAAGGAGAATCCGTAGAAAAATCAGGACGTCTTTTCTCTGGGGGAGACAAACTCCTGATAGGAGAGGGACTAAGGGAGTGATAATCTCTCCTCTTCACAAAAGTTTGAGCCTTGTAAGAAGCTTCCCGCTTGGCTGGCGCCACGCGCTTAGGTGGCTCCTCATATATGGATGACGCCTCGCGCTTGGATGACGCCTCGCGTCCACCTAGCATCCTGGCTGGCGCCTTGCACTTGGCTGGCTCCTCCCGTCTGGAAGACGTCTCACATTCAACTGGCGTCCTGGCTGGCGCCCAAAAACTTGGCTGGCGCCTCGGCTTCGATGACGGCTTCACGTCCGGAAGGAGTCCTGGCTGGAGTCTCCTGGATGATTCCACGCCTCGTATGAGGCCTCGCATCTGGCTGGCTCCTGTCTTGCGCCTCGCGCTGGTATATGCCACTACTCTGTATATGCCGATCTGATTGACTAGAAAGATGTCCTCTTCTACTTGTTTGGAAGAAGAATCTTCATGACTGGAAGACGCCTCGCGTCTGGCAGGGGAGAGAGGACGAGACTTCTTGATTGGAAGAGAAACGTCCTTCTTACGAGGAGGATCTCTAGCCAAAACCCCAACCAATGAGGCTAGCTGCTCTTGGACAGCTAGAAGAATTTTCCTTGAAGCTTCTCCCACGTCTTCTTCAAGGGAGGGAGGAAGGAGAGTTCGAAGGCGAGCGATCCACTACGTCCATGTAGGAGACGTTGACGCAACCTTAGCCTTTTTGATTGAAGAGGGAGCTTCATCCGAGAAGCGCTCCGGGCTTGAATTCAAATAAGGTTCTCTCCAATGCCTTTTCAGGGGCCTGGAAAGGTCCGAATCCTTCCAACCTCCTCGTAGTGAAGAGAGGGAGAGGAAGAAAAACACACTCGCAGGACGCTTTTTCTAAAGCGGTCCTGAGCAGTCTGAAGCGAAACAGAGCCTGCTGAAGGGACGTCTGACCATTGGGGATTCTCCACGACCTCCTTAAGGCTTTCGACTTTCCTTCTCCTCTGGGCATGGGAGCTTGGAAGCGGTCTAGGCCTGGGAGCGTCGCAGAGACGATCAAAACGACCCCTCCACAACACTGGGAGCACTCACTTCACTTAACACTTCACTCTCACTATCCTTACCTTGTAAGGCCGCCATTTTGGACCTCATCTTAGAGATAGTAGCCTTCAGATTGGCGATTTCAGAGGCCGATTCTGAAAGTAAAGCTTGTGAATGATTCGACACAGAGGGAGAATCAAAATCATTAAGGTTAGAGATAGGATCAATAAAAGGCTCAATAGGCCTTGTTCTCACACTCTTTAAACGTCTAACTCTATCCCTCTCTAACTTCCTCAAATAAGAAGTTAGAGTCTTCCATTCTTCCGCATTCAACCCCTCACATTCATGACAGGTATTAGAAGAAGAACATTCAAACCCCCTACATTTACGACATACAGTGTGAGGATCAACCGAAGCCTTCGGTATCCTCACCTTGCAGCCTACATTCACACACATTCTCACACTCACATTTGAGTCAGACATACTGAGAAAAATCAAAAAGCAAGTCTAAATTCAGTCCACAGTAGCGAATGCCAAAAACCACGATCCAGGTACGTCACCAAAAAGCCAAGAAACGATGATCCAAAGGTTGAAATAAGAATCTAAGTCAGGAGGTAGTGACAACAATGTTGATACCACCGGCGACAGAGAAAATATGATAGAAAACGGGAATGGTTCCTAGTCCTGCCACCCAGGGCAGGCCGGTAGATCACCTGACCTAGCTGTAGCGAGTGGCGCGAAATTTGAATTTCTGTCGGGGACGACGGAGTCTTAGCTATGTATATATCTGACAGGTAAGTTGATTGTATGAAAATGCAATTTTCGACAAATTGCCATTTGTTCCGACACGTTATACATACCATCGGTCCTTTACACTAGGAAGACTTATTGGTGGGAGGACCTGAGTCTTAAAGAACAGACTGGTGTTCGTCCAATCTGGGATACCCTCCCTGGTCGTAAGAGCAGAGGGAGGGATCCTAGCCTCTGGGGTCTGACCATTGATCCTCGGGGTGTGTACCGCAGGATCAATGGTCAGACCTCTGGACCCAAGTACTAAGAGAGAGGAAAGCGTATCTCTTAGAACTAGCAAGCAAGAACTTTGTTCCTCTTGCAAGAGGCAACATAAAGTTATGGGTTTGTCTCTTGTTGGCATCCACTTCCCCCCCCCTTGTAGGAGGAAGTGGAGGATATTTACACCTATCCCTAATGAAAGGGATAGACTGGAGCTCTGTCGGGTAGCTTACCTGCATCTTTTCCTCTTCCAGCATGGTAACGACCAAGACCCTCTGCCCACAGGTAGAGGGAGAGAAAGATAGGGGAAGAGAAGCCAGTCACACTCTCATTCACCACATTCATTCCTTCAATCGCACCAAGGAATCGATGCTGTTCTGCCTGCTAGGGTGCTGGGTAAGCTTACACGTGTTGAGCAGCCACCACAGGTCCCAAGGAAAAGGTATCCAAGGACTTGTGGGCAATATCCCGAAGGTGGTCTGGTTGGACCAGACCCCAGCCTTCAGGACCTGCGCCACGGAGAAGTTCTTGCGGAACGCCATTGACGGGGCAATGCCTCTGACTTCGTGGGCTCTCGGACGAGGGGGACGGGTGTCGTCACTACCATCAGTTTCGTACGCTCTCCTGATCACCTCACGCAGCCAGAAAGAAAGTGTGTTCTTGGATACTTCTTTCTTGGTAACCCCAGTGCTAACGAAGAGGCGTCGACACTCAGGCCTAAGGTGTCGAGTTCTCTTCAGATAGCGCCGTAGCGCCCTCACAGGACAAAGCAGCATCTCATCTGTATCGTTGTCGGTGAAATCCAATAAGGAGGGGATTGTGAAAGACTCGAACCTGTCGTCAGGGATCGACGGATTCTGAGTCTTAGCCACGAAGTTCAAGACGAAATCGAGCGTCACAGATCCCCATCCTCTGGAATGCTTAACATCATAAGAAAGACCATGAAGTTCTCCTACTCGCTTCGCCGATGCCAGGGCCAGCAAGAAGAGGGTCTTGAGGGTCAGATCCCTGTCTGACGACTCTCGGAGTGGCTCAAATGGTCTTCGAGTCAAACTCCTAAGGACGAGAGTCACGTCCCACGCAGGGGGCCTGAGTTCCCTGGGTGGGCAAGACCTTTCGAAGCTCCTCATAAGCAAGGAGATCTCGAACGAATCCGAGATGTCCAATCCCCTCAGTTTCAGGACCAGAGCCAGGGCGGATTTGTATCCTTTGACTGTGGGGACTGAGAGGAGCTTCTCTCGGCGAAGAAAGACGAGGAAATCCGCTATCTGCTGAAGAGTGGCTCTGAGAGGAGAGAGACCACGTCTACGACACCAACCACAGAAGACGGCCCACTTTCCCTGGTACACAGCTGCAGAGGACTGCCTGACGTGTCCAGCCATCTCTGTTGCTGCGCTGCGAGAAAAGCCTCTCTTTCGCAAGAGATGGTGAATAACAGCCAGCCGTGAAGTTGAAGGGACTGGACTGCCTGGTTGTACCGTTCCACGTGCGGCTGGGCGAGAAGGTTGTGCCAGGGGGGAATCTCTCTTGGTGCCTCCACTAGAAAAGCCAGCAGATCCGGATACCAGAAGGCCTGCGGCCACCTGGGGGCCACCAGGATCATCCTGAGGTTCGGGGTGACCAGCACTCGAAGAGGTTGTTCCAGGGCTGTTGAAGCGCGTCCTCTGCAGCTGCCCATGGGTCCGGCACGGCTGAAAAGAAAACCTGAAGTTTTCTGTTGTGCCGGGTGGCGAACAGGTCGACGACTGGACGCCCCCACAGGTTGAAGAGCCTTTCCACCACGTCTGGGTGTAGTGACCATTCAGTCCCTATCACCTGATCCCGATGGCTGAGCTTGTCCGCTACTACATTCCCCTTGCCTTGAATGTAGCGTGCTGACAGCTCTATCGAGTGAGCGATGGCCCACTCGTGCACCTGCATTGTCAACTTGTGCAACGGGAGAGACATCAGTCCCCCCTGTTTGTTGACATATGCCACTACTACTGTGGTGTTGTCGCACATCAACACCACTGAGTGTCCCATCAAGCGGTCCTGGAACTCTTGGAGAGCGTAAAACGCCGCCTTGAGTTCCAAGACATTGATGTGAAGGTGCTTGTCATGATGGTCCCACACACCTGCAGAAAGCAACTCCTCCAGGTGTGCGCCCCATCCCTCAGTGGATGCGTCTGAAAACAGCAACATCTCCGGGGGGGGGGGGGGGAGGGGGGGGGGGGGGGAGGAGAGGAGGAGGAAAGAGGAGGAGGAGGAGGAGGAGGAGGAGGAGGAGGAGGGGAGGGGATGGAGGAGGAGTGCTGAGAGGCACTCCCTTTAAGAGGTTCCTGTCGTCCAGCCACCAAGCGAGATCCCGTCTCACCTCCTCCATGAGAGCCATGGGGAAGTATGGCGGGTCCTGAGCCTGTGACCAACTCTCCTTTACCGCAGGTGAAGACGCCCGTGAGGGACTAACTTCTCGAGTGACGACAGTTGGCCGATCACGACTTGCCATTGCTGAGCTGGTTGCTTCTGTTGAGACAGAAACCGGATGGCTGCCTCCCTGAACCTGCTGATCCGCAAGTCTGTGGGGAAGACTTGCTCTGCTACCGTATCGATCAGCATGCCCAGGTACTTCATCCTCTGCTTGGGTTTGAGGTCGGACTTCTCGAAGTTTACCACGATCCCCAGATCGCGGCAGAACCTGAGAAGTCGATCCCTGTCCTGCAACAACTGCGAGCGGGAGCTCGCCAGGACTAGCCAATCGTCGAGATACCTCAGAAGACGTATTCTTGCGAGTGGGCCCAAGCAGACACCAGAGTGAACACTCGCGTGAACACCTGTGGGGCGGTTGACAGACCGAAACAAAGTGCCCTGAACTGGTACACCGTCCCGTCGAGGATGAAGTGGAGGTACTTCCTGGAGGACTGATGAATGGGTATCTGAAAATACGCATCCTTCAGGTCCACCGAAAGCATGAAATTGCTCCCCCTGATGGAATCGAGCACGGAACGTGCAGTTTCCATCTTGAACCGAGTCTGGCGAATGAAACGGTTCAGGGGAGAGAGATCTATCACCGGGCGCCAGCCCCCAGACGACTTCTCCACCAGGAAAAGGCGGCTGTAGAAGCCCGGTGATTGGTCCCTGACGATTTCTACAGCTCCCTTGCTCAGCATGGTCTGGATCTCCTGTCGAAGAGCGATGTCCTTTGCAGATTCTTTGACATAAGTCAGGGGTTGGACCGGGTTGGAAGTGAGGGGTAGCCGAAATTCGAAGGGTAGTAGATATCCCTCCCGAAGGACATCTACTACCCAGGTCTCGGCGCCATAGCGCTGCCATGTTGCCCAATGGCTCGCCAGGCACCACCCCACTTTCGGCAGCAGGTGAGGGGGAATGCCGTCCCTAGCGTTTCCCACCTTTCTTCGACTTCTTCCCTGCCGATCCTCGCGAGGAGGAGGGCTGGGAGGAGGGCTGGGAGGAGGGCTGAGGAGAGCCCCCCTTCGCAGAAGAGGAAGACAGTGTCTTTCCTCGGGGTTTAGACGTAGCAGCCGTCTTAGCCCCCGAGGAAGCGCTAGCCAAACTCTTTGGTTTAGCCGCAGTTCAAGGCTGCCCAGCCGCCTTCGAAACTGCCTGGTGGAGAAGACGGTCACTGTCATCAGTGCGCTGTCTCTCTACCTCAGCGTCCACCATCTCGTCTGGGAAGAGAGAGGAGGAACTCCGAACCGGTCCGTTGCATAGCCCGAGTGCCGCCTCACGCCCAGCCCCGATGGAAACTCGTGTCAGGACGGCGTCCCTACGACGAAGTACTACCAGGTTGGCCCACAGGTTAGCCATCTGGTGGGCTAGGTAGGAGATGGCCCTACCTCCAGACTGGCAGAGCCTCCTGAAAGCCGGGTCTTCCTCAAGGGCGGAGCCCCCAAAGTTGGCCGCGACTTTCGACACTGTGAGGGACCACAGGTCGAGCCAGGAGACTGCCTGGAACGCTGCCATAGCAGTAGATTCCAGGCCCAGTGCCTCTTGCTGCGAGAACCATAGGTTCTCAGACAGGAGCTGCTGCAGAGACACACCCGGTGTTAGCCTAACTAACCCTGGGTTAACCTGTTTAGGCAGCATCAGGTCCTCTGATGGCACGTAAAATCGCCGCTGTCAATGCAGAGGAGGAAGCAGCTTCGACGACCGGCCTGACCTGAGCGAGTCCTCCCGTCCAGAGACGAGAGATTCCACCTGGTCGAACACTGAGTCGGCAAGCTGGGATCGAGGCAGACCCACCATTGGTCTGGGTTCCCTCTTCGGGCCCCAGAATGACTCGAGCCGGGACGTGGGCTCGGAAGGTGGGAGCGGCGATCCCTCCCCAAGGTCGTTGTGCTGACGAATCAGCGCAATAACCTCGGCAAAGTTCCTCTGGATCTCAGGGGTAATAGCGTCTCGAGGAGTAGGACTATCCAGTCCCTCCAACAAGGCCGACTCCCGGGATCCTCCTCCTTCAGAAGGAGGAACAGCAACAGACCACTCTCGGTCTCCTCCTGCCACTTGCGCGTAAGTCCTGGTCAATCCTAGGACCGAACCAGGCGTGTACTGCATCGTGACGGGATCACGAGGAGCGCGCCCCTCGTGATCGCTCATGGGTGTCTCGCCCCTCCCGGTGTACCCGAGGAGGTTGTTGAAGGCACTGGAGAGGAAGACCTGACGCCTCCCTTCACGCTCACCGCGAGGACCGGTGGGCTTGGAGGGCTGCAGGCCGATCCCAACCCGAACCCGCGTGGGGATCGAGCTGCAGGCCTTGTCGCGCCGCTCGCCTGGGGCGGGCAGCTGGACTGAGCACAGCGGCGCCGGTTCCCTGTGCGCCAGACGAGCTGCTGCCGCTCTCCCCCACCCAACCGGTCCCGTGGGAGCATCGGTCAGGGGAGCGGCAACGCTCGCTATCGCGGCTGGACCGGTGCGTGGGCTCGCGGCGCGCCGAGCCGCTGGTGCCAGCCGAGGCTGGTGCGTGGGCTCGCGGCGCGTCGAGCCGCTGGTGCCAGCCGAGGCTGGTGCTAGCGGCCAGGGGGACCTCTTCCCTCCCTCAGCCCGTGGCCGGTCAGCGACCGTCACATCCACCCTGGTTACCGGCAGGTCACTACTAGAGCGGCCGCTGGCCTGACAAGAGTCACCTGAGTGACTCTCACCAGCCTTCTGCTCAGTGCCGCGGTCCTGGCGCCGAGCGAACTCTGGCGCCAAAACTTTGGCTGCACGGTCTCCCGGGGGAGAGCGTACACTCGGGATCTCTCGCGAACGAGAGGCCGAGCCGGTCCTGGCTTAGCGGCAGTGCCGCCAACACCAGGCGAAGAAGAACCGGTCGAAACCGGTGCTCCTCTGGTCCCCGCCTTCCTCTTCCTTGCGGAAGGGGAGGCGGGCCCCGCTCCCGAAGGAGCAGGAAGACCAGCAGAAGGACCCCCCATCCCACCAAGGTGAGACGGGCCCTTAGAAGCTCCCGAAGGAGACTTCTTGGGGGGGGGGGGAGGCAACCTTCTTCTTCTTCGGCTTGCGGGCCTTAGAAGTCGAAGGGGAAGAGGCGGCAGCAGACGACGAAGAAGACGACGAAGACGAAGACAACACCTTCCTCCTCTTCTTCGTCAGCTCGCGCAGGACAGTCGTCAGGTCCTCCATCCAGGCCGGAGTCGGGGCTATTGCCGAAGCAACACAGTCCGACTGCACCTGTCTGGAAGGACCTGGGACTGGGGAAGACACACCGTGGGCAGGACCAGCATGGACAGGGGCAGGAACAGCAGGAGCAACAGGAGAGCGACAGGGAACAGCAACCATCTCATTAGCGGCAGGAGCGGCAGGAACATCGGCAGCGGCATCCACAGCAGGGGCAGCCAAGCCATCAGCGGGGACCAGATCATCGGCAGATACGGCAGGTACGGTGCAACCATCATCCTATCCGAGGTATCGGCAGCCAGCGGGAACCTAGGTACTGGTGGTCGGTCCAGGGGCAAGCTCTTGGGACAGCGGAAGTCTGGGGCAGGCAACACGAAGAACCCAGGCGGCGGCGGCAATCCCCCCCCCCCGGGTACAGCGGCGACCGGCCCTTGTACGGCAGCAGACAGCGTCAACCGACACAGCATGAGGAGTGTAGACCAGGTGAGGGGGGAGGGCATATAAGCGGGCGTGGAGATAGTGGTGGTCGTAGTGGTGACCGCTCCATGGGTTACCGCCCAGACCCCACCCCACCCCCCCGACGCTGCAGCAGCCCCTAGATGTAGGCACGCCTGCAGCCCCAGCGCAGCCCACACCTGTCCAAGGTCATCACCCACAGAAGTCTTACCTGCGGGAGCAAGAGTCGGGTTAGATAGAGGGGTTCCCTCACGCACAGGGGGAGAAGTGCCCCACCCCAAACGCACGGAAGACCCCGAATATAGTTGAACATCCGGGTAACAGGCGACCCTCCTCCACACTCGACCGATCGAGAGAGGAGAAGAAACTCCGCAAAACCCCCCGAAGGGGAAGGCAACAACGCGGGAGCTGAGCAGGAGGAAGTTAAGAAGAAGTATCCGTAACCAAGGGAGTCGCAGGAGAACTTCCCGACGACTCCTTGGCAGGCCTTCTCTTCCTCCTCCCCTCGTACAGCACCCACTGCGCCTCGGACCAATTCACACAGACATCACAAGTATTGGACCGAGAACAATCGCGCGCCCTCGGCAACGTGGAACACAATTCATGCGGGTCCACCTCCAAGAATGAACGAAAATGCCCCACATCGGCGCCCATCCACTCCAGGACAGACTCTACGTGAGGTGGTAGGGGCGCGGGGAATTATCATCAGATTGATCCATCACAACAATTGAAAAAATAAATGAAAAAAGATACCGTACTTACAGTCACTTTTTCACACAACAAACAAACATAATTTGGTACACAAACAATCCAAAGCGAACGACGATCAGCGGGCAGAGAGCGCAACGAACACGTCTTCACCCAACACAGCCGAAAGCAAAAGTAATTCCTCGCCTACCCAGTCGCGCGGCGCGCACTGGCGGACAAGCAGTTAACAATACTTAACCCCTTTTCAAAGCTTACGACCGTTCCAGCTGCCGCTAAAATAATCTTCCTACTGTAAAGGACCGATGGTTTGTATAACATGTCGGAACAAATAAGAGTTTTAGCTTACAATTGCGTTTTTCGACCATTTGGTTTCGGTAGAGTCAAAGTTGACCAGAAGGTTGAAATTTGTCACTTATCATTTTTTATATGAAAATATTTCAAAACTGATTAAAAGCTACAACCTGGGTTGTTTTTAGTTGTATTGTGCATGAAATTGCACACATTTCCATATATAAAAACTTTATGTAATGACTAATTTTAAAATGGTGCAAACATTACCACTATCGTATCTATGATTTTTTTCGGAAGAGTTACCGTGCAGACGTAAGGAAAAAGTTTTTTCATAAATTCACCATAAATCGAAACTATTGTGCTAGAGACTTCCAATTTTGTTGCAAAATGAAGGTAAATGATTGAATATTACTAAAATATAAGAGTTTTTAGCTTAGCTTACAATTGCGTTTTTTGACCATTTTGGTGAAAGTCAAAGTTTGACCGAAGTTGAAATTTTGGCACTTATCGTATTATATGATTAATATCTCAAAACTGATAAAAGCTACAATCATGAGTATTTTTTGTTGTATTCTACATAAAAATGCGCACATTTTCATATATAATACTCCATGTAATGGCTAATTTAAAATGGTAAAAAAATTATGCCAATGTGACGAAATAATTTCCGAGATGTGTCACCAATACTTTTTAGTGTGGCAAGAAAGAAATTCGCGCTTGCGCGCCTGCGTAACGATTGTAAACAAACAACACCTTGATCCGTGAAATCCCAGCATCCCCCAAGGCGCGTGATACAAGAGTTTTCGGCTGGTAGGCCTATAAGTATTTTTCCGCGAATTTTTAAAAAAACTTCTGTATGTCGACGTAAAATACGTCCAGTCGGCCCCCAAGAGACAAAAAATGTCGACGTAAAATACGTCCACACGGCATTTAAGGGTTAACTGGTCTAGAATTTCAAAATAAGGTGTGGGGCAGCCGTAGGCTTGAAAATCGCTTAGCATTGAAAATCACTTAGCGTTGCCAGCCAGGAACGGAACCCCTGCTGCTAACAGAGGGCTGCCTGTAATTATTACTTCTTACCAGTAGCTAATAATAAAGAATATAAAAACAAGCTGCAAAACTTACTTGGCTTTTCAAGACCTGTGTGCTTGGAAAGAGCAAACTGATCAAGAAGTCTCTCAATAGAAAATTGGGAGTACTGATTTAGTAAATCTTGGTGAATTTGTCCCATGGCTTCATGATTGCTTTGGAGTACATTGATATAAGTTTGTACAAACTGCAACATTTGAGCCAGGTGCGCTTCCTCTACAGTCTGAAATTTCTGGGGAAAAAGAAAAATTAATTAAATAAATTTTTTAAAAAGTAATGTTTTCATACAAAACCACTATTCAAACTGTCCATTTTATCTGATATGCATGGTCCCAGACAAAAGTTCTCCAATAAAAAAGTCACATACAAGTACTACACATGTAAAAATCCACTGGTTCCTAACCCTAAATTGGTTGCATTTGCATGTAGACTTGACAATTTATCAGCAAGAATGTATAGCTATGAGGGAACATTTCTTAAAAAGGGTAATGGGGTAGCGTGGAAAAAATAATTCATGTTCCAAAATAACACTTACTTCAAAAAGCCCAATTCTCAATTTAGGCAGGGAGATATCAAGTAGCCTAAGTCCTAGAATGTTCTAGGCGAATCGTAAGTTAATCAAGAGATTATTGTAAATTTTTAACTTATACCAAGGACCAGAATGTAATAAGACAAAATACCAGAGAGCCATATGAGAATTGTTATTGGTAATATAAAAGGAAATGTTGATAGGAACAATGAAGAAATGGAGGATGTACTGGATAAGGAACATCTGGGAAAGACCGCAAGCAAAACTGGGATGAAACTCATTAGTTTTTTATGTAAATAACTTGTAACTAGATGTGAATCTTTCCTTTAAAAAGCATCCATAAAAATGCTTGGACATCTCCAGATGGCACAGAAACGATAGATTTCATAGCCATTAAACAGGAAAAACTACTAATATTTATGTCCAAAGCAGCAGACATGTTACTGTATATTGAATATATTTGGAAAGGAAGTTAAAGCACTTACTGTATGTATATAAATTTTAATTCATCACCCAACCTTAAATCCCAGTATTCATAATCTACTTGTCTACTTTTATTTGCTAATGTTTGTGATGCTTAATTCTTATT